>NC_041381.1:505719229-505799477 GCF_002162155.2 Triticum dicoccoides | reverse complement strand
GAGCCCCCCTCCCACCCCCTGAAAATTGACTAACCCAAAAGTTGATTCAATCGACTGAAGTGTAGCTAAATTGGAGCAGCATCGCAAGCAAGAGCAAGAGCGAGAGCAGCAGCGCGAGCAAGAGAAATAGCAAGAGCAGACCAGGCAGGGGACCGAGAGCAAGACCAGAGCAGCAGCGCGAGTGAGAGCTAAACCAGCAGCAACTCCTACTAATGTGGACGTCGTCGCCGAGGGAGCGACGCCGTGGAGGAAGTGGCCAGCGACACCGCCCTGGATGGAGCCGCGCCCTGTCGGCTCGGGACCGAGCGCCGGCAGCATCGTGAGATCGAATCAAGAAGAAAATGCGGCGATTAGTGTACAACCTCTTTGGTGGCGCCGATTAGGCCGCAACTTCATCCGAGGAAACGGTGATGATGATGCTCTTCTGGTGGTGCAGGTGAAGACGATGGTGTGGGAATGGAGGTGGCGCCAAAGACGAGGGGAACGTCGGGGCAACTCCTTGGAGGTGGAGGACGGGGTGGCTGAACTGGCGAGACGACGAGATCAACAACGGATCCTCATCCAGTACGATGGATGAGGGACGTCGAGGTGTTGCTGTGGACGACATTGTCGGGGAAGAGGCTCCGGCTAGGTGGCGGACGGAGCAGGGTGTGGGGTTTCATCATGGGTTTTCGCGGCCTCGGTGTACGAATGGGTGGGCAGATGGGATGGTAGTGGGGAACCATGGCTTAGGGCGCGCTTATCCTAAATGTGGGGTAAGTTATGAAAGTACCCCCACGGATTTGATGCTGTTATTTCGGTTCAGGGGTACCACGGGCATTTCACGTGTCGGGATTTCACGGGAGGTGGGAGTTTTCGTGCGCGTTGTAATTTCAGAATAGCAAGGCGCGGTTGAGATGGAGGGAGTTGTCGGAGCACAATGAGACAAAGATATATCTTAAATATTTTGGGCTAACAAGGCGCGGGTTGAAGAGGCGGGAGGTTCACAGCATGATAGACAGAGACGCTAGCTTGAATTTTCGACATAACAAGGCGCGGCTTGAAATTTCGGAAGAACAAGCTTACTATGTACCCAAAAAAAGACAATTTGCACCTCAACATGCACATCACACACACCAACACCATTTAGACTAGAGTGAGGTACACGTGCATCGCACGCATGAGATTTGGCAACCAAATTATGAATAAATACCACATTATAGCATGTAAGCTTTGATTCATATATGCATGATGTAGATGTTCGTCTAATTCTTATAGTTCATTTCATTCAAAATCGTCTAGTTTTTATAAGAAAGCTAATCTATTTTTAAGATTCATGGAATTGTGTGTTGTAAGACATAAAGTAAAAATAAATAATGGCAAATCATGTAGAAAAACATTTGGGCAATTCTGATACGGAAGATTCTAGAACAAAGAAAAAGTGCTTGTGTTTTGATGTTTGTGCATTATGCTTAAGTTCAACCATGGAGTCTTCTAGATTATACATGTGGCGAAATCTGGTGGAATCTAGATGATATCCAATGGCCAGTAGTGCTCAAATTTGCCATATTTGGACCATTGGATTCACCTCATTCAACGACCATCTTTGAAAGTTAAAGAGCATAATTGGTTTGATGCCAAAAATTGGCAATGCCAACATTTTGCAAATGCCAAATATTGGCTAGTGCTTGGTTGGCTATCATGTTTACTTGCCAACCTCATAAAAAATTTCCAATTGTTGTCAACTTTTGATATTGCCAATTGTTGGCTTGACAAGTATTGGCAATGCCAAATTTTGGCATCAAACCAATTATCCTCAAAGTTTCCCGCGCACAATATAAAAAATTATAAAATATAATATATATATATATATAGGGGTATAGATATAGATATGTGATGCGAAAGCCACCCATCATCTCCAATTAGAATAGTGTGTCGATGCACGGATGTGACGTGGCCAAATGATGTCTGCCATCGGTATCTCAAATTCAAATCAGTCTGACCTTGTTCAATGTGTATACATTACAACATGCTTGTTTCCAAACCACACCGCGCAGATCTCCGTTATATTCATGCAAGCATGGGTTTCAAACATCAGAATCTCTTATTCAAATATTTGAATTCAACTTTACATTGATTATGACCCCACCTAGTCTTTTACACCCGCACAGTCGTCTTCACTTTATAATTGTACCACTAAATTTCTCTCGTGCATGCATGCACACACACTACCAGTCGACATTATCCATCGCACACATGCAATCTTTTTCTTCAGGTCGGTCTCCCATGAAGGCACACACCCACACACATCCCCCTCTCCATCATATTGGGCATTCTTTATCTCTCACATGTGCATGCACAACGATCGATGTTCCTCTATGTATGTGTGTATATAGCTAGGTCTTTCATAGTTTTCCACACAAATCGATCAATCGATATATCCAGTGAGGTCTCACCCTCTTTCCCACGTCCACATCGATCAATGTATACCTCTCTATATAGGATTAACATATATAGCTAATACACCCACATTAATTATATATCCAACGCCCCCCCTCTCATCATCCATGCCTTCCGCTTCATCTCTCAGACGTGCGCACAATGGCGAAGACAGGGGGCAGTAAGGGCCCTGCCTCCCCCTAACATCACTATATATCGAGGCTAATATGAATGTGATCATTAGACAATTGCTGATAAAAATGGTTTAAGTTCATGAATTGACCCTCCTCGTAAAGGATTAGCAATGCTTGGCCCCCTAGCTCATTTATTTTTCATGGCTCCACCAGCATGCAATAGCGCACGTTCTCGCCCCCTCTCTCTAAATATTGATCTCGCACTTGTGCATTCCTTCATAGTCTCCCTCCACTCGGCCCCTCGCACCATCTTCTAGCCCCCCACCGGATTTTGCAACATGTACAATCTAGCAGACTCCATGGTTGAACTTAAGCATAATGCACAAACCTCAAAACAACAGTGGTTCTCTTTTGTTCTAGAATCTTCCATATCATAACTGCTCAAACTTTTTTTCTAGTTGAATTTCCATTATTTGTTTTTACTTTATGCTTTACAACACACAATTCCATGAATCATAAAATAGATTAAGGGCTTATTTGATTCAAAGGATTCTCAAAGGAATTTTGGAGGATTCTAATCATTAGGAATTTTTCCTATCTTGGTTGTTTGATTCGTAGGATTGTAAACCATAGGAATTTTTCCATATGATTCATTTGCACTAGATTTCATAGGAAACATCCCATCCACTCAATCCTCTTTGAAAGAATTTTGCGTTTTTTCTATGCACAATCAAACACTCGTACAATCCTGTAGGATTCAAGACGACATTCCACTATAATCCCATGTTTTTCCTATTCCTGCGTTTTGGAAATCCTACGAATCCAAGAGGCCCTAGCTTTTTTATAAAAACTAATTGGTTTTGAATGAGATGAACTATAAGAATTAAACGAAGGTCTACTTCAGGCATATATGACTCAGAGCTTACATGCTATAGTGTGGTATTTATTCATAATTTGGTTGCAAAATCTGATGCGTGCAATGCACGTGTACCTTGCTAGTACTTCGAGTATGTGCAAAACACGTAAATTAGCATTCCAATGGCACACTACACAGTGTCTCTCTTACAGTTCATGAAGCCACGTGGCACATGTGGAGGCGTTGTCGCGACCTCCTTGCGTGGATTGATCACAGTGACGTGCTGCTGGTTCCAAAAGAATGTACTCGTCCTCCCTGAGCCATACTGGCGGTACATGCACAAAGCGAAGATGTGCACGCACGCCATGCACGCACTCATTCCCTCACACGCACATGCGGGTACACGGGCGGACGCAATTTAGTACCAAGATTCACCCCATGTGATAATTTGACGCGTGTAAAGTCGTTCACTTCATTGATGGTCAATTAATCCAGCGCATGCAAATTGAGTGGACATGAGGGCGGAAGAAAGACATTATTAGTCCACTGCGCGCATGCGAGTAGTTAAATCATGGCTTGCTAGTAGTACTTCCATTGGTCTCCTTCGTATTTTGTGCCAATTTTTGACAGTAACATAATATTTACGCATTTGAGCAGTGTAGTCTACTTGAAATTTATGTTCCGCTAAACTCATCGGGAACCGTTTCGGGCCTCGAAACCAAAACCATCAATTAATCTTTACCTTGTTCCCATCACATTCTAAAGCCTGCTCACACCTACTAGTACGTACCAAACCTGAACATGTTCCCACTATGCAGGTATTAGTACTAGTGGTAGTACTTAGGTTATAAAAAGGGGAACTACCTAACCGAAAATTACTCTACCTTTCCTCCTCATAAGTGCTTCTTCTTCGTCCGTCCTTGCCATGGACGGTGAGCAGAGCACTAGGTCGAGAACTACTCGTAACAAGGGGGCGGCAACCAAGGCTGTGGAAAAAGAGAGAGTGCTCGCCGCCACGCAGAGATCTCGAAAGATCTCTCACGGGCAGACGATGGCTCCCAAGAGCGCCCTAGCCACAGAGGCAAACATGCCGAGCCGACAGAGCTGGAGTCGTTATCCCTCGACGGCATGCCCGATCAGCTCAATAAGCACCTCAATAAGCAGAAGGAGTTCATCCAAGGCTTTGTGGAGCTGCTGAAGGAGAGCCTCAACGACATGCCCGCTGAGCTCAATAAGCAGGGGGAGTTGACTGCCGGCTTGGTGATGCTACTGAAGAAGAGCATTGCCTCGGAGAAGAAGGCGACCGACGAAATCCCGCGACTTCAGGAGGACAAGGCAAAGCTCTTCCACGAGATCGACCTATTGAAGGAGAAGAACGTCGGCTGGAAGAAGCTGCATGAGAATAGTAGTTCCTCGATCAAGATGATGCATGCCCTCGTCATGGAACAGAAGGAGCAGTTGGCGAAGCTCCGCATCGAGCACCCGGCTGCTGTCAAGGTATGTAATGCGGCTGTGGAACAGATGATGAAGGCTCGCGTCGAGAAATCCCGCATCATGTTCAGAATGAAGAAGATGGCGGAGGAGACGCGCAAGGAGATGGAGGTCGTGGACGCGATGAAGAAGCAGTTACGACTCCGCGGCGAATTAGATCATTTGGGGTGATAATCTTCCTTCTTGTTTTGCTCCTGTGTTTCATCTTTTGCTTCGGGTGTTTCGCCGCATGTGTCACGTTCTCTGCGAGGCATGAATAGAACAATGTTTTTTGAGGGAATGAATAGAACAATGCTAACAATGAGATGAATAGCAAATTAGATCATTTTTATCGCCATATGGCACTGGGCTGCCGTGTCTCATGCTCCTCCGTCGTAGTACTACTCCAGTGGAAAACTTGAGTATACCGCATGGTTCTTTGCTCCTCCTCAGGTCATCGGCGCATTTATACGAGCAGTCAAATCACAAGGCCCTGCCTTCCAGTAGTAATGAGCCGTCAAATCACAAAGGCCCTCGCCCCTTGTGAAACCGACCAAGCTAGACTGCCCCGCCCTCTAGCCTTTGAAAAAATGTATACTTTTGTACAGTTGTAGTATCGATGGATTGCGCCATGGAGCAAAACTTGAAATTAAAAAAAAGGTGGTAGATATAGAGAGCGCTCGTCGCCAAATTATGCATATAGTACTATTAAAAAGGTTAGTCACAATAATGGTGTCTAGCACAACCCACCCCTCAAATAAAACTATGCATCCTGTAATTCTTTGACAAAACTAAGCACCCTGAAATTCTTTGACAACTAAACTGCTGGCTATATGATGTTGGCCATATATATCGTACGTATATAATGTGAAGAAATGAGTGTTAGTACTATATACCAACTAAAAGATGATATGTAAGAAATACTAGTATGTACGTACTAAAGAGTTAAAGTAACGAGAAGAAACATAACATAGTTCTGCTGGGGGCTCAACACAACACATCCCTCAAATTAAATTAAGCACACCTGAAATTAAACTTTGCAACTATTCTGGTAGACACTGCATTAGAACCACCATGAGTAACGATACTGACACCTTACTCACTCGGAGTCCTAGCCCATGTCCTCGACTTCGTCCTTGTCCCTCTTCCTCTTGGCCGATACTTCTTTGCTTGAACCGCACACTTGGCTCTTGCTCTTCATCCAACCCTTGTAGATATTGAAACAAAGGTAGCCATCCATTGCAGCATAGTGGATGTGGTCTATATCTAGTACATTCCGCTGCCATGCATAACGATGAAACGTGTATGGAGGTTTCTCCAGTTTACCGTACGATGGATGAACCATGGCTCCTGCCAGGGTCAGCATTGAAGGCTGACGAGAGGGCACCAGTCGATTCTTCTGGAGGTCCAAGGGGTTGGCTACAATAAGGCGTATCCGACCCAGGACTTCTTTGTCGTTACTACAGTCTACAATAACGAATTTGACTAGGTTGCTCTCGAGGAAGTCCTTAAAATCTAGGCATTCAACGTCGGCATGGCATATGTGGTAGACTAAGCATAAGTCATGCATGCAAACCTGGATCACGGCGGGTTCTTCCTCTCTTCGTCCTTTAGATCCTTCTCTCATCCCAGGACTATGGTGTACTCAACATCTACCCAATGACCCACTCATCATCTGAGTTTTCGAACATGCATCTGAAGCGAGAAAGGCATCCTTTCACCGTCGCGGAAGAACGGGTGTAGATGACGTCGAACTCATCGCCGGTGATGGTTCTAACCTTGTACTCACCGCCGATCATGGAGATCTGGGATGCCATGGATTTGGGAGGAGGGTTAGGATTAGTGGAACTGTCATAATGTGAAAGGACGAGACGACTAGGAGCGAACCACCGTAGTATTAAAGGACGTGTGGGGACGAGTAGGATCGAAGTGCCAGCGTGTGAACGACAGGGTAGTGGCTTTCCATTCTCCCATAATACGAGCTTCCGAGAGCCCTTGGATTTGAGATCGAACGGTTGCATGGCGTGATTCTAGACCCATGGGTGAATATCCTATCCTCAAGGGTTATTTTGCAAATTATTAGCAACTTAGCATGTGAACGTTTGATCTCAGATCCAAGGGCTGCCAGCAGCCCGTATCATGGTCGCGCCTACCACGACCGTCGCGTCGCTCACGTGGTCGCTCCCTTGGAGATTTAACAAGGTGCGTTAGGCTATCTGATGTTGGCATGTCATACATAGTCATCACTTAGTCACTCATACTACAACAAGGTTGGCTATAAGTCTATTTATTTATTTTACTTCTCTCTATCTCTTTCTTCGTACTCCCTTCGTCCCATAATATAAGAACGTTTTTGACACTAGTGTAGTGCCAAAAACGTTCTTATATTATGGGACACAGGGAGTACTAGTATTTATTGCATTTTCCAAGGAGTGACCTCTTCTAGTGAAATGGTGTGCTTATTAGTTTTTTGTTGCTAAGTTTGCTTCATTTAATTATCTATAGACTCAAAATTGTCTTTTCATTCTTCCTTGGGTTACCAAACTAGTCTCTCTCTTCTTGATTAACTTGCCACATCAGACTTTATGCCTATGTGGCAAGCTTAGCACCTGTAGGAGCAAGTAAGGCTGCTTGTAATGGGAGTATCATAGGTAGTAGTATCATGCATGCCAACTATGCAATCTTGATGAGGTGACGTCGAATTAAGTGAAGAAAAGAGAGAGTTGAGTATCATAATATGATACTGTATCATATTAAATGATGTGCTACTATGTGTCAGGCATGACAATAAATAAACTATCCTATGATACCAACACATGACACTATGCATTACAGATGTAGTATCATACAGAAGTATCATATGCATGATACTATTATATGATACTCTCCATTACGACCAACCTAAGTACAATAGTGCGCTTTACATGGCATCTTTGCATATTTGGAGGAAAGAGAGGCAAGGAAAAAGTGGAGGAGTGGGCTCTAATGCAAGAGCCAGCCTCTACTACATGGTGGAGCATTGGGAGAGGCACCTGTATGGAGGTGGTCAGGAATCGGGAGACTCACGCCGGTCGTAGCGCCACAGTTAAAATGATAATGGCAAGTTAAATCATGTGGCCCCACTTGTCCAGCAGTAACTCGCTGTCAAATCACACAACCCTACATTTGCAGCAGCCTACTCCCTCATCTTCTTGTGTCTCTGTCGAACCGACTAGGTGGAACTGCCCCGCCTACCGCGCAGGAAAAGCCCCGCCCTTGACTTTTAAATCGTACAATATACTAATTTTGTATCCATGGATTGTGCAGTGGATCAAAGCCTCTAGAAAACGGTGGTACACATGTACGGAGTATACAGCACGCCCGTCGCGTTCGCGTGGCACCCCAGACAGTCGGTCGGTCTGGCACGCTGCTCTCCGAATGGAATGCGCGTCATATTGCGTTTGCACACACATGTGGGACCGCAATTGAGAACCGACCATAGGCACACTCCCCGGCCCCGCAAGTCGGGTGACTTAATAGAAGAGGGAGACGGGCGATAGTACTAGAGAAGTGTTGTACTACGTTGGTGCCTGGATGATCCCTGCAAGACACGGAAGATTTGTTCGTCCATGCAAGTGACCAGACTCCAGCAGACATGCCTGGATTGGCTATCGTCTACATATCTTGCAGGCTGTGTTGTACATGGCTGTAGTTGTGGTGAGAAATCTAAAAAAAGGTTTCTTGTCATCTTGCAAAATTAGGTGTCATGTGCTTTGGATCACTGCGAGGATTAAACAGCGACAACTGAGTTGGGCTAGTCATTGGTGGCACATGCACGAAGACTACTCGGCTGCCATCTAGGTCAAGTCGGCTATGTTAATTAGGACATCTATTGACGGACCCCTTTTCTACGAGTTTATCTTTAGTTTGAGCTTTGTTCCTCGTCTAGTTTGTCCGTCAGGATTCATGTTGTCTCCTTTGGGCAGTGAGGTTATGATTTCTTCTCATGTGGCATGTTTTCGTGTTATATGTTATAATCCGGTGCTTTAGATCAAAATGACGACAACTGCGCCTCCGGACCACGTGCATGAAGACTTCTCGACAGTCATTGACGAGGTTAAGCCAGCTCCGGTAGACAAAAGAAAACTAGTACTACTCCACTATATAGGCAGGAGCCTCCGTGCTTGCTTGCTAGTGTTGCTCTCTTCACACTGTCTCGGCCTCTATAGATCTAAACCCTAGCCCCTGGGGCGTAGATAGAATTAGATAAAATAAAATAGATTTGAAAGTCCTAAATTAGACCAAAGGAATTCTGACGACAGCGGTGGCCACACTCTCTCTCTCTCTCTGCTCACCGCTGGTCACAGATACAGCTGGATCCTCTCCACCGGGGAAGGTGAGAAGGTGCAATGTTCACGCGGTCGTCCTTGGCGATGGCTCTTACCCACTGCTGGCACGTCCCGATCAGCCTGCCTTGTCGTTCTCTCCCAAGCACTGCTGGCGAGGGAGGGCCTCCGACCCCTTCTTCTTCGCTGCCGTAGTGTGGGCAGATCCGGCCTCCCGCCGCCCACCTAGCGACATCCCAGCGACCACCAGGTATAACTTCCTTCGAAACCGGCCTTGCTTTACTTCCCGAGCTCCTGACGTCGCTGCATTTGTATCTTTTACTATTTCTCAGGCCCCCTCGTAGATAGGATCGATCGGCTGTTCGAAAACCACCTAATTTTTTTACGTTTAAGAGGTAAAACTAGTTCATGCATTCGAATCTAGTACTACTTGGTTTAAACAATGAAGAAGGGGGGTGGGGCTGGGGGAGGATTTGTTACCTGAATCTAGGACTTGGTCGAAAGAGGAAATAATGGGGGCGAAAAGCAGCAGAGACTGGCTATCCAACTGGTCTCTAGGTCTAATATGGAAATAAAGGGAAACGTAGTACAAACTCAATACAAACCCGATCTATTGGTTGAAAAAGGAAAGAAAGTGGGGACTGGGGGACAAGTCAACAGAGTAAGTCCAACACTAGATTTGCTAGCCTCACACAGTATAAGGTGGCTATACCGGACAAGAATCGGACCAACCCAGATATCCTGTTTTGATGTTTGTTGCCCCGAACCACTCTTATGTAATGCCACTGGTAAAATGTAGCAGTCGCACTGTTAAAAGTAAGGACACATTAAACCAATGTTGTTTTCAATGTAATGCCTCCACTAATATGAATCAATGGCACTTTTTTACATGTCCTGCTAAATTTCCCATTAAGATAAGTTGGTTCTTTTCGTAAAAATGCAACTGTCCTGGTCCGCCTACTCTCCCGTGCCCAAAGTAATGTCGTATTTAACAGTTGTCATAGTTAATCCTAATGCCCACACTAATATCTAGCAATGCCACTGCTTTAGAAATTTCTACTGTCCTTGTAGGATTGCCATTTAGATAAGGAACATGCTTCTTTTCATTTGATGCATGTTTCATCACTTGTTAGTCACCCTCCTTTCCACATTTTTTGTGCAAATAGAGATATATGTTTCACGCTCGATCTTAGTTGAACTGCACAAATGATATCCAAATTATAGTTGAGCATTCCAGGAGCTTCACAACCAACCTTGATGTTGCTCAATTTTATTGCAACTAATGAAGAAGAAGCTCTGTGGGTTTCGTTTTCTGATGGAAATGGAACCGGGGCTGGAGCCCTTTTCTTAAATTTTTTTTGAAGAAGAAGCTGCTAGCTTACGGGACATTGCTTCATTTTAGGTGAACTGCACGAAAAGGTCCCATGAATTGAATCATCCATGTTGGTGACTAAAAGAGCCAGCTTCAGCATCCCAGTCTAAGCACCCCGGGCCTCCATCCTTGCGACGCACGGTACACCTCATTTGCCACCTGCTCAACCCTAGTGTCACCGATAAAATGAAGTAATAATACAGTTAAAATAGAGCGAGTGTCCTCTCTATCATTTCATTTCCAATGTAGATAAAGAAATTGCTTCTCTTTGTTAATGTATGTTTCATCAACTAGTCCCACTGTTAATGCTTAAGCGTTTCTGCAAACTGGGGTGCTTAATTTTAGTTGGTATGTACAAAAATAGAGTTTTGAATGTCTCAAGGCGCCTCCTTGTACTACCGATGTACACTGATGTTCATCACTAGCAGAAGGTGTATCTGGGAGACTTGAGACGATGTCCAGTATGAGGCGTACCGTATGAGGCGTCGTAGGGCCCATCTCGCTCTCGAAGCATGGCATAGTATGATACTTGCACAATGTTTTCTTCTATTTATTTTGTGTGTTTCATCAACTAGTGCCACTATAATGTAATCATGCTTTTTCATTATCTGTGCAAACAGGGTTATTCAGCTGCATTTTGGTGGAACTTCACAAATGTACGTATGGAACCGACATATATGCAGAGTGCGAGGTGTGCCAAGTAAAAATTACCGACACCAACCATGCTGCATGCACGCATTGGCATCCACCACCACCAGTGGGATGTGTGGTGCTCTCTGTGGACGGATCTTTCTCGGCAGCAAATCCTCTAACCAAATACTAGTAGCTTATATTGGCAGTTTTCTAGGGAGTACTATTTTCTGAAAGAAGCACCAATCTATTTTTCTTTATTTGTACACTGTGTCACAACTTTGACCCAAAGGTCCAGAGCTATTTTAGGGTGATTGGCGTAGTACTCGGAGACTGATTGTAAGCATGATTTTCATTAGCTGTCATAATGATTGTAAGCATGAGCATGTGGAAGATTAGGTTAGTGAGAAGCTTACCTTAAACCCTACTGCTGCTATTGAAACGAGGCGAGCGTCGAGGGAACCTTGGAGAATGGCGGGGAAGCGACGTCGCGCCATCCGGCCTCCTCTTGTGGTGGGAGAACGAATACTCCTGTGGCTTCGGCTGGCTCCGCACCCTCATCAACGGCACACCATACTCGATCGATTCGTTATCCTCTGGGTGCTCGACCTTCGACCTGTACGCCCACCACCTCCGCCTGACTGTCGCCTTGGGCGAATCTGTCTGCTCCATCGCCTAGAGGAGATACTCGATGAACTCGGAGGACTGCGGCGTGACTGCCGCTGAGGAGTACATGTACATCGCCGCCCTCATAGCCGTCGTCTCGCTCTTTCGCATACATTGCCACATGGCCTGCACCGTCCTTGAAATCTCCCACTCATTGTCAAACCAAGTAAGGATCTCCTTCAACCTGGCTAACTTTGCCTGGTCACCACCGGCGATCTGCCTGATTCGCTGCTGCATCCTCTCCATAAATGTCCTTCTGAGTGGTCCAGTGCTAGCTTTGGAAGATGGGAGCAGATACTATGGTCTTGCAATAGAGAAGAGGGAGAGGCAAGACGGTGGTTTTGGAATGGAGATGATGGAGAGGAGAGGAGGTGGTTTTGCAATGGAGAAGATCAGAAAAGGGAGAGGCGAGACGGTGGTTTTGGAATGGAGATGATGGAGAGGAGAGGAGGTGGTTTTGCAATGGAGAAGAGGGAGAGGAGCGTGCGGCAGCAATTTAGGATTGGATGAGAGGGCCGACGCGCTGTGACTGAATCAAAATCAAAATCAATTTACCCTTCAATTACGAAAGTGACCCCACATTAACAAGTCTCCCTTTTATTCTGGGTCATAATTGACCATGATTTTCACACATAAAATATATGTTATATGTTGCAAAAATAATATAATTTGAAAGTACATTCAAGTACGAACCAAACGATACAATTTTTGGTGACATGCATTCACATTTTGCTTGTCAAATACATTACGTGGTCAAACTTTGACCCAAAATACGCAAAACAACAAAAAGTTACTTCCAAGACCAGCGCGGCTCTTCTGCTCTTCTCCTCTTAAACCACCGTCGCTCCTCTCCTGTTCCAATCTAAATCAACCGCTGCTCCTCTCCTGTTCCAATCTAAATCCAGCGCCGCTCCTCTCCTCTTCCATTTCAAAACCACCGCCCCTCCTCTCCTGTTCCAGTCCAAAACCAGCATCGCTCCTCTCCCGTTCTAATCCAAAACTAGCGCTGCTCCTCTCCTCTTCCATTCAAAAACCACAGCCGGCGAGTGAAGGTGCAGTGGAGAAGTAGATCGATGGAGGAGTACAACCGATACGCGAGGATCGCAGACGGCGACCCTGTGAAGCTAGCTAGGATGTTGGAGATACAGTCTTGGTTTGACAACAAGGACCAACTAGCTGCAACGGCGACATCCTTGGCCAAATATCTACAACAAAGCGAAAAGGCGGCGATACTCCCGGAGGGAGTCGCGCCGGAGTACATAGATCTGCTCCTCTTGGCCATGGAGCAAACAGTATCTCCGAATCCTATCGTGAGGGAGCGGTGGTGGGAGTATCAATCCCAGATGGAGCATCCACTAGAGATTGAAGGATCGAGCATCTACAAGGTGCCGTTTGTGAGGGTGTCCTGCTAGAGTGAGCCGGTGGAGTCTTCGTCGACCAAACCCAACTTAAGAGGATAAAAGCAGTTGGCCCGACGACGCTTCCCCGCCATCCTCTCCCTTGCCGTTCACATAGTCTCACGGGGCGGCTATCTGCCGTCAAGGAATAGGAGGGGACTGCCCCCCCAGCCCAATAGTCGGGCATGTTGTGAATTGTCAGGAGGAGCTTAGGGTTGTCAGGATTTGCAGGTTGTGAATTGTGTTTTGTGTTGTGTATTTTGAGAGTACTTTCAGATATGAATGTCTTTTGAATTTCAGTTTTGTAGTATTGAGCATATGAAGTATTTTATGAATTCTAGAGATCTATTTTTAGCACTACAAAAAATGTAGTTTCATAGGAGTATAAAGGTGCAGACAATGTGATTCTCAGAGAAGAAACTACAAGTTTTAGTTTCATATAAGAAACTGGAAGTTCAGTTTCAGATGAGAAACTGCAATTGTCAGAGGCAGAGCATTTATATTAACACGGCCTTTTCAAACAAGGTTAAAATCATGTTGGAAGTTTTATTCATGGTCGAAAATGGAACTACCAGCCAGTTAACATCATGCTGATCAACATTCATGCATAGCACATCTTCATATGATGCACAGTCAAAATGCCCACACAATGTCGAGTGTGCGAAACATAGAGAAAACGAGGGACGAAGTTTTGGCTAGTGTTGGACGTGGTGTGCATAGATGAGAATGGGGACCCACATGTCAATAAAGGCAGAGGCAAAAAATTTGGAGATATTTTCCCTGCACAAAAGTATCAGCTGGGTTTTGGGCTGCCCCGTCTAGGCTTTCATTTTTAACATGCGCAGCCCACGACCTCGGATGGAAGGTCCATAGGCTTGTTTGTATTTTCTTGAGGGTCGTCATGTATTGACCGGCCTATGGACCTCCCATCTGAGGTTTCACTTTTCCTGAATATCGGCAGCCCAATTTATGTATTTGTTTTGAAGAAAACGCAGAGGTCTGTTCTATTTTTCTATATAAGAATAGGAACGCCAGGTCCAACTTATGTTTCCCTTCTAACTATATTTTATATATTTAAATTATTTTATATGTTATTATATATTATTTTTATTGTCACCATATATTTAACAGGTACTTACATATGTAAGAAACCAATATCCCACATCTTATTAACTTATAAAAATAATTTCTTAACAATAAAATCCTGGATTGTTTTGGCACGAAAATCCTAGTGATTGCTTACAAAAGCTTGGTAAGATTTATGGACGAATGTAATAATATCACTTATTATTTAAATATATTTATAACAAAATGCTCAGCCCCTTTTTATTTTTTGATAACATTGTTGGCCCAACCCAACATTATAATTAGAATCATCCCAGCAAAATCGTGTATTTCGAGAAAGTGCAAATGGCCTGTAATATTTTAAGAAATAAAATAAATGGGCCACATGGACGCTACATTATTTGTTCACCCAGCCCAGCTAATGGCTGTAATTCAAAAAAAGAGATCAAATTGACTGTAAATTCTACCGCGCACAAAAGAAGACTATAAATTCTTAAAAAATGGGTTGAATACGTGCCACATTTTTGGAGGCTGAAATGCGGGCCAATAGGTCGAAGCCAACGCAAGTGATTGCCAATTTAGTCAACAAATGATTCTGACATGTTAGCCGTTGGATTTACATCCAACGACCGGCATCCATCTTCAATCTCTTGTCTTCTTCCTCCAGCACCGCCGGGACCACCTCCCGCCTCCTGCTGCTAGCAGCTCTGCTTAGCACGCTTCGCTATGAAGCGCTACTCCACCATTGGCCAGGCCATCCCTCCACCCCTCCACACCTCCCGTTCTTCTCCACCGACTGCTGAACCACACTGCACTAGAACCAGTTAACCCTTGTACACCACTCCGTCTGTGACTCTACTCCCGCGTCTTCCCATCTCCAGCTCGTTGCTATCCGGGGCCTCACCGTTGTCCACCACCTTGGATGCGCTCGGTGCGGCGTGGTCAACATGGTCAATGAACGACACCATCGGAAGTAGACTATGCATGGAGAGGCTGACAACTCGGTCCACGGCCGCACACAAGGAAATGCCTCCTTATTACGCGGAAAATAATGATTCCTCCACCTGACATCTGGGACCCACCGGAAGGGCCTCTGTATTTCACGAAAAAACATGCCCCCCGCTCACAGGTCGGACCCACCAGCTATCTTCGCATGCAAGGAAGTGCCTCCTTATTACGCACAAAAAAATGAATACTCCCCCTGCCAGTTGGAACCCAGCATAGTGGGAGGCTGACTTGTGGGCCTACCAAGTTAATGGGGATGGAGGGCTTTGTCAACTTAGTCAATATGAACGATTCTAGCTCCTGTTACCGTACGATGTTCATCCAATGGCCGTAGTGCTTGTTCAACCTCTGGTCTTCTAGCTCCAGCCACCCAAACCAGCGCCGGTCATGCCACGTGCTCCTGCCTCCCGTGGCCAGCTGTAATGCCATGGAGGCCTCACCGCCTCCTACTACTCCCACTGCTCGCTAGACCATCCCTCTACTCACCCACACCCCCTGTTATTCAGCGGCTACGACAGCCTCACATCACAGCCGAACCAGTGAACCCTCATACTCCTCTTCGCGTGGGCATCCACTGCTGCGTCTTCCCCGGCACCGCATCTTCCCCTTCCTAGGCCTCGCCGTCGTCCACCTCCGTGGTGCTCTCGGTGCGGCGTGGTCAATGTGGTTAATGACCAACTTCCATCGGAGGAGTACTGTACGTGGAGAGGCTGACAGCTGGGTCCACGGCAGCCGCAAGGAAGTGCCTCCTTATTACTCGCAAAATAATTATTCCTCCACCTGACAGTAGGGACCCACTGGACGGGCCACCGTATTTCGCGAAAAAAACATTTCCTCCTGACTACTGGGACCCACCAGCTACACCTTTGCACGCAAGGAAGTGCGTCCGAAAAAAAAGATTCGCCCCCCTGACTGCTGGGACCCACCAGCTACATCTTCGCACTCAAGGAAGTGCCTGACAGTCGGGACCCACCTGGTCGAAGCGTACGTAGCATTGTCATTCTGGTCACGGACGTGTACGTACGTACTGGTGGATGTAGAGGCATGCACGTGTCGTAGTAGAGGCACGCACGTAGCATGTACACGTACGTACATCGGTCAGTGTGCAAGAAAGAAAATACGGCCACATACGTACATATGGGTGGGGTCTCGAACGCCTACTCGCACATATGTATGGCCAGGGCTCATGTACATGGCTGGGTCGGAACGGAGAAACTGCGTCGTCGTCATGTTCATGGGGAGGCAACTGAATGCGTCGTGTTCATGGGGAGGCAACGAAATGAGTCGTGTTCATCGGGAGGCAACGGAACACGTGGGAGCCAACCGGCTTGGATGGAACAGGCGATGGAAACGAGGCCTAGTGTACCGCAGAATGGAGGAAACGGCCTTGTGTTCGACCGGCCACGTTCAAAACGGGATCCTGTTCATTGGGAGGAGTCTGGCGTACCGCAAAACAGAGGAAAGGGACCTCCTACGGTCGAACCTGTTGATCGGGAGGGGTGTGGCGTACCGCAATACGGACGAAACTGACTTGTGTTGGAGTGCTACAGTCTAAACGGGGGTCCTGTTCATCGGGAGGGGTGTGGCGTATCGCAAAACGGGACTCCATGGGATACTGTTCATCTCCACCGTCGACCTCCTCCAGCCTCACGGGCTAATGTTCATCCACCGTCGACCTCCTCCAACCTTCACGGGCTCCTGTTCATCTAGCCTCCACCACGCGCTACTCCACTGGCTACTGTTCAACCACCCCTCCACGGGCTCTTGTTCAACGACCCCTCCATGGGCACCCCTCCACCGTCTACTATTCATCCAGCCTTCCATGGGGTCGTCCTATTTATCCAGCCCTCCACTTGGTCCTGTTCATCCAGCCCCAACTAGCTCGATCAATCGGGGTCCTGTTCATCCAGAGGCAATGCCATGGGGTCCTGTTCATCCACCCCCACCGCTCACTGTTCATCCAAACCCCCCCGCAACACTCATTGTTCATCCAGAGGCAGCATCGATCGGCTTCAGTCAGCAGCAGTAGCGAAGGAATCACTCGATCGGGTTCAGTTAACAGCCATCGATCGATCGCTCGGGTTCAGTAACACGTAGCCTGCAGTGCAATCGCTCGGGTTCAGTTAGAGCCCAATGCCTCGTTCGGTTCAGTTAGAGCCAACGCCTCGCACACACGCGCGTACGTGTACGAGAGGAACGCACATCGCTCTGCCCCCGACCACCCACCGTAACCGGGAACTCCCCGAAATTTTCCTCGCCCTCGCTTCTACCACGGTTTTTTCCATCATGGATGGCCCAAAGAATGTCATGCAGCTGCGTCTCCGGCCCACCCAGGACGAAAAGCTCATTTTCTGTCATGATTTTTTGTCATAGAAGTAGGAGCCCACCACATGTATGATGATACCGGGTTTTGTCACAATTATCGTCATAGAAGTGTCATAAGTATGACAGGAAAAAAATTCGTTCGGCCCAAAATGTCACGGATGTGTGTTTTTTGTAGTGCATAGGGGGGCACCTGCCATCAACAAGGGTGGAGGGTGCTCCCTAACCCCTGGGCGCGCACCCTGCCTGGGCCACCTGGAAGGCCCCTAATGCCAATCTTCTACTATATGGTGTGTTTTGACCTGGAAAAAATAAGAATGAAGCTATCAGGATGAAGCTCCGCCAACTCGAGGTGGAACCTGGGCAGAACCAATCTAGGGCTCCGGCGGAGCTGTTCTACTGGGGAAACTTCCCTCCAGGAGGGGAAAATTGAAGCCATCGGCTTCACCAACGATCCTCTCGTCGAGAGGGGGTCAATCTCCATCAACATACGAGCCTTCACCATCTCCTCTCAAACCCTAGTTCATCTATTGTATCTAATCTTTGTCTCAAAACCTCAGATTGGTACTTGTGGGTTACTACTAGTGTTGATTACTCCTTGTAGTTGATGCTAGTTGGTTTATTCGGTGGAAGATCATATGTTCATACCCTTAATGATAATTAATACTCCTCTAATTATGAACATGAATGTGCTTTGTGAGTAGTTACGTTTGTCCCTGAGGACATGGGAGAAGTCTTGTTATAAGTAATCATGGAATTTGGTATTTGTTCGATATTTTGATGAGATGTATGTTGTCTCTCCTCTAGTGGTGTTATGTGAACGTCGACTACATGTCACATCACCATGATTTGAACCTAGGTGAAGGCATTGGGAAGTAATAAGTAGATGATGGGTTTCTAGAGTGACAGAAGCTTCAACCCTGGTATGTGTTGCTTCGTAAGGGGCTGATTTGGATCCATATGTTTCATGCTATGGTTAGATTTATCTTAATTCTTCTTTCGTAGTTCCGGATTCTTGCGAGGAGGGTTAATCATAAGTGGGAGGCTTGTCCAAGGAAGGGCAGCACCCAAGCACCGGTCCACCCACATATCAAATTATCAAAGTAACGAACGCGAATCATATGAGCATGATGAAAACTAGCTTGACAGTAATTCCCATGTGTCCTCGGTAGCGCTTTGGTTTATATAAGAGTTCGTCTAGGCTTGTCCTTTGCTACAAAAAGGACCACCTTGCTGCACCTTGTTTACTTTTGTTACTTGTTACCCGTTATGAATTACCTTATCACAAACCTATCTGTTACCAATAATTTCAGTACTTGTAGATAATACCTTGCTGAAAACCGCTTGTCATTTCCTTCTGCTCCTCGTTGGGTTCGACACTCTTACTTATCAAAAGGACTACGATAGATCCCCTATACCTGTGGGTCAACACATACAAGAACCAGAAACTAGTTACTTGAGGTTCACGCTATCGTGAGAGAGGAATCAGAACCGCCGCCTCATGTACTACATAGTTCCGCTCTCACTCATAGTGATAGCTATTCTCTTCTACATCATTGTTTAGATGGGTGACGATGTAGTTGCAAGTATTAGAGCTATGTCATAACTTGTATCGCTATTTTGAGATGATGACAAGATACATCATTTTGTGTTCGATGATGATGACGTGATTTGATGAGACTATTTGTATGTGTATGATATAATTAGATTTGTATGTGTATGATATGCTAGAGACTATTGTATAAAACCTGTACAAATACAAAACAAAATATGCAGCAATTTGTTCAGAAACTAATAACAATAGCAGGGTTGATTTTAGCAGCAGCGAGGGATTAACAGTAGCTCTCTTTAAAAAGGGGCATTGCAGCTATTAGCAACAACAGGTTTTTGTAACACACGCTACTTCTACCTCTAGGTAGCTGTAGCGCGGGCCAACGCGTGCTACTGCTAAAAGTTAGCTGTAGCGCCGTAGCAGTAGTGTGGCCACCCGTGCTACTGCTAGGCTTTTCCCTAGTAGTGGACCCTACTCTAAGGGGATCAAACACTAAAATGTGGCAGTTCAGATTGACAAAGCTTAGGGCGAAATTGAAGGAATGGAATAGAAATATGAATGTCTGGTACAGGACCCTAAAAAGGGACATCCTACTAAATTAGACAATGTTGACACACACACACACACACAATGTGATGTTTGGTCTGATTACCGAGATGACACAGTACTAATATATGTGAGAGCTCGGTTATATAGGATTATGTAATAAGAGGAACTAAAACGGAAACAAAGAGCTGAAGTTACTAAACTACTGGAAGGAGAAGGTAGTACCAAATAATGCAGGCGTGCGAAAAACATAATTAAGAAACAGTATAACTAAGCCACCTATGCTCATCCTCGGTGATTTTGGCGTCCTAAACCATCTGATCCCACTTGTAAACGACCAAGATCATCAGAGTGTCATGTGTGCCTCATTTGCTTCATCCATGGCATTTACCGGCCAACCCAACTTAACCACGCTACTACTCTGCAAACCAACCTAGAACCCGTGTTGTTAACCACGCCGAATTGTTATGGTTGCGTTGTTGGGAGAGGATAACTCCTGTACTAAGATCTCCTTCTTGAAGATCTGATTCTGTAACAACCCCAAAGGCGAATCTATGAAAATAATTCTAAAACTTCCATTGTGATTTGAGATTGCCTTGTTGTTGCACCGCTTGCCTTTCTTACTGGATTTCCAATGATACTGCAGTATCAAGCTAGAACGGTTTCAATTTTTAGGACAGGAAGGAAACCTCATCCTTTGTAGCACACTAATCGATGAAGCTCAACCCTCACTCGAACTGAGCTATTTTTGCTTTTTTCAAACAAAAAGATTGAGTAGTGCAGCACCTCCTTGATCAACATACCACACAACCCATTACCCCTTGCTTCATTCGCAGTATAAAGAGAGACTAGACCCTACCGGCAGCCCTCGGCAGAGCTTTAAGTAACTTGGTAGAAAAAATGCAGAAAAACATGGGCCTACCTCTCAGTATTGCACATTGTTGTGTTGTTGATGTACAAACAAATCTTTTTGGTGGCCTTTTGTTCACCAGGAATTTGGGATTTGTGAAGCCACTTCAAGGGCCTTCGTTCTTATAATGCACGGTCATGTTTCACTTTGGAGATTATGAAATCTAGACAATAAATATAGTTCTCAATTTTTTTGGCAACATACTTCTCATATAATTGCGGAAGCTTGTAGAGAAAACAAGGATATGGCTTTGGGCAACAATCTTCACTGATAAGCTAGATAGATAACACAATAGCTTTGTCAACCTTTTTGCTCGAGGACGAGCAAGGTTTAAGCCTGGGTAGGTTGATGAGTGGATTTTTGCAGCACTTATTATACTCTATTATAATACAAAAATCCCTCGTGTCATATCCATCTAGCAAATTTACATGTCCACAATGCATAGTTTTTTTATCTTTATCTGCTTTACCAAGTTCATTGCACAATTTTTAATTTTTGTTAATTCCCCTTTTTGTCTATGTATGTGTATTTGGCATTTTCTTTTACTTGGTACATCAATATGGACCAACTAGGGCTAATCTAGAGGATTTCCAGGCACCAGATTTAAGTGCTTTGGAGAGTTGGATATTTTGAAATTTTCGGTGTGTCCAAATTGATGATCCAATGCCATGGGTGTATCGGGCTTTCCTAGAAAAATCCAATGAGTCGAGGAACGCCCAAATCAGAGTGTGTATGAAGAAATGAAGATCAAAAATATGAAATTGCATGTACAGTATCCAGTAGAGTAGGCGATGCATGGTACGACTGTACCAAGTCATACAACCTCCCAAGGCTGCAAAATAAGCCATAACTTCTGTGATTCTTCACCAATTTTGTCATGTTTGTTCCTATGTGGTCCTTGGTGACAAGGGAGGTAGTGGGAGAGGATTTGGCTCCCTTAGAACCATTTCCTGAAGGGTTAGGTTAAAGGTCTATGGAGGATACCAATGGAGACCTCCAACCCTAGCCGCCGCTAGTCATCATCATCAAGCCCCACCTACCCCATCACATGCCGCCACACCTCCATTGTTGTAACAATGCCATTTCCACCATAGAAGAGGGGCCAAGAGAAGGAAGAAGGAATACAAGGCTCCACCAATGCCTGACACCATTTATTATGTGGTAATCTTCATTTAATATTTTTACCCCAGCTATTTTAGAATAAAATTGAAAATTAAAATAAAAGTTGTGAAAATATGGTAAACTTGGTACAGTGTCTTAATATTGGTACACGAGTCAGTCATAAAAATCTCACACTGTTACTCGAAATTAAAAAACAATAGAAATGGCCTCTTTTGGCCTACATATGGCACCATTTTCTAAATTGACCACATAATAAAATTATTTTCTTAACCAAAAAAATCAAACTCTGAAATGCTGCCATTGGCTATAATAAATCTGCATGACAAAGCCATTTTGTTCAGTATCGTAGCCAATTGACTATGGACAACTTTTTTTAACCAAGACCGTAGAACAATTGTTCTACGATATATTTTCATTAAATAAATATGTAAAAGTGCATAAGAAAATGTAAGAAATAGTTTAACCAATGTCTGTCTTATGAAATATCATGAAAAATTAAGATTATTCTCTATACATGTGTGGATCTTGTCAGCCTTGTCTACTTTCTCTCTCAATGTTGTGCCTTTCATTCCTTCTTGTAAATAGTATTTCCATGTATCCACTGTTGGTGTGTCTCTTCTGAAAATCTTGTCATTTCTTCTCATCCAAATACTCCAGCAGCCCATGATAATTGTGTCCATAGCAAATTCTGCTGGGAGTCTATTCAAGGACAAGTGAATTTCATCATAGGTCGACATGCCTCTCTGTTTGTTGGGTGCAATAGAATGCCAACATAGCAGTGCAAATGGGAAATCCTAGAAAAGGTGTGTCACCATTTCCTTAGTGGATTCAGAACACATGGCACAGTTATAATCTTCTAGATACATACTTCTTCGATGGTGCATATTTCTAGTGTTTATTCTATCATGAAGTAATAGCCAGAAAAAGATTTTATGTCTCAGTCGGCATGTTGTTTCCACAGAAATCCAAATGTATTGTGTGCTAGGTTATCCCCTTGAATGGCCTTGTACATCTTTATGGAGGAGTACTTAGGAGCTGACCATGCATAAGTCCATATGTATTTTCCTTTTGAATCCATTCTGTTGGTGGTTAAATCTTGCAATGCATTGAATTGCACAAATGGTTGTTATGACACAGGTTTGTGGAATAGCAGACTGATATCATTGTTCTCCAATGCTTTATGTAGGGATATATCTTGTTGGATTGCATAAGAGTGTGATTCAAGATATTTGATATTGAGAGGGAGTTCTTGCCATTTGTCAGACCAGAATAATAATGTATTGCCTTGGCCTGCTTTACACAAAGCATGTTGCTTGAAGGTAGGTAGAAGTTTTAGTATTGTCCTCGACCAGAATGATCGTACCTTGCTATCACCTGGAAATTTCTCTTGGTAGTGTGTTTCCCAAATAATGTTTACCCATGGAGTATCAAACCTGTTGAAGAATTTATGCAGGAATTTGATGAGCAGGGCCTGGTTGTGGATCAGTAAGTCAAGGACTCCCAGACCTCCCTGGACTTTGGCCTTGCATACTGTGTCCCATGAAACATGAACAACCCCTCTATCTTGTGTTCCATATTTCCTCCAAAAATAGTTCATGAGATAGGTGTTGATGTGTTTTATCATTTTCTTTGGGATCTCCAAGGTGCACATTACAGAGGTAGGTAGATAGTGAATACCGATTTCAACAGATTTGATTTGTCACCAGTGGATAGCATAGTAGAATATCTCAACAGCCTGCTTTCAATTCATTTCAGCATAGGTACAAAATCCTCCCCCTGGGTTTGGACAGGCATAGTGGTAACCCAAGATATGAGTGTGGTAGAGTACCAATCTTTCAGCCAATGAGGTTTGATAACTCAGCCATTCATGTGTAGGAGTGTTGATGGAGATCATAATGGACTTGGAGTAATGGACTTTTAGGCTAGTGTACTCAGCATAATGCAGCAGAAGGTTTTTAATGTGCATCAGTCATGTGGCTTCTGCCTTAGCCACCTAGATGGTATCATCTATATATTCGATAATAGGGTAGCCTGGACATGATCTATGCATAAGAGGTGATTCAATCAGAGCATTATGGTAGGCTTCATTGAGGATGGATTGTAGAATATCTGCTGCAATCACAAAGATCAAATGGGATAAAGGATCCCCCTGTCTGACTCCCTTTTTGCATAGGAATTGTTTCCCTAGCACACCATTGAGTAGCACAAATGAGAAACCAATACCATAGATCATCTTAATCCATTGGATCCACTTAGCTCCAAAGCCTTTGGCTTGCAAAACTTCAATGATGGACATGAGCTATGCATAAGAGGTGATTCAATCAGAGCATTATGGTAGGCTTCATTGAGGATGGATTGGAGAATATGTGCAGCAATCACAAAGATCAAAAGGGATAAAGGATCCCCCTGTCTGACTCCCTTTTTTCATAGGAATTGTTTCCCTCACACACCATTGAGTAGCACAAATGAGAAACCAGTACCATAGATCATCTTAATCCATTGGGTTCACTTAGCTCCAAAGCCTTTGGCTTGCAAAACTTCAATGATGGTATCATGGTTAAGCATGTCAAATGCTTTTTCAAAGTCTAGTTTCAGTAGAATGATTATTATTTTTGCTCTAGTGACATTGGTGGATATACTCATAGGACGATGCTAAGCAATCTTGGATGCATCTATTATTTA
Source organism: Triticum dicoccoides (assembly GCF_002162155.2). Lineage (NCBI taxonomy): Eukaryota > Viridiplantae > Streptophyta > Magnoliopsida > Poales > Poaceae > Triticum > Triticum dicoccoides. Next base: position 505,775,005 of record NC_041381.1, on the reverse strand, counting down.
GGAAACCATATTGATTCTTGTGTACCATTTTGAGGATATGCATTTGCAGTCTATTGGCCAACAGTTTGGTAATAATCTTGAGTGTGTAGTTCAACAGAGAGATGGGCCTGAACTCAGATGGTGTAGTTGCAGAGTCATTCTTTGGTATGAGAGTTATGAATGAGTAATTAATACTCTGAATGTTCACCTGCCCTGAATGGAAATCCTCAATTAGCTTATAGAAATCAGTGGCAATGATATCCCAACATTTCTTAAGGAAAGCTGCATTAAAACCATCAGGTCCTGGTGATTTGTCTGCATGCATCTGCTTGATCACTCTGTCAATTTTCTCCTTGGTGAATGGTGCTTCTAGTTCACTCAACTCATCCATTGGTTGTAGCAATTGTTGCAATTTGAGTGGGTTTGAGGTAGGACCACATGTCCCCAATCTTTCCTTAAAAGCTCTATATAAGATCGCAACTTTTGCATGATGGTCATGGTGTTCATGTCCAAATTCATCTCTCAGCATGGCCATGGAATTGTTCCTATACTTGATGGTAGCCTTAGCGTGAAAGTATTTTGTGTTGGCTTCTCCTACTTTGATCTTCCTTATAGTGGCTCTTTGCTTCCAATATTTCCTCTGATTATCTAGGAGATGATGTTTGAGAGTAATTCTGGCATTTAATTCCTCCAAGGATAGAGCCATGTATTCCTCTATAGTATCATAGCATAGTATCATGAAGTTGGTATCTGCAACAATTCTTTTCAAGTCAGAAAGGTTTTTGGCCCAGTTCTTTAACCCTTTTCTCGGTCTTTGAATTTAATAGCTATGACTTTAGCACTGTCATTAGCATCCACCCATTGTGTCCACATAGCATTAACAATCTCTTCGAACTAGTGGTGTTATAACCAGTAGTTTTCAAATCTGAAGATGTTGGCTTTCAGAATAGAGGAACCAATCTAAATTTTAATTGTCACATGATCTGATGTAGTTTTGCAAGTGGGAGGGAAAATGGAGCAGGGTATTTGAGGGTCCACGTTGCCGAGGAGAAACACCAGCCTAGTTTTTCCAATAGTGGGGGCCACTTGCATGTTGCTCCAGGTAAATTTTCTACCTTTTAGTGGGATTTCAGTGAGGGCTTGTCTGCTAATTTCTTCATTGAAAGAGAGCATATCATTGATGCTACCCCTTCCTTGATTATATTGTGTGGATATCTAACATAGTTAAAATCACCCATAATAAGCTAGTGAGTTCATCAGGCATTTTGAAGTTTTGTAACCAATTCAGGAATATAATCTTTCTTTATGTTGGCAAGGGCCATACACATTTGTTAAGATCCATTTATCCCCATTGTGTGTTGATGTGAATTGGATGGATAGAGAATACTCATTGGAGTGATGGATCTGACAAGTGAACATTTGCTCATTCCATGCAATTATTAGACCTCCTAAAGCTCATATTGATGGAAAAAATGAAAATTTTGCAATCCTTCTGGGACAACAATTTTTCAAGTAAGAACTGTCAAATGATTCTTTCTTGGATTCTTCCGAACATACAATAGAGCATTGTGATTCCTCAATTTTATTAGCCAGAGCTGTCCATTTTTTGGGGTCATTAATGCCTCTAATGTTCCAATTAAGGATGTTCCAGTCTCTATTCATCAAAGGTTATATACTGCATGCAACTGTTACTCAATGCAAATTCCAACCCGACAATCAGAGAAATATACAACGCCATCTTCTCACTTAAATAGGATAATGTGTCATGATTCAGTCTAGTTACCCCACTGACATAGCAGCTTAAGTACAACATAGTCTTACATATCAAAAGGACAAAAGCATTAATATCATACATCATGGTAACCTTGATAGCATATTCTAGAGATCTAGTCTGGATATAACTAGATCCACTTCTTGCCTTGATCCCTTACATTCTTATTGCCTTCCATAGTTGCGTTGGCACTCTTGGTCTTATTGGACTTCTTACTAAGGAGTTCTTTAGTAGTTTCCTTGTTAGAGACCTTGCAAAATGATGTGTTCAAACTTTTAATAATTCTGGGAGGGATATGTGGAGGACCACTATGACAGGAAAGACAATCTTTGTCTTTACAAATAGCTATCTTAAAACCTATGTTTATTTTTTGAAGTCTGCAACTTCTCCTTACCTCTGTTTCAACCATAGGTATGTTTTCCTCCCTCTGTTTTTTCCTGTGAAGTGCAGATGTGGAGGATGAAGACATGAATTCAGTAGTATTGTAGTCTACAGATGATGAGGTCAGTTGCTCCTTGGTGGCTTGTGTAGGAAGAGTACACACAAGGGAGTTATTGATATGTCACCAATGTATCTATAATTTTTTATTGTTCCATGCTATTATATTATCTGGTTTGGATGTTTTATATGCATTAATATGCTATTTTATATTATTTTTGGGACTAACCTATTAACCTAGAGCCCAGTGCCATTTTATGTTTTTTCCTTGTTTTTGAGTTTTACAGAAAACGAATATCAAATGGAGTTCAAACGGAATAAAACTTTCACGATGATTTTTCTTGGACCAGAAGACATCCATGGAGCTTGGAGAGGGGGCCAGACGAGTCAATCCCTCAGGGCGTGCCCTAGGGAGGCATGCCCCCCCTAGCTTGTGGCTCCCACGGGAGTCCTCCAACCCTAAATCTTGGCCTATAAATTCCCAAATAATGCCAAACCAACATAAGCGTCCACCAAAATACTTTTCCGCCGCCGCAAGCCTCTGTTCCTGTGAGATCCCATCGTGGGGCCTTTTCTGGCACCCTACCGGAGGGGGATTTGATCACGGAGGGCTTCTACATCAACCTTATTGCCCTTCTGATGAAGCATGAGTAGTTTACCACAGACCTACGGGTCCATAGCTAGTAGTTAGATGGCTTCTTCTCTATTTTTGATCTTCAATACAATGTTCTCCTTGATGTTCTTGGAGTTCTATCCGATGTAATATTCTTTTGCAGTGTGTTTGTCGAGATATGATGAATTGTGGATTTATGATGAGATTATCTATGTATATTATTTTAGTCTTTTTTGAACTCTTTTGTGCATGATTAAATATCTTTGTATTTCTCTCTGAATTGTCGATTTGGTTTGGCCAACTAGATCAGCTCTTCTTGCAATGGGAGAGGTGCTTAGTTTTTGGTTCAATCTTGCGGTGTCCTCACCCAGTGAAAAAGTAGGGGTAGCGAGGCATGTATTGTATTGTTGCCATCAAGGGTAAAAATATGGGGTTTTCATCATATTGCTTGAGTTTATCCTTCGGTCTACTTGACACAGACATGATGCCTATATTCATAATCATTTCCTTGGATATCTTCAGAACTTTACACTTTTCTATCAATTGCTCAACAGTGATTTGTTCACCCACCATATGTTTTCTTTCAAGAGAGAAGCCTCTGGTGTCACCTATGGCCCCCGGGTCTATTTTCCATCATATATTTTCAGATCTATAAACAAAAAAACCCAAAAATACCTTTCTGCAATTCCTTTGTTTTTACTTTGTTTTATGTTTTAGTAATCTTTTATATCTATCTCTATCATATATCATCCTTGCAAGTGACCGTGAAGGGATTGACAACCCATTTATCGCGTTGGGTACAAGTGTTTGATTGTTTGTGCAGGTGCACAGATTGGATACGTGCTTGTACCTCCTACTGGATTGATACCTTGGTTCTCAAACTGAGGAAATACTTATCTCTACTTTGCTGCATCACCCTTTCCTCTTCAAGGGAAAAACCAACGCAAGCTCAAGAAGTAGCAGGAACAATTTCTAGCACTGTTGCCGGGGAGGTTATACATCAAGGCTACCAAGTACCCATCATAAACTCTCATCTCTTGCATTACATTATTCTCCATTTGCCTCTCGTTTTCCTCCCCCCCCCACTTCTAAAATGTTTTCAGAAAATCACAAAAATATTTGCCTTTTTATTCGCCCTTCTTCCGTTCGTCTTTTCATTTGCTTTTTATTTGTTCGCGTGCTAGATTGGTTTCTTGCCACCATGTCTGAATATGGGGAGGTTATCGCTGAAAAGGATAGTAATGATCTTGAGGAAACTTTGATGACTTTGCTAATAATGATCCTCATGAAGAACCTACTATCATACATACTAAAAAACTCAGTGCGGTCAACGGTAATATTGTTGGGAAAATTATTATTTAAGAACTCTTTGATTGTACAGGAACTTTGCCCATTAATAAGAGATCTATCCTTCTTGATACAAATTGTTATGTGGATGCCATTGCCATTCTTATTGATAAATTAGAAAGAAATTTGTGCACATCCACCTCGCTATGCAAAAGATGTTTTATGAACTTCCCAATATTCATCATCATAAGGCTAAAAAGATTGCCACTATCATACTTATGCGGGAATTTGATTTTATAATACAAGAAGCTAGGGAAATTTGTGTTTTCTAGAATAAAGATATTGAACATCCTCCGGTTGAAGAAATTCTCCATGATAAAGAAACTTTGCGTAGCCTGGAATCTAGAGATTATCAGTCTTACAGTGACAATCTTAGGAGGAGAGTTCCTTACTCAGAAATTACACAAGCCCTTTACCTTGATACTTATGATAAATTTGATTGGGTAACTCAGGGAATTTATGTAGGATTTAATGATGATTCGTTGGAGGAGATGACTAGGGAACCAATTAAAAATGAGATACATATTTTATATGATGATATATATGGTGATGATCCAGACTATGGGTTTATGAATGTCAAAATCACTAATAAAAGTCTGTTTCATCAATTAAGTTCACCTACTAGAAGGGAAAAAAATAAAAAAGAGATTTTTTAAGAAAAGTTTTGGAAGATTTGATTAAGAAGGAGTTGCATGACAATACCTAGATCTATTGCAATATGCCTAGCTAGGGGTGTTAAACAATAGCGCTTGTTGGGAGGCAAGCCAATTTTATTTTTAGGTTTTTTGTTTTTGGTTATGTTCTTCAATAAATACACATTATTACCTATGCAGTAATTGTGTTTTGCTGTTTTTAGTTAGTGTTTGAGCCAAGTAAAGCCTTTCGGATACTTTGGTATATCGTTGATTTGGTCTTGCTGAAAAGCAGAAACTTTTGCACTCATTACCAGAATTTTCAAAAATCACAGAAACGTGATTTTTTTTATATGAATGTTTTACACAGGATTGATATATGAATTGCCTCTGTTGTCTAAAATTTTGAGAATTTTTGGAGTTAGAGAAGTATATAAAATTTCCAAATTACTACAAATTGTTCTGTTTTTAATAGATTTTGTTTTCTATGTGTTGTTTGCTTATTTTGATGAATCTAGGGGTAAGAACCATAGAGAAGTTGGAATACAGTATACATCATGCCAAAATAAATAAAAATGAGTTCACAATAGTACCAAAAGTGCTGATTTATTTTATTATACTAAGGGATCTCATGAGTTTTCTGTTGAGTTGTGTGTTGTGAAGTTTTCAAGTTTTGGGTAAAGATTTGATGGACTATGGAATAAGGAGTGGCAAGAGCCTAATCTTGGGGATGCCCAAGGCACCCCAAGGTAATATTAAAGGACAACCAAGCATCGAAGCTTGGGGATGCCCCGGATGGCATCCCCTCTTTCGTCTTCGATCCATCAACAAATTTACTTGAGGCTATATTTTTATTCACCACATGATATTTGTTTTGCTTGGAGCGGCTTGTATGATATGATTATTTGCTTTTTAGTTTGCCACAATCATATTTGCTACACACACCTTTTGAGAGGGACATGCATTAAACGTGAATTTATTAGAATACTCTATGTGCTTAACTTTAATCTTTTGAGCTAGGAAATTTGCTCTAGTGCTTCACTTATATCTTTTTAGAGCAAGGCGGTGGCTTTATTTTATAGAAATTGTTGAACTCTCATGCTTCACTTATATTATTTTGAGAGTATCTAAACAACATTGCAATTTTCTTAGGTTTTGAATTTAGTCCTAATATGATCGGCATCCAAGAGGGATATAATAAAAACTTTCATATAAAGAGCATTGAATACTATGAGAAGTTTGATTCCTCACATTTGTTTTGAGATATAAAGATGGTGATATTAGAGTCATGCTAGTTAGTAATTATGGATTGGTAGAAATACTCGTGTTAAAAGTTTTTGATTCCCGTAGCATGGACGTATGGTGAACCGTTATGTGATGAAGTCAAAGCATGATTTATTCTTTGATTGTCTTCCTTATGAGTGGCGGTCGGGGATGACCGATGGTCTTTTCCTACCAATCTATCCCCATAGGAGCATGCATGTAGTACTTTGTATCGATAGCTAATAAATTTTTGCAATAAGTATGTGAGTTCTTTATGACTAATGTTGAGTCCATGGATTGTACGCACTCTCACTCTTCCACCATTGCTAGCCTCTCTAGTACCGCGCAATTCTCACCGGTTCATTAAACTTACCCTACACCTTCCTCAAAACAGCCTCCATACCTACCTATTATGGCATTTCCATAGCCATTCCGAGATATATTGCCATGCAACTTGCACCGTTCCGTTTATTATGACATGCACCATCATTGTCATATTACTTTTCATGATCATGTAGTTGGCATAGTATTTGTGGAAAATCCACCATTCATATTTTTTATACATCACTCTTGATCATTGCACATCCCAGTACACCGCCGGAGGCATTCATATAGAGTCATATTTTGTTCTAGTATCGAGTTGTGATTCTTGAGTTGTAAGTAAATAAAAGTTTGATGATCATCATTATTAGAGCATGGTCCCATGTGTGGAAAGGATGATGGAGACTGTGATTCCCCCACAAGTCGGGATGAGACTCTGGATGAAAAAAAAAGAGGCGAAAGAGCCCAAAATAAAAAAGGGAGAGAAAAGAGAGAAGGGCAATGTTACTATCCTTTTTCCACACTTGTGCTTCAAAGTAGCACCATGATCTTCATGATAGAGAGTCTCCTATTTTGTCACTTTCATATACTAGTGGGAATTTTTCATTATAGAACTTGGCTTGTATATTCCAATGACGGGCTTCCTCAAATTGCCCTAGGTCTTCGTGAGCAAGTAAGTTGGATGCACACCCACTTAGTTTCTTTTTGAGCTTTCATACACTTATAGCTCTAGTGCATCCATTGCATGGCAATCCGTACTCACTCACATTGATATCTATTGATGGGCATCTTCGTAGCCTGTTAATATGCCTAGTTGATGTGAGATTTTATCCTTATTTTTGTCTTCTCCACAACCACCATATTCTATTCCACCTATAGTGCTATATCCAGGGCTCACGCTCATGTATTGTGTGAAAGTTGAAAAAGTTTGAGAACAACAAAATTATGAAACAATTGCTTGGCTTGTCATCGGGGTTGTGCATGATGAAATACTTTGTGTGATGAAGATGGAGCATAGCCAGACTATATGATTTGGTAGGGATAACTTTCTTTTGCCATGTTATTTTGAGAAGACATGATTGCTTTATTAGTATGCTTGAAGTATTACTATTTTTATGTCAATATTAAACTTTTGTTTTCAATCTTATGGATCTGAATATTCATGCCACAATAAAGAAGAATACATGGATAAATCTGTTTGGTAGCATTCCACATAAAAAATTCTGTTTTTATCATTTACCTACTCGAGGACGAGTAGGAATTAAGCTTGGGGATGCTTGATGCGTCTCCAACATATCTATAATTTCTGATTGTTCCATGCTATTATATTATATGTTTTGGATGTTTTATATTGTCGGTGTACAAAAGTAGGGGCTCTCCTTTTTACCCCTTTACTTGTGCACGGGCAGTCAGAGCCACGCGCCACGGCCACGCATAGCAGTGCAAAGGAGGGATGCCGGAGAGAAGCCGAAGGCACGTGACAAACAAAGCAATGTCAAGGACCAAGGCCACAAAGATCGGATGGACGAAGCAGGTTTCCCCGGCAAGGACCCTTGCCGGGGCAGCCTCAGCAGCCCTAGCAAGACCCTTGCCAGGGCAGTTTCGCCCACACCAGCGAAGTGAGCCACCCTCGAGCCCACGGTCTCCAACGCCAACAACCACGTTGGGCCAGGGCTTAGGAGGCACCTCCATGGTGGCATGCAGATCTTTGTGAAGACAAAGAATATTCAAGATCAGATGAGGATTGGGAGGCAACGATCCTCGGGAAGGTTCTTGCCGAGGAAACCCACAAGACCTCGGCAAGGTCCTTGTCGGGGACGACAACGCACCACGGCAAGACCCTTGCAGGGCCACCCGACAAGACCCTTGCCAAGAGCATCAGCAGGGCCACCGCCAGGCCCGCACCAACCGAGTCCCCACCGCCGTTCACATGCATCTGCCAGCCCAACCAACTAGGTAGGCACCTGCGTGGCAACATGCGGCTTCCAGGCCAACTCAGCATACACCTGCGTGGCGTCATGCAGCTCTTCATGAAGGCTCCGCCACTGCACCACCTCAGTTGCTTGCCTGCCTACATGGCACCGCATGCATCGCTGGCCAGGGCGTGTGTCGAAGCAAGGAGGAGCGACGACGGACAGGACGGGCCTCGCTCCCGTCCCCGATAAAGTGAAGGGACACCTACGCCACGGATTAAATGCGTCTTGTCCTGTAATATGAGCGATAAGCTCGCAGCACTGTAGGCCTTTCCACCTCCTCTGTGCCAGTGTGGCAGCCCCTTTCGCCTATAAAAGGAGGCCCATGGCACACTGGAAAAGGATTCGTCTCTTTCGAACCATGCAGCACCCATAGCTAGTTCAAGAGCTCAAGAACACTCAATACATCCACCAAGCAGGACTAGGGTTTTACGCATCCTGGCGACCCGAACCTGGGTAAACGATCTTTGCGTTGAATACTAATCCTGCTCTTCTCACAACCCCGCGCCCCGCAACCATAATAGGGATTCTTGTGATCCCATAGGTGTCGTTTCCCACCGACATCTTTGGCACGCTAGGTAGGGGCGCAATTGTGAGAATCTGGTCTAGTAGTTGGCCTAGCTGTTCTTCATCACCATGGATCTTAAGAAGAAGAAGACCGCGGCGATCGGTTCGTCCGGGACCGAATTGCCAGTACCGGTGCGAACCAGTAGCGGGCCAGTCACGGAGAGAACCCATGGCGCGACACACGAACATCCACATCACCCTGGTAGTCCAGGCCTGGTGAGCGGCGTCGTTCATACGCCAGGCGACGAGCCACGCATCACGGGCTCCAGAGACGGAGTCGGGCCCCCCGCAGGCCGTGCGGGGCCCTCTAGGGGCACCGTCATGCCGCCAGACGGCAGTTTGGCGGCCTCCAAGACGCCAACACCGGCGCCCACGGCACGCTCTTCTCAGGTCGTGCGCGATGAGCAGCGCCACCTGTTAGGGAACGTAGTAATTTCAAAAAAATTCCTACGTACACGCAAGATCATGGTGATGACATAGCAACGAGAGGGGAGAGTGTTGTCCATGTACCCTCGTAGACCGTAAGTGGAAGCGTTATGACAACGCGGTTGATGTAGTCGTACGTCTTCACGATCCGACCGATCCAAGCAACGAACGTACGGCACCTCTGAGTTCAGCACACGTTCAGCTCGATGACGATCCCCGGGCTCCGATCCAGCAAAGCTTCGGGGATGAGTTCCATCAGCACGACGGCGTGGTGACGATGATGATGTTCTACCGGCGCAGGGCTTCGCCTAAACTCCGCGACGATATGACCGAGGTGGAATATGGTGGAGGGGGGCACCACACACGGCTAAGGAACGATCCGTAGATCAACTTGTGTCTTCTGGGGTGCGCCCCTGCCCCCGTATATAAAGGAGCAACGGGGGAGGCCGGCCGGCCCTTGTGGGCGCGCCAAGGAGGAGGAGTCCTCCTCCTAGTAGGAGTAGGACTCCCCCTTTCCTACACCTACTAGGAGGGGAAAGGAAGGGGGAGAGGGGGAAGGAAAGAGGGGGGGGGGCGCCGCCCCCCCTCCTAGTCCAATTCGGACCAGAGGGAGACGGGGCGCGCGGCCCACCCTGTCCGCCCCTCTCTCTTTCCACCAAGGCCCATGTGGCCCATTATCTCTCCCCAGGGGGTTCCGGTAACCCTCCGGCACTCCGGTTTTCTCCAAAAACGTCCGAAACACTTCCGGTGTCCGAATATAGTCGTACAATATATCAATCTTTATGTCTCGACCATTTCGAGACTCCTCGTCATGTCCGCGATCACATCCGAGACTCCGAACAAACTTCGATACATCAAAACTTATAAACTCATAATAAAACTGTCATCGTAACGTTAAGCGTGCGGACCCTACGGGTTCGAGAACTATGTAGACATGACCTAGAACTATTCTCGGTCAATAACCAATAGCGGAACCTGGATGCCCCATATTGGTTCCTACATATTCTACGAAGATCTTTATCGGTCAAACCGCATAACAACATACGTTGTTCCCTTTGTCATCAGTATGTTACTTGCCCGAGATTCGATCATCGGTATCCAATACCTAGTTCAATCTCGTTACCGGCAAGTCTCTTTACTCGTTACGTAATGCATCATTCCGTAACTAACTCATTAGCTACATTGCTTGCAAGGCTTATAGTGATGTGCATTACCGAGAGGGCCCAGAGATACCTCTCCGAAAATCGGAGTGACAAAACCTAATCTCGAAATACGCCAACCCAACATGTACCTTCGGAGACACCTGTAGTACTCCTTTGTAATCACCCAGTTATGTTGTGACATTTGGTAGTACCCAAAGTGTTCCTCCGGTAAACGGGAGTTGCATAATCTCATAGTTACAGGAACATGTATAAGTCATGAAGAAAGCAATAGCAATATACTAAACGATCAAGTGCTAGGCTAACGGAATGGGTCATGTCAATCACATCATTCTCCTAATGATGTGATCTCGTTAGTCAAATGACAACACATGTCTATGGTCAGGAAACATAACCATGTTTGATTAATGAGCTATTCAAGTAGAGGCATACTAGTGACTATATGTTTGTCTATGTATTCACACATGTATCATGTTTCCGGTTAATACAATTCTAGCATGAATAATAAACATTTATCATGATATGAGGAAATAAATAATAACTTTATTATTGCCTCTAGGGCATATTTCCTTCAGACTCCCACTTGCACTAGAGTCAATAATCTAGATTACATAGTAATGATTCTAACACCCATGGAGTCTTGGTGCTGATCATGTTTTGCTCATGAGAGAGGCTTAGTCAACGGGTCTGCAACATCCAGATCCGTATATATCTTGCAAATCTCTGTCTCCCACTTGGACTTGGTCCCGGATGGAATTGAAGCGTCTCTTGATGTGCTTGGTCCTCTTGTGAAATCTGGATTCCTTTGCCAACGCAATTGCACCAGTATTGTCACAGAAGATCTTCATTGGTCCCGATGCACTAGGTATGACACCTAGATCGGTAATGAACTCCTTCATCCAGACTCCTTCATTTGCTGCTTCTGAAGCAGCTATGTACTCCGCTTCACATGTAGATCCCGCCACGACCCTTTGTTTAGAACTACACCAACTTACAGCTCCACCGTTTAATAAAAATACGTATCCGGTTTGCGATTTAGAATCGTCCAGATCAGTGTCAAAGCTTGCATCGACGTAACCATTTACGACTAGCTCTTTGTCACCTCCATGTACAAGAAACATATCCTTAGTCCTTTTCAGGTATTTCAGGATGTTCTTGACCGCTGTCCAGTGATCCACTCCTAGATTACTTTGGTACCTTCCTGCCAAGATTATTGCAAAGCATACATCAGGTCTGGTACACAGCATTGCATACATGATAGAGCCTATGGCTGAAGCATAGGGAACATCTTTCATTTTCTCTCTATCTTCTGTAGTGGTCGGGCATTGAGTCTGACTCAACTTCACACCTTGTAACACGGGCAAGAACCCTTTCTTTGCCTGATCCATTTTGAACTTTTTCAAAATTTTATCAAGGTATGTGCTTTGTGAAAGTCCTATTAAGCGTCTTGATCTATCTCTATAAATCTTGATGCCCAATATGTAAGCAGCTTCACCGAGGTCTTTCATTGACCAACTTTTATTCAAGTATCCTTTTATGCTATCCAGAAATTCTATATCATTTCCAATTAATAATATGTCATCTACATATAATATTAGAAATGCTACAGAGCTCCCACTCACTTTCTTGTAAATACAGGCTTCTCCAAAAGTTTGTATAAAACCATATGCTTTGATCACACTATCAAAGCGTTTATTCCAACTCCGAGATGCTTGCACCAGTCCATAAATGGATCGCTGGAGTTTGCATACTTTGTTAGCACCTTTTGGATCAACAAAACCTTCTGGCTGCATCATATACAACTCTTCTTCCAGAAATCCATTCAAGAATGCAGTTTTGACATCCATTTGCGAAATTTCATAATCATGAAATGTAGCAATAGCTAACATGATTCGGACAGACTTAAGCATCGCTACAGGTGAGAAAGTCTCATCGTAGTCAACCCCTTGAACTTGTCAAAAACCTTTCGCAACAAGTCGAGCTTTATAGACAGTTATATTACCATCAGCGTCAGTCTTCTTCTTAAAGATCCATTTATTCTCAATGGCTTGCCAATCATCGGGCAAGTCAACCAAAGTTCATACTTTGTTTTCATACATGGATCCCATCTCAGATTTCATGGCTTCTAGCCATTTTGCGGAATCTGGGCTCATCATTGCTTCCTCATAGTTCGTAGGTTCGTCATGGTCAAGTAACATGACTTCCAGAATAGGATTACCGTACCACTCTGGTGCGGATCTTACTCTAGTAGACCTTCGAAGTTCAGTAGAAACTTGATCTGAAGTTTCATGATCAATATCATTAGCTTCCTCACTAATTGGTGTAGGTGTCACAGGAACCGGTTCATGTGATGAACTACTTTCCAATAAGGGAGCAGGTACAGTTACCTCATCAAGTTCTACTTTCCTCCCACTCACTTCTTTCGAGAGAAACTCCTTCTCTAGAAAGGATCCATTCTTAGCAATGAATGTCTTGCCTTCGGATCTGTGATAGAAGGTATACCCAATTGTTTCTTTTGGGTATCCTATGAAGACACATTTCTCTGATTTAGGTTCGAGCTTATCTGGTTGAAGTTTCTTCACATAAGCATCGCAGCCCCAAACTTTAAGAAACGACAACTTTGGTTTCTTGCCAAACCATAGTTCATAAGGCGTCGTCTCAATGGATTTTGATGGTGCCCTATTTAACGTGAATGCGGCCGTCTCTAAAGCATAACCCCAGAACGATAGCGGTAAATCAGTAAGAGACATCATAGATCGCACCATATCTAGTAAAGTACGATTACGACGTTCGGACACACCATTTCGTTGTGGTGTTCCGGGTGGCGTGAGTTGCGAAACTATTCCACATTGTTTCAAATGTAAACCAAACTCGTAACTCAAATATTCTCCTCCACGATCAGATCGTAGGAATTTTATTTTCTTGTTACGATGATTTTCCACTTCACTCTAAAATTCTTTGAACTTTTCAAATGTTTCAGACTTGTGTTTTAATAAGTAGATATACCCATATCTGCCTAAATCATCTGTGAAGGTGAGAAAATAACAATATCCGCCACGAGCTTCAACATTCATCGGACCACATACATCTGTATGTATGATTTCCAACAAATCTGTTGCTCTCTCCATAGTACCGGAGAACGGTGTTTTAGTCATCTTGCCCATGAGGCACGGTTCGCAAGTACCAAGTGATTCATAATCAAGTGATTCCAAAATTCCATCAGTATGGAGTTTCTTCATGTGCTTTACACCGATATGACCTAAACGGCAGTGCCACAAATAAGTTGCACTATCATTATTAACTCTGCATCTTTTGGCTTCGACATTATGAATATGTGTATCACTACTATCGAGATTCAACAAAAATAGACCACTCTCCAAGGGTGCATGACCATAAAAGATATTACTCATATAGATAGAACAACCATTATTCTCTGATTTACATGAATAACCGTCTCGCATCAAACAAGATCCAAATATAATGTTCATGCTCAACGCTGGCACCAAATAACAATTATTCAGGTCTAAAACTAATCCCGAAGGTAGATGTAGAGGTAGCGTGCCGACCACGATCACATCGACTTTGGAACCGTTTCCCACGCGCATCGTCACCTCATCCTTGGCCAGTGCTCACTTATTCCGTAGTCCCTGTTTCGAGTTGCAAATGTTAGCAACAGAACTAGTATCAAATACCCAGGTGCTACTGCGAGCTCTAGTAAGGTACACATCAATAACATGTATATCATATATACCTTTGTTCACCTTGCCATCCTTCTTATCTGCCAAATACTTGGGGCAGTTCCGCTTCCAGTGTCCAGTCTGCTTGCAGTAGAAGCACTCAGTTTCAGGCTTAGGTCCAAACTTGGGTTTCTTCTCTTGAGCTGCAACTTGCTTGCTGTTCTTCTTGAAGTTCCCCTTCTTCTTCCCTTTGCCCTTTTTCTTTAAACTAGTGGTCTTGTTAACCATCAACACTTGATGCTCCTTCTTGATTTCTACTTCCGCAACTTTTAGCATTGCGAAGAGCTCGGGAATTGTCTTGTTCATCCCTTGCATATTATAGTTCATCACGAAGCTCTTGTAGCTTGGTGGCAGTGATTGGAGAATTCTGTCAATGACACTATCATCAGGAAGATTAACTCCCAGTTGAATCAAGTGATTATTATACCCAGACATTTTGAGTATGTGTTCACTGACAGAACTATTCTCCTCCATCTTGCAGCTATAGAACTTATTGGAGACTTCATATCTCTCAATCCGGGCATTTGCTTGAAATATTAACTTCAACTCCTGGAACATCTCATATGCTCCATGACGTTCAAAACGTCGTTGAAGACCCGGTTCTAAGCCGTAAAGCATGGCACACTGAACTATCGAGTAGTCATCAGCTTTGCTCTGCCAGACGTTCTTAATGTTGTCAGTTGCATCAGCAGCAGGCCTGGCACCCAGCGGTGCTTCCAGGACGTAATTCTTCTGTGCAGCAATGAGGATAATCCTCAAGTTACGGACCCAGTCCGTGTAATTGCTACCTTCATCATTCAACTTTGCTTTCTCAAGGAACGCATTAAAATTCAACGGAACAACAACACGAGCCATCTATCTACAACAAACATAGATAAGCAAAATACTATCAGGTACTAAGTTCATGATAAATTTAAGTTTAATTAATCATATTACTTAAGAACTCCCACTTAGACAGACATCTCTCTAGTCATCTAAGTGATCACGTGATCCAAATCAACTAAACCATAACCGATCATCACGTGAGATGGAGTAGTTTTCAATGGTGAACATCACTATGTTGATCATATCTACTATATGATTCACGCTCGACCTTTCGGTCTCCGTGTTCCGAGGCCATATCTGCATATGATAGGCTCGTCAAGTTTAACCTGAGTATTCTGCGTGTGCAAAACTGGCTTGCACCCGTTGTATATGGACGTAGAGCTTATCACACCCGATCATCACGTGGTGTATGGGCACGACGAACTTTGGCAACGGTGCATACTCAGGGAGAACACTTCTTGATAATTTTAGTGAGAGATCATCTTAAAATGCTACCGTCAATCAAAGCAAGATAAGAAGCATAAAGGATAACATCACATGCAATCAATATAAGTGATATGATATGGCCATCATCATCTTGTGCTTGTGATCTCCATCTCCGAAGCACCATCGTGATCACCATCGTCACTGGCACGACACCTTGATCTTCATCATAGCATCATTGTCGTTTACGCCATCTATTGCTTCTACGACTATCGCTACCTCTTAGTGATAAAGTAAAGCAATTATAGGGCGTTTGCATTTCAAACAATAAAGCGACAACCATATGGCTCCTGTCAGTTGCCGATAACTTCGGTTACAAAACATGATCATCTCATACAATAAAATATAGCATCATGTCTTGACCATATCACATCACAACATGCCCTGCAAAAACAAGTTAGACGTCCTCTACTTTGTTGTTGCAAGTTTTACGTGGCTGCTACGGGCTTAGCAAGAACCATTCTTACCTACGCATCAAAACCACAACGATAGTTCGTCAAGCTAGTGTTGTTTTAACCTTCGCAAGGACTGGGCGTAGCCACACTCGATTCAGCTAAAGTGAGAGAGACAGACACCCGCCAGCCACCTTTAAGCACGAGTGCTCGTAACGGTGAAACCAGTCTCGCATAAGCGTATGCGTAATGTCGGTCCGGGCCGCTTCATCTCACAATACCGCCGAAAAAAGTATGACATGCTGGTAAGCAGTATGACTTGTATCACCCACAACTCACTTGTGTCCTACTCGTGCATATAACATCTACGCATAAAACCAGGCTCTGATACCACTGTTAGGGAACGTAGTAATTTCAAAAAAAATTCTACATACACGCAAGATCATGGTGATGACATAGCAACGAGAGGGGAGAGTGTTGTCCACGTACCCTCGTAGACCGTAAGCGGAAGCGTTATGACAACGCGGTTGATGTAGTCATACGTCTTCATGATCCGACCGATCCAAGCACCGAACGTACGGCACCTCCAAGTTCAGCACACGTTCAGCTCGATGACGATCCCCGGGCTCCGATCCAGCAAAGCTTCGGGGATGAGTTCCGTCAGCACGACGGCGTGGTGACGATGATGATGTTCTACTGGCGCAGGGCTTCGCCTAAACTCCGCGACGATATGACCGAGGTGGAATATGGTGGAGGGGGGCACCGCACACGGCTAAGGAACGATCAGTAGATCAACTTGTGTCTTCTGGGGTGCCCCCTGCCCCCGTATATAAAGGAGCAAGGGGGGGAGGCCGGCCGGCCCTTGTGGGCCCGCCAAGGAGGAGGAGTCCTCCTCCTAGTAGGAGTAGGACTCCCCCTTTCCTACTCCTACTAGGAGGGGAAAGGAAGGGGGAGAGGGGGAAGGAAAGAGGGGGGGGGGGCGGCGCCGCCCCCCCTCCTAGTCCAATTCGGACCAGAGGGAGAGGGGGCGTGCGGCCCACCCTGGCCGCCCCTCTCTCTTCCCACCAAGGCCCATGTGGCCCATTATCTCTCCCCGGGGGGTTCCGGTAACCCTCCGGCACTCCGGTTTTCTCCGAAAACGTCCGGAACACTTCCGGTGTCCGAATATAGTCGTCCAATATATCAATCTTTATGTCTCCGCCATTTTGAGACTCCTCGTCATGTCCGTGATCACATCCGGGACTCCGAACAAACTTCGGTACATCAAAACTTATAAACTCATAATAAAACTGTCATCGTAACGTTAAGCGTGCGGACCCTACGGGTTCGAGAACTATGTAGACATGACCTAGAACTATTCTCGGTCAATAACCAATAGCGGAACCTGGATGCCCCATATTGGTTCCTACATATTCTACGAAGATCTTTATCGGTCAAACCGCATAACAACATACGTTGTTCCCTTTGTCATCAGTATGTTACTTGCCCGAGATTCGATCATCGGTATCCAATACCTAGTTCAATCTCGTTACCGGCAAGTCTCTTTACTCGTTACGTAATGCATCATTCCGTAACTAACGCATTAGCTACATTGCTTGCAAGGCTTATAGTGATGTGCATTACCGAGAGGGCCCAGAGATACCTCTCCGAAAATCGGAGTGACAAAACCTAATCTCGAAATACGCCAACCCAACATGTACCTTCGGAGACACCTGTAGTACTCCTTTGTAATCACCCAGTTATGTTGTGACATTTGGTAGTACCCAAAGTGTTCCTCCGGTAAACGGGAGTTGCATAATCTCATAGTTACAGGAACATGTATAAGTCATGAAGAAAGCAATAGCAATATACTAAACGATCAAGTGCTAGGCTAACGGAATGGGTCATGTCAATCACATCATTCTCCTAATGATGTGATCTCGTTAGTCAAATGACAACACAAGTCTATGGTCAGGAAACATAACCATGTTTGATTAATGAGCTATTCAAGTAGAGGCATACTAGTGACTATATGTTTGTCTATGTATTCACACATGTATCATGTTTCCGGTTAATACAATTCTAGCATGAATAATAAACATTTATCATGATATGAGGAAAGAAATAATAACTTTATTATTGCCTCCAGGGCATATTTCCTTCACCACCCTGCTGGTGACCCTGGGCGCCGCCCTGGGAAGAGTGCCAGGCGCCCATCACATGATGACGAGGGCCAGCATGCGGGCCGAGGTGCCGACGGAGGTGGCGAATGGTTGCGGGGCCGCGACGGGGCTCCTTCTAACGCGGTTAGAAGTCGAGGCGCATCGTGGTTCACACAGCTTTTGCCGCCGCCCACGCCAGCAGAAGCCCTAGCACGCGCACAACTGCTCCTCGATTTTCCTCCCGCTGCGGAGAAGCTTGATGAATGGAGGGCCACCGTCCTGAGCCTCGTCGGCATCACCAATAATGTTGAGTTGCGGCCGGTGGGACCCGTAGGCCGTCGCTCCGTCGAGCCACCGCATGCCAGCAGAGGCCGGGCCGGAGGCGATGCGGCCACGGTGCATTCCCCTCCTCCATCCCGGCCACCACTGGTGTCGGTCCGTCAGGACAACGCTTGTGATGAGATCTCCATAGCGTCGTTCGACCCGCGAACCCACCGCAACCAACGCAAAGTTCTTCGGGAGCGAGTTCATGAAGACGCTCGAACCACCATCAAGCGCCGGCGTGACGCGCGCCACCAGTCGGACAGGTGGGCAGGACCCACTATGGACCACCCGGCGCCGGGGGGCTACGGTGGCCTACCCTACGAGGTGGGTTGTCCGGCTTTCACCCGTGAGCTGCGGCAGTTCCAGTGGCCCTCCTACCGCATGTTCAAGCCCGACGTTGGAGAGAAGTACAACAGCAAGACTCACCCGTCGGAGTTCCTCAGCGCCTACACCATCGCGATGCAAGCTGCCGGGGCTCGCGACGATAAGGTGCTCGCCAACTAATTCCCGTTGGCACTCAAGCCCAATGTTATGTCATGGTTGATGCACTTGCCGGTAGACTCCATTTCTTCTTGGGCGGATCTGTGTCATGAGTTTGTTGGTGCCTTTACCGGAGGCCACCAAGCTCATGGCCAGTCAAGTGATTTACATATCATCCCCCAGAAGGAAGGAGAAAACTTGCACAAGTACATCCAAAGGTTCAGCCGCAGTACAACATCCCCGATGTTCATCCTGCCGCCGTGATTAGTGCATTCCACCAGAATGTGCGCAATCGTAAGATGTGAAGAGCTGGCGATGAACAAGGTCAGGGATGTGGCCGAACTTTATGTTCTGGCCGATCGGTGCGCTCGCGCTGAAGAGGGAAGGAAGTACCCCAGCGAAGACGCCGGTGTGGAAACCGACTCCACGGATGATATCGCCACGCCGACGAAGAAGGGCCGGCACCGTAACAGGAAGCGCAAGGGCAATACCGTGCTTGCCGTCGAGGGGTCTGACGATACCGGCATCACCAAGAAACCCAAGGCGAGTGACCCTGGCAAGGAGGTTGTCGGGTGTGCCGCTTGCCGGGCCTTGGCGGCTGCCGATAAGCCAGGAGGCTCCGACAAGCAGTATTGCAAGATCTACCGCACCAAAGGCCACGATCTCCAGAACTGCCGGCAGGTGGAGCTTTTCGCTGAGAAGCAAAAAGCCGAGTATGAGCGGCGGGACAAGGAGAAGGGCCAAGAGGGTGCCGAGGGATCCGGCAAGAAGCATGGCGTCAAAGGAGGCCGCCGGGCAAAGATAGTCAGCAGGAGAGGCCCGCCCGGGGCCGCGACAAGAAGCAGGAAGACGATGATCATGACGAGGACGATGAGTCTGGTGACCACGAGTTCCAGAAAGCCACGGAAGCCATGTGCATCGATGGTGGCGCCTCGCTGCGTACATCCCACCGCCTGCTCAAGCAGTGGGCGCGTGAGATCGCAACGGTGGAGCCGTTGCTCGACGCACGGAAGCCGCTGAGGTGGTCCAGCATGCCTATCATATTCGACACCGAGGACCACCCTGACTGCACTACTGCGGTCGGGTGCTTGCCATTGTTGGTCTCACCAACAATCCGCAACCTCAAGGTGACGAAGATGTTGGTTGACGGTGGGGCCGATCTGAACTTGATCTCACCTGTTGTGATCAAGATGCTGCAGATCCCTGATGGAGACCTCGAGGAGACAGGCACGTTCCAAGGGTCAACCCAGGGAGAAGCCAGCCGAAGGGAAAGGTCACGCTGCCCGTGACGTTCTGAAGCGAGCTGAACCACAGGACGGAGAGGATTGTTTTTATGTAGCCAAGATACCCTTGCCCTACGACGGGATCCTCAACCGCCCGACACTAGCCAAGTTCATGGCGGCTTCACATTACGCCTACAACATGCTGAAGATGCCCGGGCCGATAAACATCATCACCGTCCCCTCCGACAAGAAGGATGCATTGATTTGCGCTGACCAGATCTACCGAGAAGCAGTTGCAGCAGCTGCCGCCAAGGCACCTGCTCCTACCAACGGAGCCCCAGGAGGGAAGAAGACTGGCTACACCCCTCGCACCCACTCCGGCAAGCGCACCTCTTCAGGGTGTTGCGCTCCTATTGAGGATGTACCAGAGAGCTCCACCGGCAAGAGCAAGAAGTCCAGAACTGCACCACCAGAGACCAAGAAGGTGCCCGTCAAGGAGGATGGCATGGGGGGAGTTTTTACCATAAGCTCCACCCTCGACAACAAATAGGAAAGCGAGCTCGTCACTTTCTCGCGGGCAAATGTAGATGTGTTTGCATGGCAAGCCTCCGACATACCCGGCGTTCCCAGGGAAGTGATTGAGAACCATCTTGCGATCTGTCCTCATGCGCGGCCCGTCAAGTAGAAGGTCAGGAAGCAAGCTCTGGAGAGGCAGGAGTTCATCACAGAGGAGATCAGAAAACTAGAGGTGGCAGGCTTAGTAAGAGGAGTACTCCATCTGACGTGGTTGGCCAATCCGGTAGTGGTGTGCAAGGCAAACAGGAAGTGGAGACTGTTTATTTATTACACAGACATCAATAAGGCTTGTCCAAAGGATCCCTTCACGTTATCATGCATTGACCAGATTGTTGACAACACGGCTGGGTGTGACCTGTTATCATTCCTTGACGCCTACTCAGGGTACCACCAGATCTTCGTGACAAAAGAGGACGAGGAGAAGACAACATTCATCACCCCATGTGGTACGTATTGCTTTTTACGGATGCTTTTTGGGTTGAAGAGTGCTGGCTCAACCTTTGCAAGAGCAGTCCAAATTGGTTTTGAGCCCCATCTACATAGAAATATGGAAGCTTATATGGATGACATAGTGGTCAAAACCAAGGACAAAGCAACACTTGTGCAAGATTTGGAGGAAACATTTGCAAACCTGCACAAGATCAACCTCAAATTGAACCCTGAGAAGTGTGTCTTCGGGGTCCCGTCCGGCAAGCTTCTCGGGTTCTTTCTGTCGAAGCGCGGGATTGAGGCAAACCCAAATAAGATCAAGGCCATCGAGCAGATTGAGGCACCCAAACGGATCAAGGACGTGCGTCAGCTCACTGGCTGCATTGCCGCCATGAGCAGATTCTTCTCCAAGTCCGTGGAGCATGCCCTTCCCTTTTTCAAGATCTTGAAGAAGACGGGCCCAGTGGAGTGGACCCAGAGGCTGAGGCAGCGCTGCGAGACTTGAAGAAGTATCTCTCCTCTGCCCCGGTGCTGGTTGCACCCAAACCACAATAACCGTTGCTTCTATATCTAGCGGCAACGAATCAAGTGGTTAGCGCCGCACTAGTAGCATAGAGAGAGGTCGACGAAGAGGCAGCGGCAGTGGCAGAGTCAATGGATGGCGTGCCAGAGCCCTGCCCGGCAGGGCTCGGTCCCGACAAGACTAAGTCTCCTGGCAAAGGCTGCCGCCAGTGCGACAGGGCCCGCATGACCGGGTTAACTGGCGCAAAAGAAGAAAATGGTGCAGCACCCGGTTTACTTCGTCAGCTCCCTCTTGCAGGGGGCTAGGTCGAGGTACTCAGGTGTGCAAAAAATTCTCTTCAGCCTCCTTATGGCCTCGAGGAAGCTACGTCATTACTTCCAAGCACACGAGATCACCGTAGTCACCCGCCTCCCGTTGCGACGGATACTACATAACCCAGATGCAACGGGGAGGATCGTGGAACGGGCCCTGGAGCTGTTGAGTTTCGGTTTAAAGTTCGAAAGTACCTCGACGATTCAGAGCAGAGTCTTGGCGGAGTTTGTTGCAGAATGGACCTCGACGCCTGACGAAGAGGTACAAGAGACCACTCTCCCCGGCAAGGAAATGAGCTGCAACTGGATCATGTACTTTGATGGGGCCTTTTCGCTGCAAGGCGCCGGTACTGGTGTGCTTCTTGTCACACCCACCAGAGAGCACCTCAAGTATGTCGTCCAAATGCACTTTCCCCGGGAGATGTCAACCAACAACACCGCCGAGTATGAGGGTTTGCTTGCCGGTCTTAGGATTGCAGCGGACCTTGGAGTCAAAAAGCTCATCGTCAGGGCGACTCGCAACTCGTCGTCAAGCAGATCAACAAAGATTACCAAAGCCCGTTGATGGAAGCTTACGTGGATGAAGTGAGGAAACTAGAGGAGCGCTTTGATGGTATACAAGCGGAGCACGTCCCTTAGACGGAGAACGACATCACTGACTACTTGTCAAAGCGCGCTTCCCTCAAGCTACCTGTGGAACCAGGTACTTTTGTGCTTCAGCTAACTCAACCATCCGTCGAACCATCAGCCGGGTAGAACAAGCGGAGGAAGCTAGGCCCCGGCAAGTACTTCCCCACCGAGCCCCACGGGGCCGCTGGTGAAGATGCCGCCATGGATGCCGACCTTGCCGCGGGGCAGCCGACTCCGGCAGGGCCTCAGGCCATGGCCGTAGAGCCGGCCGCTCCCGTGGCAGAAGAGATGCCTTTGGTCCTTGTCGTCGAGCCGCAGGCTCCGGCATGGGCGCAACACACCATCTGATTCCTCCAAAAAGGAGAGCTTCCTGAGGAGCAGGAAGGGCAGAGAGGGTAGGCCGCCGGTCTGCTCTGTACCAATTCGTTGACAACGTGTTGTACAAAAAAGACCGAATGGGGTGAAATTGAAGTGCATCTCCTGGGAGGAAGGACTAGAGCTATTGGCAGAGATACATGGAGGCATATGTGGCTCCCACATAGGGTCGAGGGCCCTTGCCGGCAAGGCTTTCCTGCAAGGTTTCTTCTGGCCCACCGTCCTCCAGGATGCGACGGCACTAGTAACCAAGTCTGAAGCGTGCCAGTTCCATTCAAAGAAGCTTCATCAACTAGCTCAAGCCCTTCAAACCATCCCTCTCTCCTGGCCCTTCTCTATCTGGGGGCTCGACATGTTGGGCCCCTTCCCCCGTGCCGTCGGGGGCTTTGAGTACTTGTACATTGCAATCGACAAGTTCACAAAGTGGCCAGAGGTGGAAGCAGTGAGGAAGGTGACAGCGCAGTCAGCCGTCAAGTTCTTCAAAGGACTAGTTTGCCGTTTTGGGGTACCCAACAGGATCATTACCGACAACGGCTGCTACGTCTTGAGCTTGCGATGGTTTTCCTTGAAGAGGAAAGGGTGATGCAGAAATAGTAGCATAAGTATTTCCCTCACTTTTTGAGAACCAAGGTATCAATCCAGTAGGAGGCTCCTCAAAAGTCCCACGCACCTACACAAACAAACAAAGAACTTGCAACCAACACGATAAAGGTGTTGTCAGTCCCTTCACGGCCACTTGCGAAAGTGAGATCTGATAGATATAGTATGATAAGATAAATATATTTTTGGTATTTTATGATATAGATTGGAAAAGTAAAGATGCAAATAAAAGTAAACTGAAAGCTTATATGATAAAAGATAGAACCGGGGCCATACGTTTCACTAATGGCTTCTCTCAAGATAGCATAAGTATTACGGTGGGTGAACAAATTACTGTCAAGCAATTGATAGAAAAGCGAATAATTATGAGATTATCTAGGCATGATCATGTATTTAGGCATCATGTCCGCAACAAGTAGACCGACTCCTACCTGCATCTACTACTATTACTCCACACATCGACCGCTATCCAGCATGCATCTAGAGTATTAAGTTCATAAGAATAGAGTAACGCATTAAGAAAGATGACATGATGTAGAGGGATAAAATCATGCAATATGATATAAACCCCATCTTTTTATCCTCGATGGCAATACAATACGTGCCTTGCTGCCCCTCCTGTCACTGGGAAAGGACACCGCAAGATTATACCCAAAGCTAAGCACTTCTCCCATTGCAAGAAAGATCAATCTAGTAGGCCAAACCAAACTGATAATTCGAAGAGACTTGCAAAGATAACTCAATCATACATAAAAGAATTCAGAGGAGATTCAAATATTTCTTATAGATAAACTTGATCATAAACCCACAATTCACCAGATCTCGACAAACACACCGCAAAAAGAGTTACATCAAATAGATCTCCACAAGAGAGGGGGAGAACATGGTATTGAGATCCAAAAAGAGAGAAGAAGCCATCAAGCTAATAACTATGGACCCGAAGGTCTGTGGTAAACTACTCACAACTCATCGAAGGGGCTATGGTGTTGATGTAGAAGCCCTCCATGGTCGATTCCCCCTGCGGCGGAGCAACGACGAAGGCTCCAAGATGAGATCTCACGGATACAGATGGTTACAGCAGTGGAAATTGTGTTTTGATGGCTCCCTGGATGTTTTCGAGGTACGTGGGTATATATAGGAGGAAGAAGTGCGTCGGTGGCCGCCCAAGGGGCCCACGAGACAGGGGGCGCGCCATCTAGGGGTGGGCGCGCCCTCCACCCTCGTGGCCGCCTCGGTTGCTCTTGGCTTGCACTCCAAGTCCTCTGGATCACATTTGTTCCAAAAATCAAGCCCCCGAAGGTTTCATTCCGTTTGGA
The DNA here is from genome assembly GCF_002162155.2 of Triticum dicoccoides. Taxonomy (NCBI): domain Eukaryota; kingdom Viridiplantae; phylum Streptophyta; class Magnoliopsida; order Poales; family Poaceae; genus Triticum; species Triticum dicoccoides. The sequence continues at coordinate 505,750,150 of NC_041381.1, read as the reverse complement.
CTCCGTTTGATATTCCTTTTCTTCGAAATACTGAAATAGGCAAAAAAACAGCAATACGGGGTGGGCCTCTGGTTAGTAGGCTAGTCCCAAAAATGATATAAATGTGTAAAATAAAGCCCATAAACATCCAAAACAGGTAATATAATAGCATGGAACAATAAAAAATTATAGATACATTGGAGACGTATCAAGCATCCCCAAGCTGAATTCCTGCTCGTCCTCTAGTAGGTAAATGATAAAGACAGAATTTTTGATGTGGAATGCTACCTAGCATAATTCTCAATGTAATTTTCTTTATTGTGACGTGATTGTTCAGATCCAAATGATTCAAGATAAAAGCTTATAAAACATAAAAATAATAATACTTCGAAGCATACTAACAAATAATCATGTCCTATCAAAATAGCATAGCCAAAGAAAGCTTATCCCTACAAAATCATATAGTTAGGACATGCTTCATTTTCATTACACAAAATACTCCCATCATGTACAACCCCGATGATGAGCCGAGCAATTGGTTCATACTTTTTAGCACGCTTCCGCTTTTTTCAACTCTTACGTAAGACATGAGCGCAAGCCATGGACATAGCACTATGGTGGTATATGGTGGTGGTTGTTAGGACAAAAAGGGAGAAGATAATCTCACATCAACTAGGCGTATCAACGGGCTATGGAGATTCCCATTAATAGATATCAATGTGAGTGAGTAGGGATGGCCATGCAATGGATGCACTAGAGCTATAAATGTATGAAAGCTCAACAAAAGAAATTAAGTGGGTGTGCATCCAACTTGCTTGCTCACGAAGACCTAGGCATTTTGAGGAAGCCCATCATTGGAATATACAAGCCAAGTTCTATAATGAAAAATTCCCACTAGTATATGAAAGTGACAACATAGGAGACTCTCTATCATGAAGATCATGGTGCTATTTTTGAAGCACAAGTGTGTAAAAGAGATAGTAGCAATTGTTCCTTCTCTCTTTTTCTCTCATTTCTTTCTTTATTTTTTTTTCTTTGGCCTTTCTCAATTTTTTTCTCCCTTTTTTTGTAATGTCCGAAGTGTCATCCCAACTTGTGGGGGAATCATAGTCTTCATCATCCTTTCCTCACTGGGACAATGCTCTAGTAATGAAGATCATCACACTTTTATTGATTTACAACTCAAGAATTACAACTCAAAGCTAGAACAAGATATGACTCTATATGAATGCCTCCGACGGTGTACCGGGATATGCAATGAATCAAGAGCGACATGTATGGAAATTATGAAGGTGGCCTTGCCACAAATACGATGTGAACTACATGATCATGCAAAGAGAAATATGACAATGATGATGCGTGTCATAATAACGGAACGGTGGAAAGTTGCATGACAATATATCTCGGAATGGCTATGGAAATGCCATAATAGTTAGGTATGGTGGCTGTTTTGAGGAAGGTAAATAATGGGTGCATGATACCGGCGAAAGTTGCTCGGTATTATAGAAGCTAGCTAAGTGGAAGGGTGAGTGTGCGTATATCCATGGACTCACATTAGTCATAAAGAACTCATATACTTATTGCAAAAGTCTACTTAGCCCTCGAAGCAAAGTACTACTACGCATGCCCCTAGAGGGATAGATTGGTAGGAAAAGACCATCGCTCGTCCCCGACTGCCACTCATAAGGAAGACACTCAAAAGAGCACCTCATGCAACAAATTTTCGCACAACTTTTACCATACGTGCATGCTACGGGACTTGCCAACTTCAACACAAGTATTTCTCAATTTCATAATTACCCACTAGCATGACTCTTAACATTACTACCTTTATATCTCAAAATAATTATCAAGCACCATATTGATCCTAGTTTTTAATGCACTTTCTATGATAGTTTTTATTATACCCAAGTTGGATGCTCATCATTCTAGGACCAAATTCATAACCATAGAAAATACCATGCTGTTCTAAGAGACTCTCAAAATAATATAAGTGAAGCATGAGAGACTAGCAATTTCTACAAAATTAAGCCACTGTCGTGCTCTAAAAGATATAAGTGAATCACTAGAGCAAAAACTATCTAGCTCAAAAGATATAAGTGAAGCACATAGAGTATTCTAATAAATTTCAATCAAATAGGATTCTCCCAAAAGATGTGTAGAGCAAGGATAATTGTGGTAAACTAAAAAGCAAATACTAATATCATACACGACGCTCCAAGCAAAACACATATCATGTGGCGAATAAAAATATAGCTCCAAGTAAAGTTACCAATGAACGAAGATGAAAGAGGGGATGCCTTCCGGGAGCATCCCCAAGCTTAGGCTTTTGGCTATTCTTGAATATATTGGGGTGCCATGGGCATCCCCAAGCTTAGGCTTTTGCCACTCATTCCATAGTCCATCAAATCTTTACCCAAAACTTGAAAACTTCACAACACAAAACTCAACAAGAAATCTCATAAGTTCCGTTAGTGAAAGAAAACAAAACCACCGCATAAGGTACTGTAATGAACTCATTCTTTATTTATATGGGTATTAAACCTACTGTTACAAGTTCTCTATGGTTCATACCACTTAATACTAGCCATAGATGCATCAAAATAAGCAAACAACACACGAAAGTCAGAATCTGTCAAAAACAGAACAGTCTGTAGCAATTTGTAACTAACGCAAACTTCTGGAACTCTACAAATCCTACAAAAATAGGAGGTCCTGGAAAATTAGTCTATTGATCTACAGGAAAAATAATCAATGCAAAATCACATTTCTATGATTTATTGAATTTTTTCTCGTGAGCGCAAAGTTTCTGTTTTTCAGCAGAATCAAAGTAACTATCATCATAGGTTATCCTACAGGTTCTAATTGGCACAAACACTAATTAAAACATGAAAACACATCTAAACAGAAGGTAGATGCAAAATTTGTTAAATAACAGCAAGGAAAAATATTGGGTTGTCTCCCAACAAGCGCTTTTCTTTAAAGACTTTTTAGCTAGGCATAAAAGCGAAGATAGATCTAAGTAGTGCCATCTTTGGCACTCGATTCTTCAATAGAGCACTTATGAATTTTAGGAGTTTCTTTCTTTTTAGTAATGATTAAACACCTAGGCAAGAAATCAAGACATTTATTTGAAGCAAAAGGTTCCTTTATGATAGTGCAAAAACTAGGGTGAACACTTACGGATTTGAGATCCGCATTTTCCTTACTAGAAGATTCACCCTTATTTTTAGGAACACAAATTAATTTGCCAAATTTAATAGGAGGAGTTGGCGTATTTTTCATAGGTGAAAAGGCTAACCCTAAGTTAGTAATTCTTGTAGAATCTTGTTCTATTCTTTCATTAACTATACGGTCCTTTTCTTTAAAAAAATTCAGAGTAGTCCCAACCTTAGATCCATATTGGGTAATTTGGTTGTGGATCTTTTTATCCAAATTTTCGATTAACTCAACAGTGGCAATTTTATTTTCAATCATTTCAAGACTTTGCATCACATGTTCTAAAGTTAAAACAATTCCATTAACCAAAAGAGGTGTTGGGCCAAACAAATCTAACATAGCATTATAAGCATCAAACGTATGGATACTCAAGAAATCCCCTCCGGTAATGGTATCAAGAATGCATCTATTCCAAGGAGTAATGCCTACATAAAAATTGCGAAGAAGAATGGAAGTAGAAAGCTTCCTAGTAGATTTATTTTGAGCATTGCAAATTCTATGCCAAGCATCTTTTAGATTTTCTCCCTCCCTTTGTTTAAAATTAAGAATTTCATGTTCGGGAGTAACAATAAGGATAGGAGGACTAGCCATTAAGACAAGATAAACAATCTAACACGCGAGCAAGCAAAAAGAGGCAAGCTAAAAAAGAGAGGAGAAGATCGGGAAAGCGAGGTCGAATAAAACTGCAAGGGTGAAGTGGGGGAGAGGAAAACGAGAGGCAAATGGCAAATAATGTAAATGCGAGGGACATGAGTTTGTTATGGGTACTTGGTATGTCTTGACTTGAGCGAAGACCTCCCCGGCAACGGCGCCAAAAATCCTTCTTGCTACGTCTTGAGCTTGTGTTGATTTTCCTTGAAGAGGAAAGGGTGATGCAGCAATAGTAGCGTAAGTATTTCCCTCAGTTTTTGAGAACCAAGGTATCAATCCAGTAGGAGGCTCCTCAAAAGTCACACGCACCTACACAAACAAACAAAGAACTCGCAACCAACACGATAAAGGGGTTGTCAATCCCTTCACGGCCACTTGCGAAAGTGAGATCTGATAGATATAGTATGATAAGATAAATATATTTTTGGTATTTTATGATATAGATTGGAAAAGTAAAGATGCAAATAAAAGTAAACTGAAAGCTTATATGATAAAAGATAGAACCGGGGCCATACGTTTCACTAATGGCTTCTCTCAAGATAGCATAAGTATTACGGTGGGTGAACAAATTACTGTCAAGCAATTGATAGAAAAGCGAATAATTATGAGATTATCTAGGCATGATCATGTATTTAGGCATCATGTCCGCAACAAGTAGACCGACTCCTACCTGCATCTACTACTATTACTCCACATGGTGTTGATGTAGAAGCCCTCCATGGTCGATTCCCCCTCCGATGGAGCGCCGGCGAAGGCTCTAAGATGGGATCTCGCGGATACAGAAGGTTGTGGTGGTGGAAATTGTGTTTCGGTGGCTCCCTAGATGTTTTTGGGGTACGTGGGTATATATAGGAGGAAGAAGTACGTCGGTGGCCACCGGAGGGGCCCACAAGATAGGGGGCGCGCCTTGTAGGGGTGGGCGCGCCCTCCACCCTCGTGGCCGCCTCGGCTGCTTCTTGGCTTGCACTCCAAGTCCCCTGGATCACGTTTGTTCCAAAAATAATGCTCTCAAAGGTTTCATTCCGTTTGGACTCCGTTTGATATTCCTTTTCTTCGAAATACTGAGATAGGCAAAAAACCAGCAATACGGGCTGGGCCTTCGATTAGTAGGTTAGTCCCAAAAATGATATAAATGTGTAAAATAAAGCCCATAAACATCCAAAACAGGTAAAATAATAGCATGGAACAATCAAAAATTATAGATACGTTGGAGACGTATCAACGGCACACAGTTCACAAGCCATGCCTTCATGCAATACATTGAGGATCTCGGAGCAAGGTCTGTTTTGCTTCGGTGGCACACCCACGGAGCAACGTCCAAGAGGAAAGAGCAAATGCTAAAGTTCTGCGAGGCTTAAGAACGAAGTGTTTCGACAAGCTGCGCAAGAGTGGAAGGCGCTGGATTGACAAGTTGTCGGCGGTTCTTTGGTCGATCGGAACGACGCCAAATCGAGCCACCGGCTAGACACCCTTTGCCCTGATCTACGGGGCAGAAGTAGTTCTCCCCACGGAACTCAAATACGAGTCACCTCGAGTGCTCGCTTATGATGAGCTTGAGCAAGAGCGATTGCGGCAGGATGATGCGATGCTCCTTGAGGAAGATCGTCTCCGGGCGGCTGTGAGAGCAGCACGCTACCAGCAAGCCTTGCGCCGCTACCATAGCCGCAAGGTTCATGCCTGGAGCTTTGAGGAAGGCGACCTTGTTCTTCGGCACGTTCAGTCGACCAAGAATTCCGACAAGTTGACGCCAAAGTGGGAAGGCCCTTATCGGGTAACACGAGTCACCAGGCCCGGCGCAGTCCGCTTGGAGATTGAAGATGCCATTCCAGTGAGTAACTCCTGGGACATCGAGCATATTTGCAAGTTTTACCCATAAGACACGGCTGCCGGGCCTCCCGTCAAGCCACCCTTTTGTACAAGCCTTGCCGGCAAGGCATGTAACAATTTGTACAAAGCCAGGCGCAGACCCTGAGCATAAAATAAACGAAGCGCTGGCGCCCTAAGTTATAGCATGCATGCTAGGTCGAGTCTCCTCCTTGGTTAGGGTTGATAGTGCTTGGCGGTGGCTAACCCCTAGCTTAGAGGTCGAGTGCGCATCTCTCTGTTCTTCTCTGTCCTCTTTGGTTCGCAGGGCACATAAGCATTTCTGCCGTGCTGTTTGGAAGAAAGGAACGGACCGGTGCCCTGACCCCGGCATGCCAAAGTTGCCGGGGGCTGCAAGTACAAGGATCCATCCATGACAAGCCAAGGTTGCCGGGGGCTGCAGATCCAGATAAGTCCTTTGTCCTCTCTCATGCATTTCGTGATGGACTAGGATATGTGAAACCTCGTTTTATCTCTAGGCTATCGTGCTCCCCTCTTTCCGTACCCAAGGAGTATCTCCTGGTCCGAATTTGGTCGTAGTTGCGGGAGCAAGGAAATGGAACAAGGAGCCTAAGCCCACCCCGTCCCTGTCTCCGCCAAGAGCGTGAGAAAGGTCGAGCAAAATGGGGGGACAGCAAGGCCTGTTGCCGGGCGAAAAACGTTTATCTTAGATAGTAACGAGGATTCGCTCCTTGTTGTGGGTTTCACCCGCGAACGAAAAACCCGGCAAACATCCCTTTTTAATTAAAAACATCCCGTACAGGTACAGTTCATACGGAATGAAAAACATGAGCAGGGGGATTTGAAGTTCTAAATTTAACAATGGTCCGAAGGCTTACGGACTAAAAAGAGATAAGGTGCACGTAATCCCATTCTTGTCCCTCTCCTCAGGAAATGAAACAAGAAGGCAAAAGGGCAAAATGGGCGCCTAGGCGCGGTACGAGCAGCAGAAGGCACCAGGAGAACATCCCAGTGGCCAGCCCAAAGGGAAGTTGGTGATGATGATGACGGGGGAAGAACTGGAAGACGAGGTAGGAGGACCATCAATATGCTATGAAGGCGTCGGTGCCATCGTACTCCGACTTGATGGCCCACCAACGCCTTCTTTGCTTTCTCCGACCTCCCTGCGCCAGCTGCCCAAGGAGGCAACCCCGAGAAGTTCAAGGAGCCGACATCGTGGATGATGGGGTCGCTGGTGGTGCCCCGGAGCGGCGCGCCCGACGCCTAGTCGGACCTGTCATCCTGCCACCCGCTCCCCTCGTCGTCGTTCTCGCTGTCCTCCTCGTCACTCTCGCTCGAGGAGGAATCTTCATCGTCAGAGGAGCTCTCCATGCAGTACCTTACGTGAGTCCCGAAGTGCCCGAAGATCTTGATGGAGAGGAGGCCACTCTCCATTAATTTGAAATGGAGAGTGAGCCTCTCCGTCAAGCTGTGGACACGGCCGAAGGTCTTCCACCCTCGGCGGAGATACATGACGTGAGGGGCGGGGAACTCGACATCGGCCCATGTGTCACTATTCCCACAACCCCTCATATGGAGTCGCAACGCCTGCAGTGGATCCAGCTCCATCTCCCGTGCAAATGGAGTCGGGAAGCAAAGGCGATGACACAAGAACTCGCGAGGGTTATCCCCAACGTGGCCCTCCATTGGAGGAGGGGCCGCTGGCGGAGGCGAGGCCGATCTTCCGCCCCGTCCTCCTCTCCCTCGAGCGCCACGGCGGCCTCGACCCCGCCCCTACCCCTCCCTCTAACGGGCGGCTCCGCCGCTATGAGCTCTAGGGAAGGAGCGATGCGCTTTCGAGCCGAGACCCTTGCCGCCACCGTGCCATGCCCCCTCGCCATGACAAAAGGAAGGAGAAAGCAAGAATGGGGAGAAGCGGATGACGAAGGATTGAGAGGCGTCGTTCTTCCCGCTCCCCTCTTTATAAAGTGGCGGGGGCGAGGCTCAGCCCCCCCTCTTGACCAATCCGTCCCATTGAAGTGACCACGGGCGGGGCCGTCGACCGCCATCCCAATTTAAGGCACGTGGGAATCGGCCCGCACGCGCGCGACTTCCCGTATCCCACGCGCCTGTCATTCGCTCTGCATCATGCATGCAGCGAACATGGCGCAAAAGACGGGCGCAATGGGACGCGTGGACTGACGCTTCCCTAGTAAGGGCAGTAAATGAGCAGCGGCCCTGCGGTCACGAAAGGACACGCAAGCCGCCTCTTTACTATCCACCGCAAGATGACGCCAGCATGCTTCGATCACACACGCACGGGCGGACCCCACGTCAGTCATTCAATGCGAGTCGTGGGGGAAGCGCAGTGGATGGAACAGTTACCGCGATAAAATCCGCCCCGCTTGCCCGCACACCGTTCTGGGCCTGGCCCAACAACGTGTCATGCTTATGTGTGGCCCAGGCCCGGGGGCTCCTGTCGGTGTACAAAAGTATGGGCTCTCCTTTTGACCCTTTTACTTGTGCACGGGCAGTCAGAGCCACGCGCCACGGCCACGCATAGCAGGGCAAAGGAGGAAACCGGAGAGAAGCCGAAAGCACGAGACAAACAAAGCAACGTCAAGGACCAAGGCCACAGAGATCAGATGGACGAAGCAGGTTTCCCCGGCAAGGACCCTTGTCGGGGCAGCCTCAGCAGCCCCGACAAGACCCTTGCCGTGGCAGCTCGCCCACACCAGCGGAGGGAGCCACCCTCAAGCCCACGGTCTCCAACGCCAACAACCACGTTGGGCCAGGGCTCGGGAGGCACCTCCATGGTGGCATGCAGATCTTTGTGAAGACAAAGAATATTCAAGATCAGATGAGGATTGGAAGGCAACGATCCTCGGCAAGGTTCTTGCCGAGGAAACCCGCAAGACCCCCGGCAAGGTCCTTGCCGGGGACGACAGCACACCATGGCAAGACCCTTGTCGGGCCACCCGGCAAGACCCTTGCAGGGCCACCCGACAAGACCCTTGCCAAGAGCATCAGCGGGGCCACCGCCAGACCCGCACCAATCGAGTCCCCACCGCCGTTCACATGCAGCTGCCAGCCCAACTAGCTAGGCAGTCACATGCGTGGCAACATGCGGCTTCCAGGCCAACTCAGCACACACCTATGTGGCGGCATGCAGATCTTCATGAAGGCTCCGACATCACGCCACCTTAGCTACTTGCCTGCCTACATGGCACCGCATCCATCGCTGGCCAGGGCACGTGTCGAAATGAGGAGGAGCGGCGACGGATGGGATGGGCCTCGCTCCCGTCCCCGATAAAGTGAAGGCACACCTAAGCCGCACATTAAATGCGTCTTGTCCTGTAATACAAGCGATAAGCTCGCAACACTATAGGCCTTTCCACATCCTGCGTGTCACTATGGCAGCCCCCTTCGCCTATAAAAGGAGGCCCATGGCACACTGGAAAAGGATTCGACTCTTTCGAACCACGCAACACCCATAGCTAGTTCGAGAGCTCAAGAACACTCAATACATCCACCAAACAGGACTAGGGTTTTACGCATCCTCGCGGCCCGAACCTGGGTAAACGATCTTTGTGCTGATTATTAATCCTGCTCTTCTCACAACCCCGCGCCCCGCAACCGTAGTAGGGATTCTTGTGATCCCATAGGTGTCGTTTCCCACCGACATATATGCATTAATATGATATTTTATATTATTTTTGGGACCAACCTATTAACCTAGAGCCCAGTGCCAGTTTCCGTTTTTTCCTTGTTTTTGAGTTTTAGAGAAAAGGAATATCAAAAGGAGTCCAAACGGAATAAAACTTTTGCAATGATTTTTCTTGGACCCGAAGACATCCACAAAGCTTGGAGAGGGGGCTAGAAGAGTCCCGAGGGCTCCACAAGCCCTTAGGGCATGCCCTAGGGGGGCGCGCCCCTGGCTTGTGGGTCCCATGGGAGTCCTCCAACCCTAATTATTGGCCTATAAATTCCGAAATATTCCCAAACCAATAGAAGCATCCACCAAAATACTTTTCCGCCGCTGCAAGCCTCTGTTCCCATGAGATCCCATCTCGGTGCCTTTTCCGGCACCCTGCCGGAGGGGGATTTGATCATGGAGGGCTTCTACATCAACCTTATTGCCCTTCCGATGAAGCATGAGTAGTTTATCACAGATCTACGGGTCCATAGCTAGTAGCTACATGCACTACTGCAGGATGCTGCTAACGCGACACTACTATCAGAGACTCTTTGAGAAACTGTGTGCGATGCAATAATCGCAAACGGTGGTGTTAGAGAACTGTCAAAAATGTCCAAAACGTTTGCGATGACGGACACATCAAACATGGTTCAGATTTTAGTTGCGTGTGCGATGAAGGGCATATGGTTGATCCAGAAGAACTGTTTGCGATGAGGAAGAGCAACAGAAATGGGCAACCATATCAATGTGTGTGTGTGATATACGGCATACAGTTCCCTTCGATGAACTGTGTGCTATTAGGGAATGCAATAGAAACGGTCAGCCAGATCAAGGTGTGTGTGATATACGACATACAGTTCACTCAGACAAACTATTTTCGATTAGGCAAGAGATCGTAAATGGTTCATCTTAACAAGATGTGTGTGATATGCGGCATTTGCGATCAGCCAAAAGAACACAAATGATTCGTGTAAACTAGATGTGTGTAATACGTAGCAAACACCCCACTCAGATGAACTGTTCGGGATGAGAAATTATAACACAGACGGTCACTATAGTAAGTTCTTGTGTGATTCTGTTCATACAAAAAAACTTTGAAAAAAATGCAAACTAGTTGCTTGCGGTGGCTAGGAGCATCGCACACGATGTGTCTGTGAGTACTCGTGTGTGATGATTAGTAAGTTACACACAATGAACGTCCGCAAGGGTGATATGCTGACCATGGAGTCCGAGAAGACCATCATTGGAAGGCCGCCGGCTCAGCTTTTTAGTCTATATTTTATTATAATTGTATGCATAAGTAGGTCGTGAGTGTTTTGTGCCTTGCCGCATGTGGAATTTTAAATTATCCTGAATATGTAAGACAATTATTAACCATTGCCATTGTAAATTTTCCTCAATGGCGAGTAGAGCGCATGCAGGGACGCCATGGACCCGCAACAAAAAAGAAAAAAAGCAGGGACGCCACGACGAGCAACCACATGGTCAACCTTCTGGCACCCCGTGGGAGACGCGACGATGCATCCATAGGACACGATGGTGATACTATGACCGTGGGTGATAGTGGTTAGACACGTACACGTAGATCCGAGAAGAAGGGCCCACATTTCGGGCTTCCGATGCATGGCATACGGTTGATCCAAAAGAACTGTTTGCGATGAGACAGAATAACAAAATTGGGGCTTTGTGGGCCCAGAACCATCAATAAATTTTGACTTTGTTTCTCCTCACATTGCAGAGTACAACGCAATAAGTAATTGCAAATCGGTTAACATAGATCAAACTAATATGTGTTCACATCAATCAAACTAATATGTGTTCACACTTAGCACCGGGCTATAAAAACTACCCACTCGAAAATTACTTCACGGTTCCTCTCCTCATCACCTATAGAACTGGTCTTTCTTGTCAAGTCGTTCCGCCATGACCGGTAGGAGGAGTTTCGGGTGGGCATATAACCAGGTAGCAAAGACCAAGGTTGCGGAAGGACTAGAGAGGTCTCGCCGCGAAGCGGCAGCCGCAGCAGAGATGTCCCGGCGCACCGTGAAGCCCTCGAACGATCTCTCACGGGTACGCGAGGGCTCTCACAAGCGCACTCGCCGCATTGGTGATCGCGACGAGCTGGTGTTGCTGAAGTCCTTGGCCGACGACGATATTCTCGCTGGCCTCATTATGCATCAGGAGTTGGTCGACGGCTTGATGAAGCTGCTCAAGATCAGCGATGCCTCGGTTGACAAGGAAACCGTCCTTGTCGAGCAACTCATGGTTGACAATGCGAAGCTCCTCAAGGCGCTCACCGAGAAGGAGGAGGAGGCCGCCGGCTGAAAGATGTTGCATGAGCAGCACAGTGCCTCGGGGATGACGCTGACAATGATCGTCGAGGAACTGATGGGTGACTTGAGGAAGATCTGGATCAAGCGTGAGCAGGAGGTGGAGGAATCCGTGGCTGCTTACAAGCAAAACCGTGAGGATATGTGGAAGGAGATGGAGGATGTCATCGCCCGGCGATCCATCAAAGAGTAGATATAGTTGCGATCTAGATCGTTGTCTACGATTTCCTTCTTCTCTTGCCCCCGTGTCTTCCGAACTTTGCCGCATGTGGCATTTAAAATTATTTGGAATATGTAAGACAATTTATATCTGCGTGTAGGACCTTGAAGTAGGTCTAGAGGGGGTGATTAGACTACTTGACCAATAAAAACTTAACCTTTTCCCAATTTTAGAGTTTGGCAGATTTTAGCTTTCTTAGGACAAGTCAAGCAATCATCACACAATTCAAGCAAGCATGCAAAGAGTATATAGGCAGCGGAAATTAAAGCATGCAACTTGCAAGAATGTAAAGGGAAGGGATTGGAGGATTCAAACGCAATTGGAGACACGGATGTTTTTGGCGTGGTTCCGATAGGTGGTGCTATCGTACATCCAGGTTGATGGAGACTTCAACCCACAAAGGGTAACGGTTGCGCGAGTCCACGGAGGGCTCCACCCAAGAAGGGTCCATGAAGTAGCAACCTTGTCTATCCCACCATGGCCGTCGCCCACGAAGGACTTGCCTCACTAGCGGTAGATCTTCACGAAGTAGGCGATCTCCTTGCCCTTACAAACTCCTTGGTTCAACTCCACAATCTTGTCGGAGGCTCCCAAGTGACACCTAGCCAATCTAGGAGACACCACTCTCCAAGAAGTAACAAATGGTGCGTTGATGATGAACTCCTTGCTCTTGTGCTTCAAATGATAGTCTCCCCAACACTCAACTCTCTCTCATAGGATTTGGATCTCGTGGAAAGATGATTTGAGTGGAAAGCAACTTGGGGAAGGCTAGAGATCAAGATTCATATGGTAGAAACGGAATATCTTGGCCTCAACACATGAGTAGGTGGTTCTCTCTCAGAAATGGTAAGTTGGAATTGTAGGTTTAGTCTGATGGCTCTCTCCATGAATGAAGAGGAGGTGGAGGGGGTATATATAGCCTCCACACAAAATCTAACCGTTACACACAATTTATCAAACTCGATGGGACCGAATCATTAAACTCGGTCGGACCGATTTAGTAAACCTAGTGACCGTTAGTGATTTTCGGTGGGACTGACATGCATCTCGGTGAGACCGATTTGGTTAGGGTTAGGGCATAACGTAATCTCGGTAAGACCGATTACACAAACTCGGTGAGACCAATTTGGTAATAAGCTTTCCACAGAGTTGGTCAGGTAAACTCGGTGGGACCGATTTGCTCTTTTCGGTGAGACCGAAATGTTACAAAAAGGAAACAGAGAGTTTACATTGCAATCTCGGTGGGACTGATCGCTCACTTCGGTTAGAACAAAACGTTACGAAGGGAAACAGAGAGATTGCAACCCCTTCTCGGTGAGACCGAGATCCCTATCGGCAAGACCGATTTGCTTAGGGTTTGTGGCAGTGGCTATGACTTTTGGAATCGGTGGCACCGGATAGAAAGAATCGGTGTGACCGATTTTGGCTTTAGGTTTAGGTCATTTGTGGATGTGGGAAAGTAGTTGATGGTTTTGGAGCATATCACTAAGCACATGAAGCAAGAGGCTCATTAAGCAACACCTCATCCCTTCTTCATAGTATTGGCTTTTCCTATAGACTCAATGTGATCTTGGATCACTAAAATGTAAAATGAAGAGTCTTGAGCTTTTCAGCTTGAGCCAATCCTTTGTCCTTAGTATTTTGAGGGATCCACTTTCATCATCCATGCCATGCCATTCATTGAGCTTTCCTGAAATAATAGTCTTGGAATAGCATTAGCTCAATGAGCTATATGTTGTTATGAATTACCAAAACCACCTAGGGATAGTTGCACTTTCAATCTCCCCCTTTTTGGTAATTAATGACAACATATAGATCAAAGCTTCGACAAATGATAATAAAATTTAAATAACATCGTCGCTTTGAGAAGTATAAGATAAGCAAGAGCTCCCCCTAAATTTGTGCATAGTTTTAGATTTGCTTTGGACTGCAAATGCACAATGAATTAGGTTCACGGATTACTCTTCCATGTCACATACATCTTGGTGGAGCGCTCAAAATAATAAACAATGAATACATGCACTCATCACCAGGCATAGTGAGCGATCACATAAGATAGATAGGATAATATCAAGCATACATAAGTGTAGCTTATGATCAACCACATGATCATCAATGTCTCACAAGCATAGTATCTCAACCAAAAGAAAACAAAGAATGAAAAAACACCAAATAAAACAAGAGAGAACAAAAGCAACACTCTCTCTCTCGAAGCCTATGATCTATACATTTTTCTCCCCCTTTGGCAACAAGTTACCAAAAAGTTCATAGAAAATGCATAGTGCTAGATCGACTCTCAGGCTTGATCTTCAGTTGGTGGTGTCCTGATAACTCCTTGGACGAAGGCTTCAGTTGATGTAGAGGGTGCTGGAGTTGATGCTGAAGCTGGTTGCACTGGAGCTGATGGGGCAGTAGCTGGTGCTGAAGACGTTGCTCTAGTGTCTGGCACTAGCACAACAGCTGACCTCTGGGCTCTAGGGACTCTGGCAAAGACATTTGTGGTTGTCTTGCCCTTCCTCTTCTGCATGTCATCCTGCAGTTGCTCCACAACTGACTGAATCTCAGTTACTTTGACATCTAGATCATAGAATTTTTGTTCCATGATTTTTCCAGGCTCTCCTAGTTTTGAGTTAGGGTGTCCAACCCCTTCTCAATCCTCAGAGATGATGCTATCAAGTAACCAAGCTGCTCCTGCTTGTTTTTCAAGAAATACTCAGATGCCTCCTCTTGAGTTGGCATCTTGGCAGCCTTCTCCTTCCTTGCCTTCTCCTTCTTCTCTTGAGCTTGAACTGATTGTGGATCATCTTCATTCATGACAACCTCATTGTCCTCAAAGTCTGGATAAATGGAAAGTGTTCCTTATCCAACTGATATTTTCCTGTGCCCATCTTTGAGTTTATCAATTCTTGAATCTGAGGTGCATATCCATAGCTCCTCTTCTGATCTGCTGCAGTCCTCTTGATTGTTTCAATGATCAGACTCATGACTTTGAATTTTTGTGGCACATCAAATAAATGCAACATATTGATGGCATGCCCTCTGATCATGTTATGGTCACCAGACTTGGGCAACAAGGTGTGCCTCAGAATCCAATTTATGGTTGGCAGCCCTGACAACAGAAAATGGACTGATCCAAAAGTGAAAGTCTCTAGGGCTTTGTCTGGAATTTCCTTGTACATGTGAGCCATTGAATTGTGACCCATCTTCTTCTTTGCATAAATGTCTAGGTCATCATCATTTTCCTTTGGGGCATTTATCAGTTTTGCCCATTCCTCTATAGTGGATTGGTACCTTGTACCTTCAGACATCCAAACAATTCTTCCATCCGGGTAAAAATGTGTTGTGGAGTAGAATTGCATGATAAGCTCATCATTCCAATTTATGAGCTTTTGCCCAACAAAATCTGCAACTCCACAAGCAACAAAGCCGTCTTGCACTCCAGGATAGTGCTGTTCATTTTGATCAGACATACTGCAAAAGCTGATTGCTGACCCTGTGAAGAGTTATAGATGAGGTAGAAAAGATGAGCATCACAAAATGCAGAGGTTTTTGCAAAAGAATGACTCAAAAGTTCAGTCTTAGTTTTCCACAGAAAGAATTTCGGATCCACCGATTTTCAAACTCGGTGATACCGAAGCAGTTTTGGAACCTAAACTGATGATCTCGGTTGGACCGAGTTTCAGTTCGGTGGTACCAAGACTGCTAGGGTTTCACAGAATCCTCAAATCGGTTGCACCGATTAGTAATTCTCGGTCAGACCGAGAGTCACTAGTGCAATGGCATAAGCCAAATCGGTGAGACCGAGTTTTTCAACTCGGTGGGTCTGAGATGGTTTCGGCGGAAACCTAACCCTTAAAATTTGGATCACATCTAATCTATGAACTACTTTGGCTGGATAGAAGAGTTTCAATCGTGGCAAGAATCAATATGAAAACAATGTGCCAGGAATCAGACGTGGATAGCACAAAGATTAAGTCCATACCCTAACTTGGCGGTGGACTTGCTACAGGGCAACGCCGGGGAAGAATTCCGTTGGTGGCGGCGGAGACCAGCGATAGGAGGCTGCTGGCGACGAGGAGACGATCCGGAGACCATGATGGCAGAGCGAGCTGTTGCGCGGGCGAAGGGTTTCGGAGAAATTTCCAAAATTTTGCCCGTGGCTATTTATAGCCCGACCCTGTCGGTGTGACCGAGTGGAACAACTCGGTGGCACGAAGATGCATAACTGTGTTCAGTTACAGCAACTCGGTGTGACCAAAAAGTTCAAATCGGTTGCACCGAGATGGAAAACTCAGATCAACTTAATGATCTCGATAGGACCGAAATGGAGGAATCGGTCAGACCGAGAATAACAAAGAGGTTTTGGAAGTTTATGTGTATGACGAATCGGTGACTCCGAGTGCTCCTCACGCAGAGTGGTTCGAATCTGACTTGATCAAATTTTGTGATGTAGCATGAATAGAGTTTGAGACGAGAAAAGCATAGATAGCTAAAGATGGTTCTTAGGCATTCTTGTCCATCCACTTGGCCAAAAGAAGAAAGAACCAAACAATCAAAACAACAAGTGGATGTCCTTGAATAAGTAAATTATGCACCAACATGCTCACACAATAAGATGGCAAATGAAATATGTGGCAAAGCATGCACAACCAATTCTAGCATCTATCAAACAATTGGCGATGACTAGGTCATCTATATATGAGTATATTGACTTACGAGTCAAATGAGAACATTTGATCATAGGTCATACTCATCGTTTAAGCTCAAGTGGGGTTACCACTTTTACATAATGTTTTAATGTGTTCACACCATTAGAGTTGCTTTGACTCAATTTTTTGAGTTAAGCTCCCCCTAGATGTGAGATCCCCCCTTAGAGGGATGAAGTAACCTTGAGTTTTGTCAATGATGACTTCATGTAGGTGTTGAAGATGTAGATGCTCAATGTTGAAGTAGATCATTTGGAGCAATCCTTTGGAGTGAGTTGCACTTTCAACTTGCCTACATGGGTTAGTCCCACAAGGAACAAACAAGAATATCCATAGACATAGAGTGATGCACACACAAGTTGATGTCCATGAAAACATTAGGTTACCTTGTCCCTTGCCTTACCAACAAGAGGGTTTGTGACTTCTCGAACTAGTGCAAGATGTGAAAGTTGATTGCACTTGTTCTTGCCAAAATGATATGAGTGAAGAATGTTGGCGGAGTCACCCTCAAGAACTCTCTAGTTCTTCTTCTTCGGGATCCACATCATCTTGATGGGAATCCTTGGAGTTGTAGTTGTACTTGATGAAGTAGAACTTGACGTAGTCTTGGGGACCCACTTGAACGAGGCTTTAGGTGCTTCTTCAAATGCATCAATCTCTTCTTGAAGCTTGTCCTTGCCTTTGTTCTTGTGGTATTGTGGTGGAAGATCATCTTGAGCTTGTGTCCCCTTGAAGGAAGTAGGATCATACTTCTCTTGTTGAGGAACAAACTTTGTCTTGGGGTATTGATCTTCTTCCCACTCAACTCCATTGGCGTTGAACTTTCGTTCAAAACCAACACCTTGATTCTTCCTGTGCCTTCCTTGCTTGCGTACAATTTCCTTGAATTGCTTACTCCCGGCAAGGCTCTTGTAAACACCTTTCTCTATAATTCCCTTCAATAAACTATTTTCTTGCTCAAGTGTAACTTGGCTAAGAGAATCATTAGTGGAATCAAGAGAACTACTAGAAGCAACAACATTGGATTTAACATTGTTATTGTTACTACTAGAGGAAGTATCTATCTTGTACTTGTTACTAGACTTGACTTAAGGCATGTAAGTAGATAAGAGTAAACGCTTGGCAATGTCAGAAGAACTTTTCTTGCGGAGATCATCATTGATTGCCTTTAAGAACTCATGCTCTTGCTCAAGATTGAGCTTTTCAAAGTGTAACTTCTCATGAGCCCTTAAAAGTTCTCGATGATCTTCAAAGATAGTTTCATGAGCCAACTTAAGAGTGTTTAGTTCTTTAGTTATAAGCTCAATTTTCTCCTTATCATTGTCATTCATTTGATTAGCATGATTAATTGACGTTTCATCATAGTATTCATCACTAGAGTTGTCAACAAGTAAATTATCATCCACAAGCAAGTCATCTTCATCACTATTGAAATCAACATACTCAGGATGTGTTACCTTTGGACCTTTGGCCATGAAGCATCTTCGAATTCCTTAATTTGGTGAATCAAATATGTCGTAGGAGTTGGTTGACACAAGTGCTAGACCGGCAACACCTTCATCTTGAGTATGTTCGGAGTCGGAGTGATAGCTTCTCTCGGAGTGATTGTCGGAGTCGGAGCCGGAAACCCATTCACCAACATGAGCTTGATGTCTTCGTTTTGTGTAGCTCCTTGATGACTTGTCCTTCCTTTCCGAATCCTTGCTTCTCCGTGAGGGTCTTCGTTCATAACGATCATCTCTACTCCTCCTCTCTCTTGGTGGTGATTCTTCTCTTTTGCTTCTTATTTTTGGAGAATCTTCTATTCTTTTGTAGGGTGCCGTACACTCATTGGAGTAGTGTCCAGGCTTCCCACAATTTTAGCAATTGCCCTCTCGACTAGAAGATCTCTTGTCATGATAAGACCTTGACTTGAAGCTTCTTTCTTTGCTTCTACTCTTGTAGAATTTGTTGAAGTTCTTCACCATTAATTAAGCTCAATTCTTCATTGAAGGTCTGTTTCTCACTTGATGATGTGGGGGCTTCACTTGAGGCTTTGTAAGCACCACTTGACTTGTTGTGAAGTTCCTCCTTATCCTTGAGTGACATCTCATGAGCAACAATTCTTCCAATGACTTCTGTTGGCTTGAGATTTTTGTAGTTTGGCATCAATTGGATCAATGTGCACACGGTATCATACTTTCCATCCAATGCTCTTAGGATCTTCTTGATGATGAATCTGTCGGTCATCTCTTCACTCCCTAAGCCGGCAATCTCATTTATGATAAGTGCAAGCCTAGAGTACATTTCAGCGACACCTTCACCATCCTTCATTTTGAACTTGTCAAGCTGACTTTGGAGCACATCCAACTTGGATTCCTTGACGGATTCGGTACCTTCGTGCATATCAATCAAAGCATCCCAAATTTCCTTTGCATTCTCAAGACGGATGATTTTATTGAATTCTTCGGGGCACAATCTGTTGAAGATGATATCACAGGCTTGAGCGTTGTATTGCAGCATCTTCAATTCTTCCGCATTCGCTTCACGGTTCGGTTCTCTCCCATCAAAGAATTCACCTTGCAAGCCAATACAAATAATTGCCCAAACGGCGGGGTTATGTCCGAGAATATGCATTTTCATCTTATGATTCCAACTAGCAAAATTAGTACCATCAAAGTAAGGACCTCTACGGTGATAATTTCCCTCGCTAGATGCCATACTCTCGTAGGTTGTGAAACCAAGGCTATGACCGCCAAAAGCTATGGAAATCAAAGCAAATGGAGACCAAAGCTCTGATACCACTTGTAGGACCTTGAAGTATGTCTAGAGGGGGGGTTATTAGACTACTTGACCAATAAAAACTTAACCTTTTCCCAATTTTAGAGTTTGGCAGATTTTAGCTATCTTAGGACAAGTCAAGCAATCATCACACAATTCAAGCAAGCATGCAAAGAGTATATAGGCAGTGGAAATTAAAGCATGCAACTTGTAAGAATATAAAGGGAAGGGATTGGAGGAGTCAAACGCAATTGGAGACACGAATGTTTTTGGCGTGGTTCCGATAGGTGGTGCTATCATACATCCACGTTGATGGAGACTTCAACCCACGAAGGGTAATGGTTGCGCGAGTCCGCGTAGGGCTCCACCCAAGAAGGGTCCACAAAGTAGCAACCTTGTCTATCGCACCATGGCCGTCTCCCACGAAGGACTTGCCTCACTAGCGGTAGATCTTCACGAAGTAGGTGATCTCCTTGCCCTTAAAAACTCCTTGGTTCAACTCCACAATCTTGTCGGAGGCTCCCAAGTGACACCTAGCCAATCTAGGAGACACCACTCTCCAAGAAGTAACAAATGGTGCATTGATGATGAACTCCTTGCTCTTGTGCTTCAAATGATAGTCTCCCCAACACTCATCTCTCTCTCATAGGATTTGTATCTGGTGGAAAGATGATTTGAGTGGAAAGCAACTTGGGGAAGGCTAGAGATCAAGATTCATATGGTAGGAACGGAATATCTTGGCCTCAACACATGAGTAGGTGGTTCTCTCTCAGAAATGGTAAGTTGGAAGTGTAGGTTTAGTCTGATGGCTCTCTCCATGAATGAAGAGGAGGTGGAGGGGGTATATATAGCCTCCACACAAAATCTAACCGTTACACACAATTTACCAAACTCGATGGGACCGAATCGTTAAACTCGGTCGCACCGATTTAGTAAACCTAGTGACCGTTAGTGATTTTCGGTGGGACTGACATGCATCTCGGTGAGACCTATTCGGTTAGGGTTAGGGCATAACGTAATCTCGGTAAGACCGATTACACAAACTCGGTGAGACCAATTTGGTAATAAGCTTTCCAGAGAGTTGGTCAGGTAAACTCGGTGGGACCGATTTGCTCTTTTCAGTGAGACCGAAATGTTACAAAAAGGAAACAGAGAGTTTACATTGCAATCTCGGTGGGACCGATCGCTCACTTCGGTTAGACCAAAACGTTACGAAGGGAAACAGAGAGATTGCAACCCCATCTCGGTGAGACCGAGATCCCTATCGATAAGACCGATTTGCTTAGGGTTTGTGGCAGTGGCTATGACTTTTGGAATCGGTGGCGCCGGATAGAAAGAATCGGTGTGACCGATTTTGGCTTTAGGTTTAGGTCATTTGTGGATGTGGGAAAGTAGTTGAGGGTTTTGGAGCATATCACTAAGCACATTGTCGGTGTCAAAACCGGCGGATCTCGGGTAGGGGGTCCCGAACTGTGCGTCTAGGCGGATGGTAACAGGAGACAAGGGACACGATGTTTTACCCAGGTTCGGGCCCTCTTGATGGAGGTAAAACCCTACGTCCTGCTTGATTGATATTGATATTGTGGATGTTTACAAGAGTGGATCTACCACGAGATCAAGGAGGCTAAACCCTAGAAGCTAGCCTATGGTATGATTGTAATGGTTGTTGTTGTTGTTGTGTCCTACGGACTAGAGCCATCCGGTTTATATAGACACTGGAGAGGGCTAGGGTTACATAGAGTCGGTTAGAATGGTAGGAGATCTACGTATCCATATCGCCAAGCTTGCCTTCCACGCCAAGGAAAGTCCCATCTGGACACGGGACGAAGTCTTCAATCTTGTATCTTCATAGTCTTGGAGTCCGATCGATGATGATAGTCCGGCCGATGATAGTTCGGCTGATGATGGTAGTCCGGCTATCCGGACACCCCCTAATCGAGGACTCCCTCAGTAGCCCCTGAACCAGGCTTCAATGACGATAAGTCCGGCGCATATATTGCTTGGCATTGCAAGGCGGGTTCCTCCTCCAAATGATAGAAGATTGTTAACACCAGGATAGTGTCCGGCTCTGCAAAATAAATTCCACATTCCACCGTAGAGAGAATAATATATACACAAGTTCAATCTGCTGACGTTTTTTGCAGCATGACGTCACGCCACTACCAAGCCATTACTTGAATCGTTTTTTACTCTACCACCTCAGCGCATTTAGCGAAGCGGTTTCCTTGGCACGTCTTGTCGAAGCAGTGATCGTGTTCCCCCTTAATCCTGGATTCTCATCAATACGGACGTGGGTAACCCAACCGCGCGCGTCGCCACGTCCCCTCTATCGAAGGTGAGTCCCAAACGGTCATGGAGACGGCTCTTGGTATTCTCCCTCTTTATAACGGGACCAAGGCTCGTTTCTTTTCTTCAATCCTCCATCGAATCCTCTCCCGCTCCAAGTTCCAGCACCTAGAGCTCCAGATTCGAGCGCTTCGGACCTTCAACGATGTCCAGTTCCGACCTCCAGGGCCGGTGGATGCCCTCCTCCGTCACGGAGGAGGACGTGCTAAAGCTGCGGGAGGCCAAGTACCTGGCTTATGAGATTTCGCACAGGTTGCCTGCCGAAGGGCAGGCCATCCCCACCCCTAAGCCTGACGAGTATGTCGTTTTTGTATCCCACCTCCGTCGGGGTTTAGGCCTCCCGATGGATCCTTTTGTGAGAGGGCTCATGTTTTACTATGGGTTGGAATTCCATGATTTGGCTCCGGAGTCCATCCTCCATATTTCCGCATTTAATGTCGTCTGTGAAGCCTTCCTCCGCGTCACCCCTCACTTCGGCCTGTGGCTGAAGACCTTCAATGTGGCGCCAAAGATGATCGGGGGGCGTCAAGCGGAGTGCGGCGGGGCGGCCATAAGTAGGAGGGCCGATGCCCCGTGGCCCGCTGGCTCCTTCCAAGAGGAGCTCGGCCTGTGGCAGCAAGAGTAGTTCTATATTACCGTTCCGAGGGGCCGCAGACAAAAGCCGCCGCCCTTATTCCGCCCGGGACCTCCACGACGGTTGATGTCGTGGGTCAACCAAGGGCTCAACTGGGGGCCGTCAAAGGACGTGCCCCAACTGCAGGGCCGGATTCGAGATCTCCAAACGAGGGAGGTCGATATGGTGGTGGTAATGCATGTTATGCTGATTAGGCGTCTCCCGCCCTGCAAACGCCGCCCTCTCCGGCTGTGGGAGTTCAATCCAGAGGGCCCACGGATTCTTCAACACTTCATGGGTATGACACCCCTGGAGATGTACAAATTATTCTTCGGATCGCAAGAGGCGCGTCCGGAATTGACCGAGGATGCTGGCCTAAGCTGCAATCGCCCGGATACTCAAGTAAGTAGCTCCAAGTCCGGACATACCGTTTGTTTGCCTTTCGATAATTCGCCTTATGACCAACTTCCTTCTAAACAGGAGTGGATAGCGGAAGCAAAATTGATATGGTGTCCGGCCCCCCTCCCCGAGACCGCACCGGATTCCGTGCTGGTTCAGATGCTTGAGGTTGCGCCTCCAGAGGAAGGCGAAGGGGAAAGCAGGAAAGCTACTGCCTCGCCTAAGGAGGCTCTTGAAAGAGGGGGATCGAGAATCCCTCCCTCCAAGGGGAGAAGAGGACTGCCTCCGAGGACCCGGGGGCAAAAGCCCCTAAACGGGGGAAGAAATCTTCGCCAGAGGGCCCTGCTTCCGGGGAGGCCCCGACCGCACATCTCCCTTAAAGAATCAGCCCTCCAACGAGCCGTAAGTATAAAGAAAGGAGTTTTATAATAAGGGACATACCTATTTGTACTTCTGAGGATAACTAAAGTTCTTACCTTGTAGTTCGGATCTCCGTCCTTCGCAAATGAGCTCGTCTTCGGGGGACATTCGTCCGGAGATGATGGAGAGAGAGACGCCTCCATCCGGGGCACCGTCGAATAGGGAGGATGAGCCTGAAGTGTCATCACGGATGGAGCCCCCTGGTTTGGCAAAGATGGATAGTTCGGCGCCAACTGGTGTACGGCTGAAGGCGTCTATCTCAGAAGATCACCACGCATTGATGAGCATGGTGATTGAAAGGATTTCGTCCGCCGAAGGCGGGTTGCATAATGCCGTCAGGAGTTTGCTGGCGGGGTTTGAGGTACGTAAAAATGATGCACCTTTTAACAGTTTTGCATATAGAATGCGCCCTGTATAGATAGTAGCCCCTGAGACTCGGTAGGTTGTCGAAATCGACAGCGTGCCGAGGATCAAAATCGCAGGATTAAATTTCCGTCGTGCCGATGCAGGTGGCGGGTCGTCCGGGGGCCAGCCGGACTGATGGAGTTGCTGAACTAAAGCGGCAACTCGCTGTTGCGGATGCGGACATCACGCTGGTCAACAGGCGACTTGATGAGTCGCAAGGTAAGTGTTACTGTGCGGTCACTTGGTAAGGGAGCTGAAGCAAGCTCCTTACAACATGTGCGTGAAAATGCAGATAGTGCTGCTGCTGTGGAGAGCCTTCGGGCCGAACTTGCTCAAGCCAAGGAGCAGGCCAGAAGGAGTAATGCGGCGGCCTCGAGGGCGGCCGAGGAGTTAGCGGCCGAAAGGGTCGCACACTGCCGGAGCAGGGAAGAGATGGCCGAAATGGCCGTGAAGTTAAAAGATGCTACCGACCACAATGAGGCTCTTGGGAAGGAGCGCCTAGCGGGGCAAGAAGACCTGGGGAAGGCCACCGCCGAACCAAGGATGCCCGCTCTGCAATGCGGGCTATAAAGGAAGAGCTGCGCCAGGCCGGAGATATTGTAGCTGGCAAGCCTTTTCTGCTGCGCCGAAGGTTTACGGATCCAAACTATGCTCAGTTGGGCCAACTGTGGGGTCCAGAGGACCCTTTTATGGATTTAGCAGCGAGTGCGGCGGATGCCGTTGTGCATTTTCGAAGCCAGAAGGATCACAAGATGAAAGAGCTGTTTTGGTCTCAATTCCATAGTCCGGAGTGTTCACTTCCGCTGACCGACCGTTTGGCCGAGTGGGCTGAGCTAAATAGGTTATCCGGGCTTGCTATGACGGATATAGTGACCCATGTCTGGCTGGATAGGCCCGAGCCGAAGAGTTACTTTGGCTTATTGCAGCAATTTCTTGGGGCGGTGCCGCATATCAAGGCGGTGAAGCGGTCGCCCTGCATAGAGGGTGCGCGGATGGCACTCGCCCATGTGAAGACACATTGGACAGAGATGGATGCCACCGTTGTTGCGACCCCGGGTTCGGACGATAACCGGTTACCCGCCGAGCACTATTTTGGCGAAGTGCTGCGTGGTGCTCGTGTAATAGAGTCGCAGTGCTCAAAAAATGTTACGTTCGAATGAACGTATTTATGATGTAAAACAATATTTATGATGTAAGCGCCTTGTATACCTGTGCGTTCAAGTAATAGAATATCTCCTATGCGGCCGTTCATGTATACGTGTGTATAACCTGAAAGATGGCAGTCGTCGGCTTCAGCCCCCACGCACAAGGTGCGGGGGTGTTCGCAAAAAATAGCGCGTTTTCACACTTAATCCGATGTCTCGGTCCTGTAAAGTAGGTGTTAGCGTAGCAAACAAGGCAACCGGACTATAATGCTTTATCACTTTCACTTAGCCATGGAGTTCGAGGGTGGGGCTACGACATAGCCCCTGGGGGCACCGCGCTCTCCGAATTTGGGGCGCGTATGTGCCTGATCGGGAAACGGCCCTTCGTCAAAGCGGAGGAATTCTAAACATTCCCATGGTCGATCGAGTGGTTGACCAGTCTCTCGCTGTATCATGATAGTCACTTTTTGGCTTTCTCTACTGAGGAGCTCGCCCAGCCGAACTGGGGCACAATCGCAGTAGTTCTCCTGGTGCCACATTAGCCAATGATACGGAATGTAAGGCAGCAAAACACAGGAGCCGGGCAAACCCAACATTTGACCAAAGACATGATTCGGAGCTGATGCATATAAGGCCTAACTCGAGACGCCGAACACTCCCGAAGGTGTTCGGTCTTTACAATAGCGGGCAAAACAATGCCCTAAGCCCCTTGTGTCCAGGTACGGGCAGGTTCTTCTGGCACGGCCGATGCTAAAACGCCAGTCTCCACTCTGGTTATAATGAGAAACCAGGGGATTATAGCAACAAGAGACAGTAAGAAAGGTTTACGTAGGGTCTTAGTCTGAAAAGAGTCCTTGCAACGGGTCCCTACTGCACGTCTGCGCCTGTGTCTCCGTTGTGCCGTATCCTGGACGGTTGTGCATGTTGTTCATCTGTAAAAAGAGAGGAACTTAGTTGGAAAAGAAATCGTGCGAGAAAGTGCATAAAAAATTGAAATATAGATTAATAAAGCTGAGCCTATGCTAGCTCATTATGGCTTATATGTACAAACCCTTGTGAAGGGGTGTGCGGCTAGGTAGCCCCTAGCTTATTTATTCCGGACTCGTCCAGCCGTGTCCGGGGTCTCAGGCGACCTTTTAATGAAATCATGCCACGTGGACCGGGCATTTAAGCGTAAGAGACGCGTAATGTGGTATTGCATTGAAGCGGATGAAAGCTTCCCGTCCCAGTGATGCTTGATAGCTACTTTTAAATGGGGCGACATGAAAGTTTAGCTTTTCTCGTCGGAAGTTGTCAGGTGACCCGAACATAACTTCTAGTAATAATGAACCTGTGCGCCTGGCATAAGGGCCTGGCGCCACTCCTTTGAAGGAAGTGCGGCTATGCCGAATTGTAGTAGAGTCTATCCCAACTTGCGGATTGTGTCCGGATATAGCAGGTTTGAGTCACTGCCGCCGTCCATCAAAACCTGCGTGAATTGCAGTCCGTCTATTATGGGATCCAATATCAGGGCAGTCTATCCTGCGTTCGGGATACTTCTGGACTAATCCAGATGGTTGAAAGTGATTGGTTTTGACATCCAATCTGGGTGTTCCGCTGGGGTGGACCGTGCGACACTTGTCTTAGCGAGTGCCTTCTTGGTTTTCCGTACTATCACATGAAGTGAGTTTACTGTTTTGACTTCTTGTGGGAACGTCTTTTGACTTCCTGTGCTCTGCTGGTGGGGTTCGTCATCGTCCTCGCTTGGCGCATCGAGCCCCTTGTGTCCGGCGTTGAGTCTGCCGGACTGTTTAAAAACCCAACAATTTCGGTTGGTATGGTTTGCAGGCCTTCCGGAGGTACTGTGGATTAGACATATCCGATCTAAAATTTTGTTTAAATTTGATAGCTCGTCGCTGTTATCCTTAAGAGCCAGTGTTTTATTGTTTGGCCGCGAGCTTTCGAATCCGGCGTTGACCGCCGTGCCCTTTGGGCTTTTTTCTTTATTCCGGCGCTAATCTTTCCTGCGCCGTGATTTTCCGTTTCCATCTCTGATCTCGGATGTACTCGGGTCGCTGGTGCTGCATCTTGCTAGCCAGTTGTCTTCTCCTGCGCAAAAGCGCGTCATGAGGCTTGTTAGCACGGCCATTGTTCTTGGCTTCTCTTGGCCGAGGTGTCTGGTGAGCCATTCGTCTCGGACGTTGTGTTTAAAAGCTGCTAAGGCTTCTGCATCCGGACAGTCGTATATTTGGTTCTTTTTGGTAAGGAACCTGTTCCAGAATTTGCGTGCTGACTCTCCGGGCTGTCGGGTTATATGACTCAGATCGTCTGCATCCGGAGGGCGGACATAAGTCCCTTGAAAATTTGCTCTAAACGCGTCCTCAAGCTCTTCCCAACTTCCAACAGTGTTTTCTGGGAGGCTTTTGAGCCAATGCCGAGTTGGCCCTTTGAGCTTGAGGGGTATGTATTTTATGGCCTGGAGATCATCTCCTCTAGCCATGTGTATGTGTAGTATGTAATCTTCTATCCAGACTCTGGGGTCTGTTGTGCCGTCGTATGCCTCTATGTTTATGGGTTTAAACCCTGCTGGAAATTCATGATCCAGCACCTCATCGGTAAAACATAGCGGGTGTGCGGCGCCCCTGTATTTGGGTGTGCCGCTGTCTTCGAACACTTGTCGTGTTGTGTTACTTCCTGGGGCCCTCATTTTTGGCCCGTAGATGGACCTAGTTGGGCCGTCCGTTTTCCCAGGATCATAAGTCGGCTTGTGTGCGGCGCCGCTTGTCGCTTTTGGCCTGTCATCTGGCGTCTATCCTGCCAGGCGGCCTCTTTATTTTTTGACTATGAGGGCTCTATGGCTTCCTCGTCAAATTCTGGCAGCAACTTGTGCTTCGGGTAGCTCCTTGTTTGATGGCCATTGCCATATTTGTCTGCGGTCTTGAGTACTTTGCTCCACTTCATTCTGAGTATGTCTTCCGCTGTTTTGAGCTTCCGTTTTTCCTTCTTCAAACTTCTTGCAGTGGCGACGAGTCTTTTGTGAAGGTTCTTATGCTCCGGTGGTGTGTCCGGACTGTTGATTGCTCCGTGAAGGGGTTGATTATCCGGTTCGTCCTGTTCGTCGTCCGCTGGTTTGCCCTGCTCTATCGCTGGGTCGTTAGGAATGCTGCTTTGATCGAGGCGGGACTTAGGGCGGCGTCTACGTCGCCGTTTTGGTTCTTTATCGGCGGGATTATCCTCTGCCGCGTCCCGTTGTTCCTCGTTATCGCTTCCCTTTGGGGTGTCCACCATATGTATGTCATGTGATGAGGTGGCCTTCCAGTGCCCTGTAGGCGCTGGTTCTTGATTGTCTCCGGCATCGTCGTCCATACCGTTGATGTCTTCGGAGTCGTAGTTTAGCACGTCGGTTAGATCGTCGACGGTGGCTACAAAGTGGGTGGTGGGTGGGCTCTGAATTTCTTCATTGTCCGCGTCCCGACCCTCCCGGCCATAGTTCGGCCAGGGCTCTCCGGATAGTGAGAGATACTTCAGCAATTTTAAGATATCGCCGAAGGGTGAGTGCTGAAAGGTGTCCGCAGCGGTGAATTCCGTGATCGGCGCCCAATCGGATTCGACTGGCAAGGGCGCAGGAGGTTCGGAGTCCGGCAGAGAGTCCGGCACCTTGAAGTCATGAGCTTTATGCCGTACAAGGTAAGTGTTCGGCTCCATCGCCGTAGAAGTTGCAGCTCCCGAGGCGGTGTCCAGCCATCCGTCCTCGATCTGAGCGATCGGCTCCGGACTATGGGTTGGAGCGGATTCGTGTGCGGCCTCCAAGGGGCTGTCCGGCGGCAGAGTTAGGTCATGCCCATCGTGACAGCGCGGCACGATCGGCTGTGGCTCAGATCCATCGAAGATCAAGTCCCTGCGGATATCGGCCGTGAAGTTTAGGCTTCCAAACCTGACCTGACGGCCAGGGGCGTAGCTTTCGATCTGCTCCAGATGGCCAAGTGAGTTCGCCCGCAGTGCGAAGCCGCCGAATACGAAGATCTGTCCGGGGAAAAAAGTCTCACCCAGGACTGCGTCGTTGTCGATTGAAGAGGCCATCAAGCCTATCAGTGACGACACAGAGGAACTCTCAATGAAAGCACCAATGTCGGTGTCAAAACTGGCGGATCTCGGGTAGGGGGTCCCGAACTATGCGTCTAGGCGGATGGTAACAGGAGACAAGGGACACGATGTTTTACCCAGGTTCGGGCCCTCTTGATGGAGGTAAAACCCTATGTCCTGCTTGATTGATATTGATATTGTGGATGTTTACAAGAGTGGATCTACCACGAGATCAAGGAGGCTAAACCCTAGAAGCTAGCCTATGGTATGATTGTAATGGTTGTTGTTGTTGTTGTGTCCTACGGGCTAGAGCCATCCGGTTTATATAGACACCGGAGAGGGCTAGGGTTACATAGAGTCGGTTACAATGGTAGGAGATCTACGTATCCGTATCGCCAAGCTTGCCTTCCACGCCAAGGAAAGTCCCATCCGGACACGGGACGAAGTCTTCAATCTTGTATCTTCATAGTCTTGGAGTCCGGTCGATGATGATAGTCCGGCTGATGATAGTTCGGCTGATGATGGTAGTCCGGCTATCCGGACACCCCCTAATCCAGAACTCCCTCACATATGAAGCAAGAGGCTGATTAAGAAACACCCCATCCCTTCTAGATAGTATTGGCTTTTCCTATAGACTCAATGTGATCTTGGATCACTAAAATGTAAAATGAAGAGTCTTGAGCTTTTGAGCTTGAGCCAATCCTTTGTCCTTAGTATTTTGAGGGATCCACTTTCATCATCCATGCCATGCCATTCATTGAGCTTTCCTGAAATAATAGTCTTGGTATAGCATTAGCTCAATGAGCTATATGTTGTTTTGAATTACCAAAACCACCTAGGGATAGTTGCACTTTCACTGCGCCATTGTAAATTTGTCATCATACTATCTGTTGCCATTTTATTTGTCATTATATTATCTATTGTCCCATGTGGCAATTTAAATTAGGCCGGAATATGGGTTGAAAATACGAACAAAGAAAATGCTGCCATGGGATCACAACCAAACACCCTCCATCCACCCCTAAAAAAACATCCGTCCAGGCACTTTAATTAACCCATTAATGGCGAAGTTTTGAGCGAGGCGGGCTGCGGCCTGTGTATGGAGGTCAAAGAGCTCTCTTCCCGGTGAGCATGGGTGGCCTTGCTGCTTGCACTTTTCCCGTCGAGCCTGCGAGGTGGACAGGATGCACGCGTCCCATCGAGCTTGCGCGACAGACTGCTCGCACGCGTCCCGTCGAGCCTGCACGGGGAACTTCTCGCACTTGTCCCGTCTAATCAAACAATGGCACACGCGCCACTATGTATGGTTAAATATTGACATGGTTCATATGATACAATCATTTGTGATATTAACGTGTGAGCTTATTGTTTCAAAAAGAACTTCGTTGGCTAGATGTGTGCACCTCTTCTCAAACTGGACGATTTTTTTACCACGACATATATGTGCCATGTCATGAAACCATGCCAAGTTTCATGTTTTTGGGTGAGTTTTTAATTTACTAGGATTTAAAAACCGAGATTTTCAATGTTTCAGGACGACGACAAGTTTATAATTCATTCCCATTCCCTAAATGAGACCTAAACATGCACCCAATGACACACGTACGATTTCCCACCCATTTTGTGCTTGTAGTTCAAATTTGAATTATGGACTACATTTAATGCGTAGAAAAATTAATTACACTACAAAAAAAACACATCCGTGACATTTTGGGTCGAACGAAATTTTTTTTTGTCATACATATGACACTTATATGACGATAATTGTGACAAAACACGGTATCATCATAGATGTGGTGGGCTCCTACTTCTATGACAAAAAATCATGACAGAAAATGGGCTTTTCATCCTGGGCGGGCCG
Organism: Triticum dicoccoides; assembly: GCF_002162155.2. Taxonomy (NCBI): domain Eukaryota; kingdom Viridiplantae; phylum Streptophyta; class Magnoliopsida; order Poales; family Poaceae; genus Triticum; species Triticum dicoccoides. The sequence goes on along the minus strand of NC_041381.1, from coordinate 505,719,534 downwards.
GAGACGCAGCTGCATGACATTCTTTGGGCCGTCCATGACGGAAAAACCTGTGGTAGAAGCGAGGGGGAGGAAAATTTCGAGGAGTTGCCGGTTACGGTGGGAGGTCGGGGGCCGAGCGATGCGCGTTTCTCTCGTACACGTACCCGCGTGTGTGCGAGGCGTTGGCTCTAACTGGACTCGAGCGAGGCGTTGGGCTCTAACTGAACCTGAGTGATTGCACTGCAGGTTACGCGTTACTCAACCCGAGCGATCGATCGATGGCTGTTAACTGAACCCGATGGAGCGATTCCTTCGCTACTGCTGCT
>NC_041381.1:505709304-505718682 GCF_002162155.2 Triticum dicoccoides | reverse complement strand
CAGTGAGCGGTGGCGTTGCCTCTGGATGAATAGGAACCCGTGGTGTGGAGGGCTGGATGAACAGTAGACGGTGGAGGGGTGGCCGTGGAGGGGTGGTTGAACAGGACCCCGTGGTGTGGAGGGCTGGATGAACAGTAGATGGTGGAGGGCTGGATGAACAATAGGCGCTGGAGGGGTGGTTGAACAGTAGCCGGTGGAGTAGCGTGCGGTGGAGGCTGGATGAACAGGAGCCCGTGGAGGCTGGAGGAGGTCGACGGTAGCCAGTGGAGGCTGGAGGAGGTCGACGATGGAGATGAACAGTATCCTGTGGAGTCCCATTTTGCGGTACGCCACACCCCTCCCGATGAACAGGACCCCCGTTTCGACTGTAGGAGGTCCGTTTCCTCCATTTTGCGGTACGCCACACCCCTCCCGATCAACAGGACCCCCGTTTCGACCATAGGAGGTCCGTTTCATCCGTTTTGCGGTACGCCACACCCGTCCCGATCAACAGGACCCCCGTTTCGACCGTAGGAGGTCCATTTCCTTTGTTTTGCGGTACGCGACACCCCTCCCGATCAACAGGACCCCGTTTCGAACGTAGGAGGTCTGTTTCCTCCGTTGTGCGGTACGCCAGGCCTCGTTTCAATCGCGTGTTCCGTCCAAGCCCTCCCGATGAACACGACCACACATTTCGTTCCAACCCAGCCGGTTGGCTCCCCATGAACACGACGACGATGTTGTTTCTCCGTTCCAACCCAGCCATGTACGTATGCGTGTGTAGGCGTTCGAGACCCTGCCCGTATGTACGTACGTGGCCGTATTTTCTTTCTTGCACCCTTGCCGCTGTACGTACATATACATGCTACGTGCGCGCCTCTACTATGACACGTGCGCGCCGCCCACCAATTTAGTAGGCCCACAAGCCAGCCTCCCACCATGGTGGGTCCCAGCTAGCAAGGGGAGTATTCATTTTTTTGTGCGTAATAAGGAGGCACATCCGGTGGGTCCTAGCTGACAGCGCGGGGAACATTTTTTTCGCGAAATACGCTGGCCCATCCGATGGGTCCCTGTAGTCAGGTGGAAAACATTTTTTTCGCGAAATAAGGTGGCCTGACTGGAGGGTCCCTGCTGTCAGGTGGAGGAATAATTATTTTGCGCGCAATAAGGAAGCACTTCCTTGCGGCCGCCTGGACCCAGCTATCAGCCTCTCCATGTACAGTACTCTTCTGATGGAAGTCGGTCGTTGACCATGTTGACCATGCCGCGCCGAGAGCACCAGGGCGGTGGTCTGGACGACGGCGAGGCCTAGGAAGGGGACGACGCGGAGCCGGGGAAGACGCAACAGTGGTAGCCCGTGCGGAAAGGAGTACAAGGGTTCACTTGTTCGGCTGCAGCGTGAGGCTACTGTCGCCGCAGAATAACAGGGGGTGTGGGTGAGTAGAGGGATACCCTGGGCCAGTGGTGGGAGTAGTAGAGGGCGGTGAGGCCTCCGCGGCATCACAGCCGGCCACGAGAGGCAGGAGCATGCGGCACGACCGGCGCTGCTTTGTGCAGCTGGAGCAAGAAGACCAGAGGTTGAAGACGCACTATGGCCGTTGGATGGACATCATACGGTCAATGGAGCTAGAATCGTTCATATTGACTAAGTTGACAAAGCCCTCCGTCCCCTTCAACTTAGTTGGCCCACAAGTCATCCTCCCACTATGGTGGGTCCCATCTAGCAGGGTGGGTATTCATTTTTTTGTGCATAATAAGGAGGCACTTCCTTGCGTGCGAAGATATAGCTAGTGGGTCCGACATGTCAGCGGGGGGAATGTTTTTTTCGCGAAATACAGAGGCCCTTCCAGTGGGTCCCAGCTATCAAGTGGAGGAATCATTATTTTGCACGTACAGTCCACGGCCGATGGATGTCGTTCGTTGACCACGTTGACCAGGCCGCGCCCAGAGCACCATGGCGGTGGACGACGGCAAGGCCTAGGAAGGGAATGACGCGGATCCGGGGAAGACTCGGCAATGGTTGCCCACGCGGTGGGGAGTATGAGGGTTTACTAGTTCGGCTGCCATCGCTGGAAAATAACAGGAGGTGTGGGTGAGTAGAGGAATGGCCTGGCCAACAATGAAGTAGGGTGGGGCGGTGCGGCCTATGCGGCAGCACAGCCGGCCACGGGAGGTAGGAGCAGGCAGACCCACCGGAGCTGGTTTAGGTGGCTAGAGCAAGAAGATCAGATATTGAAGAAGCAGCACGGCCGTTGGATTAACATCCAACGGTCACTGCTGCTAGAATCATTTGTGGACTAAGTTGACAAAGCCAAAGTACACGTCAACCTAGTAGACCCACAAGTCAGCCTCCAAATATGTCCCAAACAGCATACAACCCGAAATTTCTAGCCAGATTCAAATTAATTTTAAATCTAAATATACCTTAATTTAAATTCAATGAAATTTTACCCGCACAAAAACAATGAAATTTAAAATATCAAAATCCGAAAGAAAGCAGTATTTGGGAACTAATTGCATGTTTGCTATATTTTTTTTATTTTACAACCCATTTATTATTGGGACATTTACATTTATGCCCCTAATTTGCGCCCACTCTCAGAAAAATGCAAATAAGATGTCCAAATGTTCATACAAACATCACCTATACGCGCATGTCATTTACGATCCGCACCTACATGTACATTATTTGCATTCACCCTAAATTGTTTTTTAATGTTATAAACCCTAAAAAGCTTTAAAGAGTGCTTTTGTCATGAACGTAAATGACATGTGCATATAGGTGTTGTTTTTATGAGCATTTTGATATCTTATTTTGCATTTTTCTAAGTTCATATGAATTTGTTATGAATTTTCAAAGTTTTGTTCAAACAACTTTGACCAGATGGAAGGGCATTCCTATGACTTAAAATGCTTTTTAGGGGCAAATTTGAGCACATCAAAAAGTTAGGGGTAAATATGAGTAGTGGGCTCGAGTTAGGGGCACAAATGTGAATGTCACTTTATTATTACTTATAGCCCATTTCTTATTACTTATAGCCCATTTTCTGGGCAAAATGCATCCCCCCTAGTCTTGAAAGATTTCCGGTCCAGCAGGGCGTAGAAAAGCAAGTAGGCCTATGTTGGTTATTCTGCAAAAAACAAAATAGCTAGCTAGCCATTTTTCAGAAAGGAAAAAAACAAACTGGGCTGGTCATGTGCTAAACATATGAAATAAAAGCCTGGGCTAGACGGGCCACGGGTCCCGCACAACCCAGTTGATACCCTTCTCCGTCCCAAAAAAACAAAATTACTGCGCGCGCTGCTGGGTCCCTACTGTCATCCTCACCATGTACAGTCATCTCCTTATTCCTCTCGGTTGTTGACCATGTTGACAACATCGGAGGGCGGCGCGCGGCAAGCGAACCAAGGCGGAGGATGATGGTGAGGCCTCGGACAGGAACGAACAGGAGCCGGGGAAGATCACAGCCAGCCGTGGGAGGCGGGAGCAGGCGGTCCCGCCGGCGCTGTTTTGGCTTTGGCGGCTCGAGGAAGAAGAGACTGAAGAAACGCGACAAACGTTGAATGTCAATCGAACGGTCAAGGTTGACACAATCGTTTTTTGACTAAGCGGACACCAAGTAGCATACTTTTTTATATATAGGAAGAAAACTGCAAGTAAAATGCGTTCGTCTGCCGTCCTCCTCACTGGGAATGTTTGCCACATAAGTGACTAGAACCCTTGGTTTTCAACCGAGAGGTCTTGGGTTTGAGTCCGAGGAACTCTCAATTTTGTCCTCCTTCCTTCCTTGCAAAAAAGGGAAAGAAAATCAAAGACTTGGGAAGGCGTACAAAACAAGCTAGTGTACCAATAAAGAGACGTTGCCGAGTTTTAGAAAAAAGAAAGACGTGCTCCTGTAGCCGGTTCGAATCCAAACCTAGACTATGACTATATATGGTGCTATGCTATTCTGCAAGTAATGAAACTGACATATCCAACGTTCGCTTCTCCTCTTCTCTACTTACTCTGCCTAGCATCAGATGCTCTGGCCGCAGCAACCATGTCCGTTGGCTGGTCGTCCACCTGCTCTTCAGCAGGCAACAACCAGATATGCGCCAAGTCGCCACCCGTACCATCGCCTGTGGGTTTCATCACACCCCCGCCGGCATGCGCACCGCAACCGATTGCTCATCGCAACCCGCTGCCGTTGGTGTGGTGCCACTGCTGCTAATCACGCAGAGTCATCCGTCGTGTCTCAACCACAATTCGCAACCCTGGCCGAGTCTTCTACAAATGCCCAAATCATGGGGTAATAATATGTTTAAGTGTTGTTCTGCTGCTTTCAGTTGCTGATTTTTTTAATAGTTTGGTTGATGATCTTCCAATTTGATTCATGCAGAAAAGGGAAGATTCGTGTGATTTGTATTTCTAGGAAGTTGCTGATGTGTGGGAATGCAACTACGCTGATTATTTGGTTAGCCAAGGATTCCCAATACCAGCAGGTTGGGTGTTGGACAAGTAACTGAAGGAACGGCAGGAGAGGAAGATGCAGAGCAGAAGGTTAAAGATGTAGTTCCTGTGATCATGTGAAAAATCGATGTGCTCTGTAGGATGATTGTCTCTTTATTTGCAGTGTATGTAGCACTCGTGATGTATTCAGTGGCTACGACATGAGCACTTTGCTGAAACTAGTAATGAATGAAACCTGTGTAGTAGGCTGGGCGTAGTGTTGTGAACATCTAATGATTTCTATTAACGGAAATCAGGGGGTATCCCCTTTTGCTCATATAAATAAATAAATAGCAGAGGCCCTGTCGGGTCTCTTTGTTCTCATTCGAAGATGTCGAGCAAATTGCAGTCCATCAGCAAACTATGTCATCAAATTCAAGTTTCACAACCAAATATGAGTACAACTAAACAACAATGTCATCATGTTTTAGTTGTCATACAATCACCAAACACAATCAGCATACATAACAAGTGATGTTCTCACAGCAAAATACTAAACAACATGTTCATCAGGTTTCAGTTGTCATAGCAAACACAATTTCACATAGTAGATAAAAAAACGTCTTCTGACAGGCAAATACGACAAAAGCAATGTAGTCAACATCCGCAGCAGCAGCGTCAACATCTTCGCCATGTGTATCAGTCTGAATTGTAATTCCCCATGGTGTCATCTTCTTCTTCGTCCTCAACGTCCTCGAACATTGGCTTCTTCTTGATCAACTCTTGTATGTCCACAACACGACAGGCAATCTTTTCGCCGGCGTCATTGACGTGATGGTTCTCAAAGATATTAGGAACATCTGTGTTATCTTGTACATCAAGAGCAGTGTAAGCATCATCTTGTTGTGCAACTTGATTAGACGAATTCCTCTTCTCAAACCTTTGCAATACTCTCCAGTCATCGCTACGTGCAAATGTGTCTTCCAAGAAAAATATATGTGTTACTTGATTTGCCAAAATAAAAGGCTCGTTGGTCTGGTACGCCGCCTTGACATTGATGGATTTGAAATAATAATCAGCTCTGGGTTTTGCGATCTTGGAAAACAGGTTATACCAACGACAGCACAACAGAACCACACACCGATGATCCTCGAAACTGGAGATATACTACAACTGAACAATTTCTGTTACGTTAGCATACATTCAGTTGTCTCTTTGTCATACGTATCCGTGCTCATGATGGCACTGTTTTGTGTCTTCCTGCCTTCGTCTCGTGTAAGGGTGTTGTAGCGCACATCTCCAACAACGCAAGATTCATAATGTCTTACCCGAGTATCAGGAACCATTGCTAGTGAGTAAAGGGCATCATCAACTGCCTGCCCATCCTCCCGCATCTTCTTAACCTATGGTTAGAAAATAGACAAGCTGATCATCTTATGTACTCAATATATTAAAAAAACTGACAGTGCACTTCAAAAGCTTACATGGTTCCTGAACCATTTCGCAAATCCTACCATAACCAGTTTGTCAATGTTTCTTGGATTTTGCGGCAGTAACTCCTCTTTGTAGATGCTGCACAACATAGTGATCGTGTCAAACATCTAAATATATAAGAATGTGCTGCAAGTTTAGTAGATTACAATGTATAAGCTGCAGTACTGCACTTATTTGATATAAGGTAGTATCTCAGGACAGTTATTCAACACATACCAAACCATTTTGTCCAAATCTTTAGGTTTGTCCTCTTGTCGACTCTTCCCTGTAACTCGAACAGAATAATCGAAAACATTGAGCCGAGGATTGTCTTCACCCACCTCTTTGCTAAGCTGATTAGCTATTTCAATGTATTTTGAGCAGAATGTCAACGCTTCTGTAGTAATGTAGGCCTCTGCAATGGAACCCTCGGGTCTAGCTCTGTTCCTAACATAGCCCTTGAAAGTGCCTAGCCGCCTTTCAATAGGGTACATCCAGCCATACTGTACTGGACCTCTAAGTAGTGCCTCATCAGGTAGATGAACAGCCAAATGGACCATCACATCAAGAAGGACGGAGGATATATCTTCTCAAGGTCGCATAGGATAGTTGGTATCTTGTCTCTAAGATGCTCCAAAGCATCTATCCTGATATTCCTACTGCAGAGTTCCCTGAAGAATTGTCCCAACTCTGCAACTGCTCTGTATAAGTCAGGGCGGCTCAATCCTCTAAGGATAACAGGTAAAACCCTTTGAAGTAGGACATGGCAGTCATGAGTTTTCAACCCTTGTACCTTGTTTCCATATGCACTGACTCTCCTTTCAGGGTTGGAAGAAAATCCATGTGGGAATCTCACACGTGATAGGACCTCGCAGAGTTCTTTTGTTTTTACCTTGTCCAAGACGTACACAGCTGGTGCCATATCCCGTGGTTTACCTTCATCTTGCACCTGCAAATCCTTTCTGATACCCAGGTGTGCCAAATCAATCCTAGATTTTAAGGTATCTTTTGTCTTGCCTTCAATGTTAAGAAGTGTGCCGATAATGCTGTCACATATATTTTTCTAGATGTGCATCACATCAAGATTATGCCGCAGATCCAAATCTTTCCAATACTCCAAGTCCCACAAAGTGGACCTGCGGGTAAACAATAATCTCTCTTCTACCGTGCCATGCTTCCGTTTCCCGCTACCATTACAAGGATGGTTTCCTGGTGTAATATGCCTGACCTTCTCTAATTCCACTTGCAACTCACCGGCGGCGAGCCTCTTTAGCGCATCACGATTTTCATGCTTTGCATTGAACACATGTCTTCGGTATTTTCTAGGATGCGGCTTGTCCTTGGCAAGGAAACGGCGGTGTCCAATGTAACAGATCTTGCTAAGTATTGCGTATGACAGCGAATTCCTGTCACAGCGAACACATGCATTGTAACCATGTGTCGCTCGCCCTGACATAGTGCCCAAAGCCGGATAATCAAGGATGCACCAAATTACAACAGCACGCGGAAAGAAATCAGCTGGTGGGCTACTATATAGGTCTCAAGTGAGAACACCCTTCCATAGCTATTGAAGTTCCTCCACAAGAGGCTCCACGAACAAATCAAAATCCTTTCCAGGACTTTTTGGACCTGGGATGAGCAAGGCCATCATGTAGTTAGATTCTTTGGTGCAGACATTTGGAGGCATGTTGTAAGGGATAACAAGCACTAGCCACATGCTATATGTGGCGCTCTGGTGGCCAAATGGGTTAAATCCATCTGAAGCTAAGCCAAGTCTAATGTTTCTCGGGTTAGCAGCAAACTCTATGTATTTATCATTGAAGCTTTTCCACTCACTACCATGAGATGGATGGCTCATTACATTCTGATCTCCATACTCCTGGTTCTTAGAATGCCACAGTACATCCTATCTTGTTTCAGCATCATGAAACAACCTCTGCAATCTTGGTGTAATTGGAAAATGTCTCAGAACATTATGAGGAACCCTCTTCACAGCATCGCCATCTTTCCATCTTGATGATTTGCATCTCGGACATTCACTTAAGTTGGCATAATCCTTCCGGAACAGAACACAATTATTCTTACAAACATGGATCATATCATATCCAATTCCAACTGCACGAAGGAAATTCTTCATTTTACTGTAGGTGTGTGGCTAGCTCACACGCATCTGGGAAAGATTTGCGGAAAGCAGCCAACATCGCATCGAATGATTTGTTGGTCATCCGCTCAGATGTCTTCACCTGAAGAAAGGTGACCATAGCTGAGAATACTGACAGCTTATTTCCTGGGGTGACAGCAACGTTGCATTGTTCCAAGATGCGGGCCCACCGTTTTTCTTCTGCAGGTGAAAGTTCACGGAATGCACGAGCATTTCGTAGCATTGTTTCAATGTTGGTCAAACTCACTGGCTCCGCCACCACCACCTCCTCCTCCTCTTCCACCTGAGCATCAGGCAGATCAAGATGGTGATCTGCTGCTTCAACGTAGTCAATAACATTGACGTTCACAGCTTTACCATGATGAACCCACCTAGTATATGTGACCGACATCCCATACAAGTGTAGATGATTTTGCACAGTTGATTGGGGTCTTGTAACTGAATTCATACAACTGCTACACGGGCAGAGCACATCTGATTTTAGACCACCGTAATCGGCTCTGATAAAGTTCATGAAGTTTTCAACCCCCTCGACATATGCAGCGAAGAATCTTCGAGCAGAAGTTATCCAAGTCATGTCCATCTGTTAGACATACAAATTAGTTCTTCTACTAGATATTACAGGAAAAACATATATGCTTTTTTATGAAGTCCAGAAAAAATATACCTAGGTCGATGTCTAAAGCTATGGCAAGATATTTGGACGAGCATATCTAAGTAACGAAATATATGTAAAGCTAATTCAGCAAACAGATTTGAGTGCTAAGTTATGGTAAGCTGTTTCAGCAGTCAATGAGGCCGAGCACATAGCCATCAAACTACCGAAGGCCATCGCAGCAACAAAGATCGAGTATAAAATGGTGTAGAGCTATTTCACCTAACAGATTGGCTACTAGACCATGGCAATCTACGTAACAATAAAGATATGGCAGGATATTTTAGCAACTAATCGGCCTTGGCATGCCATCTCAGCAAACTACTTCAGCAAGGAAGCTTGAGTGCAGAACAGGGCAAGGAAGCTTCTTAAGCAGAGCATATTGACAGTAAACTACTTCGGAAAACAGTGAGATTAACAGCATCTATCAGCTAACATTCAGCGCTACACCGACATGAATGGGGCCTCAGTCTAGAATGCGCGTACCGTGGGAGAAGCTGACCGCCGTGCGTCTCCACATGAACGTCCCCAGCGGTGGCGGCGCTGACCGCCGTGCGCCTCCACAAGAACGTAGCCAGAGGTGGCGGCGCGGCTAGAGGACGGCAGTCTACGAGAGCGTACTGTGGGAGCGAGAGGATTGCCGTGCGTCCCCTCGACGAACCGCGGCACCGACGTATCGGT
>NC_041381.1:505700543-505709007 GCF_002162155.2 Triticum dicoccoides | reverse complement strand
TTTGGCGCATGGTCGGTTTCTCCAAGTGCAGTCCCACGTGTCAGTGAAGAGGCAAGCCGAAGCGCGTTCCGTTTGTGTGAGCCGTGTGCAGGACCAAACGTGTGTGGGGTGCAATGCGACCGCGACAGGAGTGGTGTGAGTGTACCGCCTTTTTTCCTTTTAAACTAGGTTCTTCGCCCCCTCAAAAAAAATGTTGCTTCGCGCGATCCATCGATACTACTACTAGCAATCCAGTAATCCCGACTAAAATGGCGCGGCCAGGTCTTTTCCCGCGCGATATGCTGGGAGGTTGGCTTAGTTGGGTTTTTTAGATTTGTCTCGGTTGGTGATGATGGTGTGCCTGTCATCCTGCAATATAGGCCATCCGATCTATATCTAACGGATAGGAAGGAAACTATGACAATTTACCCGCACTCCTCTCCACATTTGCAGATAAGGCTTTCCCTAGTTCATCCTTTTCTCCCACAAGATCTTGATCTTCTGTGCAACGCACGGGTATCTTGCTAGTACTCCTACAATATGTATATTATTGTGAAAGTTCATATACACCAGCCGAGATTAATGCAAACATGGCATATTTTCATTACATTTCGAACATTTATAGGACAGAAAAATAAAAGAAACCCAAACCTAAACCTATTCTACGGCGGCGACCGACGTCCTCCATCTGCGATCTCTATGTACGGGGGCGGGGTTCAAGACCCGTGAAGTGAAGGTGCGGTCTCCGGCAAGGAAGAGTAGAACACGGGATACGGACCGGCCAGTTGGCACACCATGCCCTGCCGCCTCCCATGCCCTACTCATCCTCGGAGGAGTCCCCGACCTCAGCGGTGTCAGACATTGGATGACGGAAGTAGGACGCGTGGCTGACGGTGCTCCCGTCTTCGGCCGCCAGCGTGGCCACCGCTTGTGCGGTCGCGTCCGCGTCCGACTACGCCGCTATTGCGTCGCGAGAGGCGACTTGAGCGAGGGTGGCGACCTCGAGCTTCATCCCCGAAGACAAGCTCTCCCGCAGAGCGTTCGCACTTGCGATCATGGCGGATGTAGTGCCAGGTAGGAGGACGATGCGCTATGGTGGGGAGGTTAACTAGGCGTTGTCGCTTTGAGTAGCGCATTCCGGTGAGGCCAAGTGTCCGGGCGCGTCATTAAGTCGCCGGAGTTGGTTCCTCGGGCACCGAGCCTCTTAACGACGACATACGAACGGACGACATGAATGCGGGCAGCTGGCGTCGGCTAGGAACGCACCGCGCGACGGCGCGAGGGACGAGGGCTTTGGTGTGCCAGGGTAGTCAGCTGCGGTCGTGGCAACGTTGGAGATGCCCTTTTCTCAAATGCGATCCCCACATGTCATTGAAAATGCAAGATGACCCGGCATGGTCTCAGGTCTAGAGGATGGAGTTGGTCGCGCTACACCACTCCACGGACATGTCGCGGCGCCCCATGCATCCTCGACGAGCCGGGTGTTGGGGTGTGTTTGGATTGTGGCCAAAGTGCAACTTACCAAAATTTTGGTCATGACCCAAAGATTGGTCTTTGTTTGGATGGTTGCCATTTCTTTGGCATGCCAATGAACTCTAGCCAACTCTAGTTCATTTTTCTTGCCAATGTCGGCCAACTCATGGGCAACCAATACCTCAACCAAAATTTTGGCTACCCAATGCTTTGATGGGGCAACCTTGGGCACAAACCAAACATACCGTTGGTCGTGCCACAGCACTAACGCCACCCTCGGCACACTGAAATCGACCGTGTCTATCGACGATATGAGTGTGTCGCTCACCGTGGTCGTCGTATCCAGAGGCGGTGCTGGAGCTGCGCCCCGTTGTTGGCCCCATCGACCCACATGAACGGTTGTTGGTGGCGAGGAGGTCGTGGGCTAGCTCCTCCATTGGACTAGTCTGCGCTACGTCGTCCCGACGGGTGTGCCCCACATGTCGGTTTCCCTTTTTTCCCAGCCATATTCGAGCGTCATTGCTCCGCGTTGCGCATTAGTCCTTTCACTATGTAGGCCAAGCGAGACAACTTATTGTTTATTTGAAACGTTCAAGTGTAATCATGTGGCATTTGCTTATTTCTCGTTCATGTCCAACCCTCTTCTCCATCGATCATGTCGCCCTCCAGTCGAGTCCATCCTCCCGCATGCCTCATTTGAACATTCCACCGAGTATCATTCGCATGTACCCACCCTAGTCCTCTTTCAATAAATCTCCGGACCCCAAGATGAAATCAAGAGGGAACGAGTGGGGGCACGTGATACCTAAGGCGGATTCAAAATTTTGAACCGGTGATCATAGCATCCGCAAATCATATATAAAGGGTATTCAATGTTCATTTCGTTTTTGAACGTACAATATACTCCCTCCTATCCTTTCTACTTTACGTATAAGTTTTATGTGTAGTCAAAGTATCTCTACTATGATAAAAAAGGTATCAACATTCAACAACGCCCAATCAATATTGTTAGATTCGTACGTACTCCTAGATTTGTACTCGAGATGGTTTCCAATTTGACTATTGACAAGATTAATAGTACTCCTTTCACATAGGTGAGTAAGTCATCTTAGGCTGTGCACCGTGACCAAGGAGGAGGGGAAAACGAGAAACATTAATGTTTACTTTCTAATTAATAGTATTGCATGCAATGAACTAACCACTACATGTCATGTTTGATAGTCTCAGGTCATTAAAAGCATGCACACCCTCATCTCTTATTGGTTGATATGTCAAAAACAAGAAACGAGGTAGAAGTTAATGCACCGCGCCTACTACCTCCGTCCTGGTTTATAGGTCTGCTTTGTAGTTTGAGTCAAATTTTGACTAAAGATTTATTTAACAAAATGTTAATGCATGTAAAGAAAAATTATCTCACTGGATTCGTATTTGAACATAGTTTTCAAAAATATAATGTTTGGTGACATGCGTGAACATTTTGTTAGTTTAATCTATGGTCAAAATTTGGCACGAAACACAATGGGGACCAATAAATCTGGACGGAGGTAGTACGTGTTTTGGGATTATTTGGTTTTCGTAAGATGACTTACACACCTAGACGGAGGGAGTACTTGAGATGTATAATGTGAAAATTATATCATTGGAAACTCCTTTCAGATACGAAATTGACCGTATGCTTTGTGTAAGTTGCATGTCATATATTATTACTCTAACATTTGGTCAAAGTTAGCCTCGAAAAACGCATTAGACCCTGTATGCTTTGTGTAAGTTGCATGTCATATATTATCACTCTAACATTTGTGTAAGTTGCATGTCATATATTATTACTCTAACATTTGGTCAAAGTAGTATAGTGGAAGTGCATCCTCTGACGTAGGTATCCCTGCCTTACCCTCCCTTTTGGTCACTTACTGGCGGACCCCATGCTTGCTAGGCCCCGCATGTCCGCATGTCAGTTACTCAATGGGTTCGACCACGTCATGGGATCCTCATCCGTAGTATACTCCCTCTGTTTTTATTTACTCTGCATAAAACGGAGGGAGTGGTGGTATAATAAATGACGCGGGCGGGGGAGGGGGAGGGACATCGGTTTGCTCTCAACTGCGGTCCCACAAGCGAGCGAAAACACAAGACGAAACGTGTTCCATTCGGTGAGCGACGTGGAGGGTCCAACGTGCCGGGTTGCAACGCGAACGCGACAAGAGCGATGTACAGTCAAAACCGATTGACCGGTTGTCACCGGAACCACTATTCACACCAGAATCTTCACTGCTCAGCCTACGCCAGCCACTGCCCTAAAACCACACCAAATCTCCAGCCCATTCCCCCACCTTTCGATCCCCTAGCCCGCATCAAGCGTCCCCTAGTTCTCCGGAAAGCCATGGTGCACTACAAGATCACTTACTATAAGATGCTGACGCCGGAGCACCACGCAGAAATCGCGGCGGTGGTCGGCGCCACAGACCTCCTTTCCCAAGCTCGCTTTGTGGCGGGCCAATCCCCGAGTTCTCTGGAGCCAAGCTACGAGGAGGAGGAAGACGATCCAATGTTCACTACGGAGTTCGCGGCACAGAAGGCCCCTGATGAGTTTGAGACGATGGACGTCGACTTCGTGCGGGCGTCCGAGTCCCCCATGGTGCAGGCGGACCAGCGATTCAACATGGCGATACTAAAGGAGGACCGGGAGGCAGAGGCTCAACTCGACGCGGAGCGCGCGCATGCCGCTGCCATGGAGGCTCTCCTGCAGGAGGAACCGGATGTCGTGGATGTGATCCGGGCGGCGGAGGCTCAACTTGAGGCGGAGCGCGTGGATGCCGCTGCCATCGAGGCCCTCCTGTAGGCGGAATCAGACGTCCTAGACATGAACCAGGCGGCAGAGGCTTGACTCGACGTAGAGCGGCGGATGCCGCTCTCATCAACGCCCTGTTGTAGGCGGAACCGGAAGTCCTGGACTTGAACCGGGCGGTGGAGGCTCGACTCGACGCGGAGCGCGCGGATGCCGCTGCCATCGAGGCCCTCCTGCAGGCGGAACCGGACGTCCTCGACTTGAACCGGGCTGTGCTCTCGTTCGTGCAGAGCGCCAGCACGCTCCGCTTGAACGAGTAGCTGGAGGCCGAGGACAACCACGGTGCGGAGACACACGTCAGCAGCGACGGCTGGTTCGCGCGGGCAGCCAAAGACGACGTGGCCGTCTCTTTCCGCGAGCAGTGATAGTTTTTCTTTATGTTGTTGTTTTTATGGATCTTTTGCTGTGTAAAAACATACTATTTGTTATGCAAGTCGCCTGACTTGGGTCAGTCTACCATTTCAGGCGGTTGGATGAATATCCTACGTCTCCTAACCCTTCTTTCCTTCTTCCTCACCTCTTCTTCTTCCCCAATAGACCACCGCACGGGCCGTACGGATACTCCCCAACATGCGGTTGGATAAACATACTCTATGAACGAAAATTATGTGTCAGCGATAGGATGGCTGAGTTTGGTTTGTTCACATGCGACAACACGTGTCAGTGAGGGTGCGTTCCCTTGGTTGGGTTTGCAGCGTGCAGGAGCGACTGTGTGAGGGTGCGGTGCGACCGCGACGTGCAGGAGCGACTGTGTGAGGGTGCAGTGCCACCACGACAGCCGTGCGCAAGTGTACCTCCTTCTCATTTTGAAAACTTTAGGCAAGCTTGGCAACAATGTGTGGCGAAGTTTGGCAATGCAAGGCCTAGACCCAAACAAGATAAGTCAGTATGTACTAGGAGTACTACTGTTAAAAAAGAAAGGCAGGGTTTTCCTTTGATACAAATCCTCGTTTCACATGTCAATTAATGCGTATTTTTTTCTTGAAAGACCAAAGAGCTAACCATCTCACTCCTCATCGCATGATTAATGCAGCGCCATGCAAACGAACCTTCTCACTTCCGCATGCATGCAGGGGATATTAATGTCCTTGGTTGCTAACCCCATCAATTTTGCCTCGATTCGTGTTACTGGCCCTTTGCAAATTGTAATTTTGATATACTAGCCTTGTGTACAAAAAAAATGGAGGTAGTAACTATATTTTAATTCCTTGCCCATTGCGGTGACGTCGACGAATTTTTTTTGTGGTTTGGCGAAGTGCGTTCGACGGAGAACACCATTGAGGGAGACCACGGTAAGTCGTTCGCAAGTGCCGCCTACAAGGCGACAACCGCCTTATTTGCATCTAGGAAGTCCTTTACTAGTACTAGTGTGGTGAGATGGTTTCTCGAAGAAGACGATGGAGAAGCAGAGTCAGCGAAGAGTGAAATGATGGTTGCTTCGTCCGTGCTTTGTGATTTGATGCCTCACTGCTTTGTGATTTGTGATAGAAGGGACAGGGGAGTAGACTCTGTGCTCTATACTGTACTACATGCGTCCAAACATGGGAGAAAGAGGAGAGACATTGCATTTTTCTATTCCTTCAATCAATCAATCAGGGAGCTTCGGTTCCATATTTTTGGCTTTGGCAACACCGTCCACAATGGTTCCCACAATGCCAAAAGCTATTTTCACATTTGGCTACACATTGTGGATGCCCTTAACCATACCACTTAGTTTTGCTCCTATGTGCTATCTATACAAATCTCAATTAAATTGATCTAAAAAATTATAGAATCAAATATTAGTAAAAAGGAGGTGATTTTGCCGCGCGGATGGCGGGGGAGATTTCTTATTTTCGGAGGACGTTGTCCTGGCGGTTTGCTAACATGCGGTCCCACGTGTCAGTGCTTTACCATGCTGATCCGCGTCCCACATGAGGCAGAACAATGGCAGAAGCAACACGTGGTTAAGTTGAAGAAGATGAGGGAGAGGCGGATTCAGCAACGAGTGAAATGATGGTTGCTTAGTCCCTCCAACTTCTTTTTTTTAGCATTATTACTTCGTCCCTCCAACTAATTGCGGGAAAGGTGCAGCTTTGTGATTTGACGCCTCATTGCTCATTACTACGCTGGCGCCATGACTGGGGTGCTTCACCCCGGCTGCTCTGAACTGTATTCCGGTATGGCACGTGGACCCGGTAGCTTGATGTCCCACATGTCGGCGAAAGGGACTAGAAGATTTATGAAAGCGAGCGCTCCACTCTTACGACGGAGGAGTAGATGACACGACGGCCCAGTGAACTGTCACTTGTACTGTATAGTACTATAGTTTTGTTGTTTCGCACGATCCATCGATACAAACCCGATTAAACAGGAAAGGGCGGGATTTTTCCTGCGCGGTAGATGATACTGGCCATACATTTCAAAGGCAATTTTAATGTATGCAAACTGAATAATTATAAGTAACAATATGATATCTAGTAAAACTAAAAACACATATGATTTATTGTGTTAGAGTGTAGTCGTAGTGTTGTATTGCATAGTTGTTAGATGTAACATGCGAGAACGTGTGGAGATGTAGTTTTGGAGGACCTATAGAGAGAAAAGTGTAATATGGTCACCGAACTTCAGAATAAGCTGATTACGGTCACTATATACGTTTTGCGGTGATTATCCAGTCACTTGCTCACAGTTCAACATCGGATTGCACTCTGTTGATCAGCCAAATAGTCTGCGTGGCGCCATGTTGACTAGTTAAATTGACCATGTTCCTTGTGGGTCCCACCTGTCAGTTCGCATAGGGAAAAGGTCAGATAAACACAAATTTACGCTGGCGCGACAAGGCTCCAACCCGCGCACGGGAATCACCTGGTTGTGTATGTGTTTGTTAGGGCCTGATGTGTGCGCATGCACGTGTAGGTTGAGCACTTGAGCATGAGAGTGTGTGTTGGTCTTGTGGTGTACTGGTGTGTGCATGCATGCGTGCATGTGTGCGTGTGAGTGTTGCGTGCGTGCGTGGCTGCATGTGTATGTGTGAGTGTTGCGTGCATGCGTGGGTGCATGTGTTTGTGTGAGTGTTGCATGGATGGAGTTCGTGGTCATGCGTGCGTGTGTGTATAATCATCACACCAGCTCCTATGTGTTAAAACAGACGGCTCAGCATACCAATACAAGGCCACCTTGTCTGCTGTGCCCGCGGTCATGACTTCGAACCACCGTCAAAATATGTTTTTGTCGTTTGTTTTCATTCTTACTAGCAAGATGCCGTGCGTTGCACGTAACATCAAGATGCATTTGTATCACTTTTTTATCTTGTGAGAGAAAAGGATGAATGAGGGAAGGCCTTATTTGAAATGTGGAGAGGTGTGTGGGTACCTTTTTGCAAAATTGCCATAGTTTACTTCCTATCTGTTAGATATAAATTGGACGGCCTATATTGCAGGATGGCAGGTACACCATCATCACCAACTCTGTTTTTTATAAGAGTGTATTTTATATTTTATCTATTTTATAATAGTGTAGATGTAGAGTAGATACAAGTCGACAGGTGGGCACGATGGTAGTGAGATAATGTGATGCAACACTAGAGGTGCCACATGGAGCGTTTAACTGGTCAACTAGTCATGTCATGAGCAAATACAAAGTTGTACAGTGAGCCCGTGACTGTATAATAACCACTAAACATAAACGGTGACTGTAATGAGTGGATTATGAAGTCCAATGTATGTATCGTGCTTTCGCTTCAAATATAATGATCGTCATTGCATATATCGCGAGAGAAAGATGAAACATGCGTGAATTTTCTGGGGGCTTACTTTTAGAGGACCTAGAGATAGTTTTGTGTGCATACGTGAAAGGGGCGTCCAGGGGGGTATGTGATGGAGAGAGAGATGCTCTTCGTTTCTCTTTATTATGACTAACTTCGTATATAGTATAAAAATATACAAATTCACAGTGCGGAATAAATATCATTGTGGGCACCATGCAATGCAAATTAGCGTTCGTACTCCTCCATATAACTTTGTAATGTTGTATATATGTAGAAACTCTAAAATAATTTTTTGGCCACACTTTATTCAAAAGGAATGTTGTATGCAAAATAAACGTGAAGAGGGGGCTTTTTAGATCAATGGGGTACGTGATGTAACATGTATGAATGTGTAGTTGATGCATTTGGCGGGGCCTAGA
>NC_041381.1:505687136-505700253 GCF_002162155.2 Triticum dicoccoides | reverse complement strand
AGAGAGATTAATATGACATCATGACAAGAGATTCCATTCCCTTGAGTGTGTATATGCAAGGGGGAGGGAATAGAGGCACCAGGAGAAATTTTCTGTATGTGTGGTGTTTGTGTTGGTATGTGTGGGTGTGACAAGATAATGGGACGTGGGGGCAGAGGGTGTGTCACCGCGTGAGGTCCGGTGGGTTGAGGTGAGGGCCTTCGTTCAGTTCCGTCCTGCGCCACATTGGTCGGCCCATGACACATTTAGGAAGACCCATGGATGACTAGTCGTACAAGACAAAGATAGCAGAATTGTGAAGGACTCTGTGTCCACTGACAAAGCCGGCTAGGATTTGTAACCCTAGGTTCTTGGACTAAGGTAACCCCTTTATCTCTGATATTACTATTCATCCAACCTAACTTTAAGGGGCGTAAAGATAATGTGCGTACATGAGACACGTAGGCAGGTCCATGTATATAGAAAGGGTCAATGAGGATTGTGCGTGTGTATGCTTGCGAGAGAAAGAGTGCTTGTGATAAAGGTTAGTGAAAACAGTTGTAAATGGTTACAAGAGGGAGGGAGGGTTATATCTATAGCATGTGTGCGAGAAAGACACCTCGGGAGAGAGTGTGTGAGCATGTGTGAGAGACCACCGATGGAGAGTGAAACTACATGTAAAAGACTGCTCTACACATTGATTAAAGATATAAATTGTATCCAAATATTAGGATGGGATCATGATATTTGCAATTCGCGTAAGGAGGAGTCATTGATCCATCAGACATCTAGATTCTATCGAATTTGAGCATGTCTATGTTATTATTCGACACAATTGATCCACATAGTTAGTATTTTGAACTCCAGACAATGCATCACTTTAGCAATCAAATATAAATGTGAGTATAGTTCATGCTATTGTGTGTGTAAAGCACATTATACATACGAAAGTTACACAATGGACATTTATAAATAGCTACCTATGAACTAGCATACATTTGAATTCAACCTAAGGTGGTTTAAAAAAATCGAATTCAACATGAAGTCCATTCAATTATTTGAATTTGATATCATGGCATTTGTAAACCATACCCAAACTATGGGGGTACCAATCTTTGCTATGATTTTGTACATAATAGCATATGTAATCATGTACAAAATAGATTCAAATTTAGCTCCTCCATTCCAAAATAATAGTAGTTATAGGATTTTCAAGTGTCAAAATTTCAAAAGGAAGCAGATAATTTAATGAGTTTTCCAAACATACAAGGTCAAATATAACGTTGTCTATTTAGGTCAATCCTCATAGTTCAAGAGTACTCTAAACGTGAATGCTTGTGTTTCTAAATTTTGAACGAAGCGCCAAAAGAGCCTCTACTCGCCCGAAACCGCGTGAGACCAATGTTTGGTAGTACAAGGAAATTACTTTTCTAATAACTCTGACCCGTGAAACCTACCGGCCCGACGTCCAAAGGTCTAAACCGGGGTAGGTTTGTAGCTTCATCTAGACGCCACGCAACCGCCTCCGAAAAACATTCATACACAATGGCCGCCTAAGCACACATGCGCGCGGCCGAAATCGCTCCCGCCCACTATTTGGGACACCTAGGATTACCATCCTACCCCCGACCCGTAGTAGGTCCGAAATTCAAGAGGGGGGGCAAAGTTTGTACTTTCCCCAAATTTCAAACAAGCAGGTCCCATCTCAAAAAAGCCAAAAACAAGCGCGTCCCATACCAAAACATGGTTCCCCCCACCCGTCCGATTCCCCATTCGTACTCCGTGGGCGCCAAAACTACCTCTCCACCAGCCGCGAAATCTCGGCGTCCTCCGTCCGCCATCCCGTCCCACCCATCATTCGCCGCCCTCCTCCATCATACCAGAGCCGATACCCGGACGTCGTCATCCACCGCAACCTCAACCACAATGCCCTCCACGGCTAGTAGTTGAAGCCGAGGCTGAGCCGTCCGTACCCGAGCCAGTTCAACCACACCGTCCTGCGCCTCATCGCTGCCGCTCCAACTTCGCCACCCTCCACCGCACCAGAGTTGTTCCTGCTACGCCGTCCTTCGCTGCCTCGGATCTTCTTCCCCTCCGCCGACATACGGCCATGGCAACACAATCAACAATTTGGCCATGGGTTCGTCCAAGCCTGCACCCTCCAGAACATCGGTTTCCCCGGTAAAAAGAAGAAGATCGGCGCGACATGTGGAGGTGACCACACCAGCAACCGAAGAAGGTACACCTCTTCCCTTATTCGTGCAAATCTTACGTCTCTGCTTGCACGGTATTCATCCCACAGAAGACACTAGTTGACCGCTTCTTCTTGATACTAGATGTTCCTAGTAACTCGTGATGCACAAGGTTTCTCCTCGTATACTATTTCACCTTAGCTAGAGGTTCGTCTCCCCAATGAATTTCAATTTCTGGCCAGCTGATTCCCAATTAACGGAAGCATTCCCCAGCGTAACAGGCGCTAGTACGACTATTACGCCGGGGAAGCAGCACCTTAGTGTTTATCTTAGGGGCGTGTGCGGCCTAGAGCTACTGGCGCCCGATCTGGAGGTCGTCCGGGATTAAAGGGATGGCTTGGGGGCGCTACCATGCACGGCGGTGGTGTGAGGTCGATGGGAGGGCGGGGCGGCGGAGGCACAGGTCTGGGCTGGTGGTCGCTGGCGGTTCGAGAAAGATCGTCAACAGTGACTGGCGGGAGGTAGACGAAGGCCATCTGCCTGTTCCTTATAGATCGAACGGTTCATTAAAAAAAATTGACTGACCTATTTATTTTCAGTCGACTGTTATCTTAGATATGACCACATGTGGTGGTGTGCTGGAGGAGTACCTGCATTTCCTGTGCTCATATATTACAAAATCATAGGGAGTAGAATCTAATTTTGTTTGCCATGCAATGTTGTAGAGCTATCATATGTCTCCTGTCATTTATTTTTCATCCACCTGCTATCTGCTACTTTTACATTGCACTAGTTCTGCACACACTTCATCCATACTCTCACTATTGTGTTTTTATGCAAGGGTATTTCAGAGTCTGTCGAAAGCGAAGCAAAAAAGAAAAGAGACAAGTCGTGCTAGCTTTCTACGCGGCTAGGCGCGGCACGTTACAACGCTTTAAAGGGTGCAGTGTCAGCAGATGGAGATGGTAAACGTTGCTCTGGAGTTGATGACCTCGCTCGCAATGAACCACCATCCCAGGTGATTGCTTTAACTTCGCGGTGTCATATGTGGTTGCATGTTCCATATGGTGTCTAGCTTGTATTCGAAAGGCCGAAGTCGGTCTTTATTAAGATAAGGAAAGATATTTTTTACATGAACCACCATCCCGTGAGCACCAGAAGACAAATAGCTAGTCAGGACACTAGCCGAGCCAGTGACAAGCCCAGCAAAGATAGGCATCACCTGGAAGCCAACTAAAAAGCCGCGATGGTGGCGAAGCAGAACGCCTCCCACCAGGCTCTCAGGTCCTAGATGATCATGTTCACCACTCCAGCCGGACGTCTAGCTTGTATTGCTTCCAAATTGGTTAAATTGCATCTGCTTAGCTTACACATTATACCTTTGAATATGACATGCCTTTCTGTTTTTGGTACATACTAGTACATCTGTGTATTAACCATGTTCTTACATCAAACTAATGTTCTTGTGTATCCCTCATCAATCACTTATGACGAGGCAGGCAGGCAAGGGGACTACTCCTCATTTAAAGAATGCAGCGGCAGCCTCCCGACATGATTCTCAAGAAACATAAATGCTAGATGAAGATAGTGAACGTAGCTCTGTAGTTGATTACAGCATTTCCCCTACACTAGCATCGCAGGTGCTTGCTCTAACTTGGCAGCGTGATATGTGGTTGCATGTTGCATATGTTGTCTAGATTGTAATTCTTCCAATCTGGTTAAACTGCATGTGCTAGTCTGCTTAGCTTATACTCCTATAAATGTGACATTATACCTGTTAATGTGACATGCCTTCCTGTATTTAGTACATAGTACATCTGTCTATTAAGCATGTCCTTACATAAAACTATTGTTTTTTTGTATCCCGCATCAATCAATATGACGAGACACCTTTAGTATATGCAGTGCGATATTAGTTGCATCTTTCATATGATTTATAGCATGCGCTGCTTCTAATTTGTTGAAATTCCATTTATGATGGGACGCTTTTAACTTGGCAGAGTCATATTGGTTGCATATTTCATGTGGTGTCTAGCTTGCATTGCTTCTTATTTGCTGGAATGGTTTCTGCTTAGTTTACACAAAAAGTTGTGAACATGCCATGCCGTCCTGTTTTTTGTACATATTCCATCCCGGTATCATGTGTTTGCCTTACATCAAAGTAGTGATTGCTTTTTCTTGTCGGTTTTACTTGACAATTCAAAATCAATAAAGCGGAAGGAAGTTAGCAAGGCAGCGGATAAAGGTGCTCCTTACAAACGGAGGGCCTCTACAGTTTCTACTCCTCCACACCCCCAAGATGATTTCCAAGACAACACATGCATAGACACTCAACAAATCTGTGTTTATGATGAGCACGTCTCCCCTAGCGCAGCATCACTGGTGCTCCCTCTAACTTGGCACTGTTATATGTGGTTGCATGTTATGTGTGATGTCTAGCCTGTATTGCTTCTAATTTTGTTGAATTCCATCTGCTTACTTTACACATTATACTTGGATAAGACACGTGTTCCTGTTTCTAGAACATACAATATCTGTCTATCACACCATGTTCTTACATCAAATTACTACTATTGTGTAACCTGCAATAATCACTTATCATAAGACACATTTGACTTCGGAGTGTGATATAGGTTACATCTCACATTCTTTTCTAGCTTGTACTACTAATTTGTTGAAATGGCACTTATGACAAGACAGTTTTAACTTGGTAGAGTGATATTCGTTGCATCTTTCATGTGGTGTGTAGCTTTCATTGCTTCTAATTTGTTGAAATGCCTTCTCCTTAGTTTACACATCATAAGCTGTGAATATGCAATGTTGTGAATATGCAATGGCACTAATGACGAGAGACCTCTAACATGGTAGTGTGATGTTGTTTGCATCTTGCATATGATTTATTTCTTGTACAGTTTCACATTTGTTTAAACGGCATTTATGCTGAGACACTGTTAACTTGGAAGAGCGATATTTGTAGCATCTTTCATATGGTGTCTACGTTCCATTGCATTGCTTCTAATTTGGTGAAATGTCTTCTTCTTAGTTTACACATGATAGTTCTGGTTATCTCTTCCGTCCTATTTTTCATACATATTACATCCTCCTATCATGTGGTTGTCTAACATCAAAGTTCAGTTCGTCTGCATCACGCATCAATTTATTCTGAAGACCTAAATTGTTATTCATTTTTCTTGTCGGCTTGACTTAACATGGCACAGAGAAAGAGGAAGAAACACAGAATGGCAAGGAATGAGAAGCGGATGAATCCTGCAGATTCTGCTGGTACTGATGGTGCAATAGAAGGTGAAAGTCCAGCGGAAAATTCTACAAACACGACATCCCATGCTACACGAGCTGCAAAAAAAGCCAAACAGAAACAAATAGCTTCCACCAAACAAGCAGAGACAGCCCTAGTTCTTGCAACACCTACCACAGTACTACCAGCTGCACGACATACTCGTGCGTCAACTAAGCTAGCAGCATGTTCCAAGCTCCCTTGCCACCTGACACTACTTCCCAAGCACTCTTGACACAAGACGAGTTGGCAATATCAGATGAACCTTGTGAGCTTCAACAGCAAGAAGGTAGTTTCTAGAGTCAAAGTTATAGTTGCATGCTTCTTTATATGTAGTCTCACAGTTTGATGTACACTAACACTCCCTATGTTCGTTGTTGGACTAGCACCTAGGCGCAAGAGGAAACAAACATCAGGGATAATGCTCGATAGGTTAACTAAATCTAGAAGAGGAAGAATGGAGATCCATTTTGTGGCAGGTTTAAAAAGGCCATGTGATGCTACAGAGTCAGCCAAGTTAGTATCAAAGGCAGCGGTTGCCGTTAGGTGTCATGTACGTATCCTCCCAACATGGATTCAGTACAGGAATGAAAAAGACGAAACCCAGTTCAACACCTTCCTCGACCATTTATCTGTAAGTATGGTTATGTATGGAAACTAGTAATATCGTCTTGCTCTGTCCCATACTTTCTAGGTTGCTGATAATGAGACTCCCATAATTTTCAACAGATGAGGTTCAAGTTGGATAGCCAAGATGATGCAACCAGACAAGTTTGCACCCATGTTTTCAAGTCTGCTCTGCGACAGTATTGGTATAACTTGAGGAAAACTCACTTTGAAGGCAAGGCTAACAGTGAACTTTCCCAAACATCTCCAGTGGATAATATATCGGATGAAGACTAGAGGGGCCTTGTTAAACACTGGTCTGATCCGAAGTATCAGGTACATTATATATATGTGATCAGATCACATGTTGAAGTCCTATTGACACATGTGCCACACAAATCTATCTTCTTGTAGGTGAACTGTTCAAAGAACAAGGCCAACCGTACGAAAGTGAAATTCCAACAGACGACAGGATCTCGTAGCTATATTGCACACTGCGAGGCTCTTGTAATTAGCTGCTATTTTACTCTTTTCGCTGTACCATATTATCAGATCTATATTGACTTGTTCGAAATGCAGAGGAAAGCCCGCAAGGACCAAAAAGTACCTGAACCAAATGCTGTGGAAATCTTCAAGGACTGTCACACCAGCAAGAAGAAGGGCATGACTACACCAGTCAAAGCCGCTGTTGTAAGTCCTTAATCCTCATGCCTTTTAACTACTACTTACTCTGACTTGTGCCTTGAACTGCATGGTTTGCAGCCAATGTCTATTACTCTTTTCAATTTGTCTTAGCGTATCATTGCACCTTACAAGGTTTAAAAGGGAGGAGTGATGTTCCTTTGATTTTGACCCGTAATCTAGTTCCGTGCTGGACTTGCCCACACAATGTTATAATTGCCTATTTGTCTGTTCTTAGTTGTTTTATGATATGAATGATGTCATACTATGCTTACCGTATTATAAACTTCGTCTCTTTAACCTTAGCCCTCAATACAATGTGAAGAAATAGACAATACATTAGCGATGGTACATGGTCATATGTTTGGAACCTGGTTTTATTATGTACTTTGCAATAAAATACAACTAATATTTTACATGGGTTCACCAGAATAAGTTCTGTATATAGACCAAAGCTATTTTGTTTGGTTTTGATGCCTCCTTAATATCTTTTGTTCTGGTACTACTAATGTAAAACCTCAACTTTTTAGCAAGCTATGGAAAAAATGGTGGAACCGCCACATTCTGAAGGTGGCGAGGCAACTATAACTGCAATGTCAGCTCTTGCTGTAGTGGGTCAGTACCTGTTCACTAACGGTGCCAAAAGCATGTTCCTACGTAATACTGGGTTGGTTGTTAAGGCAATATCGTCCAAACTGCCTCATGATCAAGATATGCAAGCTCAAAGCAATGTTGTATCTGCGCTCCAGACACAAGTCCATTCCCTAACAGAGGTCTTTGTGAAACAAGGAGAAACATTGCTCAATGTCGTCAAGATATGCATGGTTTTGAAACCAGACTATCAGACATTTGCTATGTTGTTCAGGAGCCTAGGGGAATTGAAGGCGAGGGTTATGGTGCTCCATTGGACAATACAACATGAAAACGTAACAGTCAGGTCAAATGAACCGAGCTTCTGAACTTCTGGTGGTGCATTTATCTGCTAGACTGTTAAGTTTTATGCCAACCTTCCTTTTGTTATATATTTGTAATTTTTTTGCTGCGATACAAAATTTATTCTTAACATGCAGCCACCAGCTGAAGAAAACAGCAAGCCATTTTTGTATAGTGTAGGGTGTTCCCTATATTTGCACTGGTGGCGATCTTTGATGCCGAGTGGATGTAATCTTTGTAATCGCCTTAATAGCCTAGCATTAGTTTCGGCCTTATTTATTTCCTAGTCTTCTTTTTCCTTGGTTTGCTAGTGGCCGCAACTACCCATGGGCCATATACGGGCCGTAGGATCCATGTGTCTCCTATGGGCCGTCGATAAATGGGCCTGTAGTCGGTGGGCCTTGGGCCGTCGGTAAATGGGCATGTAATCGGTGGGCCTCGGGTCATCGGATAAATGGGTCTACATGGGCCATAATCGGGCGTAATTGGTATCGGCCCAGCATGGTAACAGGCCATTAACAGGCTGTAGGACTGCAAAAGCTTAATTCTGTCATAGGCATAACGGGTCGTTAATGGGCTAGAATATAGGACGGGCTGGCCAGAAACGGGCCGACTCTTGCCATGGGCCGAATTTGGCCCATTTGTGGAACATGCCAGTAACGGGCCGACTCTAGCCATGGGACCAATTTGGCCCATTAGGGGAGCAGGCCAATAACAGGCTGGAAGTAATCGAGGGCCGAAAAGGAGCCCAAGAACGTATGGGCCGTCAATAGGCCAAAAGCTAATATGGGCTGGAAACGGACCATGTAAATCACGGGCCGTTAACGGGTACAAAGAAAATTACTGTTCATTATGGGCTAGAGTCACCGTGGGCCTGTAAAGGGTCGAAAGATACGAAGGCCTCATATGGGCCGAAAGACGTCGTGGGCCATACATGGGCCGAAAGTGAAATGGGCTTGTGTTATATTCGACGGCCCACATGACGTTGTTGGGACGATTTCCTTTAGTGCCTAACGGGCTGTAAAATGGGCTATTTGCGAAGAGACCGTTAACAGGCATTTCATGGGCCAGCCCGTTAACTTTTGACCAAGTCAAACGGGCCGACTTCGTAAGCTAAATGGGCCAGTGGTGGGTCGTGGCACGGGTCGACATATCATAGGCGCCTATCTGACCCACTAACGAGCTGACACGTGTTTCGTCCGGCTAATAAGAATTTTACACGTGGAAATTTCCCATTGGTCGGGGCTGTTAACGGGTTATCGGATCCAAAACCCGACCTGATAGCTTAACGGCGTTCCGTTACGGTGGATGCCATGTGTCGGTCACCCTTGATGAAAGCACTTCTGTGACGCGCGATTTATCGTCATGGAAGTGGACACTTCCGTGATGATAATTTTGGTAATGTCATGGAACACTTCTACGACAGCACAGGTATGACTATCTTGATTCTGTCATAAAATCGTCCTGGATGTACACTCATGACAGAAAACGCGACCTACTGTGACAAACACATATCATCACGGAAGTGTATTTTTTTGTATAGTTAGTAACGTATACAATGGCCAAACGAACCCTAAACATGCACCACAAGGACACATGTACGTTTTTTCTAGCCATTTTTGTGCACTGGAGCATGTATTTGTAGTTCGGATTTGAATTATGGACATTAAATGCCAAGAAAACTCAATTAATGAATAAAAAGGGTCAAACAAACCCAAAATAATTTCAAAGTTCAGCTTGAATCTCCCGTTGTTCCGTACGTTTTGCGTGTAGAAAAAAATACGAGGCTATAATAGGGAGTGATTATCGTTTGGCCCACAAGGGGACACGTTTCCCTATCGAAACCACGAGGGTTCTTGCGACAGGCTCCGGTTTGTAAGAGGTTTGTAATAAAGCTTGGCCCAAATTGGCAATGTTTTTACGACGACATATATGTGCCATGACGTGATACCATGCCACTTTTAATGACTTTTTGGTGAGTTTTGGATTTATGGGGATTTAAAAACCGAGATTCCAAATGTTTGAGGACGAGCCAAGACGCTGGTCAGGTTGTAATTCGTTCACATTCCTTGCATGGGACCTAAACATGCACCCAAGGACACATCCATGTATAATTTTTCTAGCCATTTTGGTGAACTGGAGCATGTATTCGTACTTCAAATTTGAATTATGGACATTAAATGCCGAGGAAACTCAATTAGTGTATAAAAAGGCCAAGCGAACCCTGAATAACTTTAAATTTCAGCATGGATACCATGTCATTCCATGTTGCCCGTAGAAGAAAATACAAGGCGAAAAGAGGGAGTGACTACGTTTCACCACGAGAGGAACACATTTCCCTATCGGAACCATCAGGCTTCCTTAAGAGAAGCTCCGGTTTGTAAGAGGTTTGTAATAAAGCTTGGCCCAAATTGGCAATGTTTTTACCACGACATATATGTGCCATGACGTGACACCATGCCACCTTTGATGACTTTCTGGCGAGTTTTGGATTTTATGGGGATTTAAAACCTGAGATTCCAAATGTTTGAGAACGAGCCAAGACGCCGGTACGGTTGTAATTCGTTCCCATTCCTGGCATGGGACCTAATTAAACATGCACCCAAGGACAAATGCATGTACAATTTTTCTAGCCATTTTGGTGAACTTGAGCATGTATTTGTAGTTCAGATTTGAATTATGGACATTAAATGCCTAGGAAACTCAATTAGTGTACGAAAAGGCCAAATGAACCCAGAATAAGTTTAAATTTCAGCATGGATATCATGTAGTTCCATGTTGCCCGTAGAACAAAATACAAGGCAAAAAGAGGTCATGATTATGTTTCGACAACAAGGGGAACACATTTCCCTATCGTAACCACATGCCTTCTTGTTGAGAGAAGCTCCGATTTGTAAGAGGTTCGTAATAAAGCTTGGCCCAAATTGCAAATGTTTTTACTACGACATATATTTGCCATGACGTGACACCATGCCACCTTTGATGACTTTCTGGTGAGTTTTGGATTTTATGGGGATTTAAAACCCAAGATTCCAAATGTTTGAGGACAAGCCAGGACGCCGGTACGGTTGTAATTCATTCCCATCCCTCGCATGGGACCTAATTAAACATGCACCCAAGGACACATGCATGTACAATGTTTCTAGCCATTTTGGTGAACTTGATCATGTATTTGTAGTTCAGATTTGAATTATGGACATTAAATGTCTAGGAAACTCAATTAGTGTATAAAAAGGCCAAACGAACCATGAATAAGTTTAAATTTCAGCATGGATATCATGTAGTTCCAAGTTGCCCATAAAAGAAAATACAAGGCGAAAAGAGGTCATCATTACGTTTTGACAACAAGGGGAACATGTTTCCTTATTGTAACCACAATGCTTCTTGTTGAGAGAAGCTCTCATTTGTAAGAGGTTCGTAATAAAGCTTGTCCCAAAGTGGACAATGTTTTTACCATGACATATATGTGCCATGACATGACACCATGCCTTCGAAAGAGATTGTCCATTTTGCACATGAAGTGCACCCAGTATTTGCCTTAACCCTCTCAACTTTTTAGACCATGCTATGCGGGTGAAATGATGATACCATGCCAACTTTCAACCATTTCAGAGTTCATTTGAAGTGCTTTTCAATTTCAGGGTCATTTAGCTCAAAAAACTAGTAAATGCATGAAAAATACCAAATGAAGTCAGAAAGGGTTTAAAATTGATGATGTGGCTTTGAATGGTGCATTTTGAACACACAAAAAGTCTGGAGTTCAAATAAGTTCAAAGAAGTGAAATCCCTTTATAACAAATGAGTTTTCATTCGAAACCTTGATACTTCGAAAGAGATTGTCCATTTTGCACACGAAGTGCATCCAGTTTTTGCCGTAACCCTCTCAACTTTTTAGAACATGCTATGTGGGTGAAATGATGATACCATGCCAACTTTCAACCTTTTCAGAGTTCATTTGAGGTTTGTAATAAAGCTTGGCATAAATTGGACAATGTTTTTACCACGACATATGTACGCCATGACGTGACACCATGCCAACTTTCATGTATAATTTTTCTAGCCATTTTGGTGAACTGGATCATGTATTTGAAGTTCAGATTTGAATTATGGACATTAAATGCCTAGGAAACTCAATTAGTGTATAAAAAGGCCAAACGAAAGCCGTGTGCCTACCAAACCGTGGCCGATGCCGCCCGCGATCTGAGTCGTTCGATCTGATTGGCCAGAACCCAAACCCCACGGATCGTACGTCTGCAGCGTTGGATGCTCCCAGATTGAAGGAAAACCCGCGGCCCTTTCAACATCACATGCAGTACATGGGTAAGCACTATGTGCATGCGCCGTCTAGCTCACGCTTCCTTCTCTTGTACGTTTTCTAAATAGGCTACCGTTTCCCACCACTCCTCTCATCGGTTTCCCGCCTCTTCTCCCATCGGTTTCCCGCTACCAGTGTAAGTGCTCATTGAAGGCTAGGCGACAACACACCAGCCATCGCACACAGTTTCTAAAAGAACAAATGTGCATGATAGGTGCGAGTAGGTCCCATAGGGTGACCAGCGTGAGAAAAATGGCCATGTACTGCCTTAACCGTGTGCGATTCAAGTGCGTTGTAAAATCAGCATGACTGCGCAAGTGCAAGCAAGTGGTGGAGGTACTGGTTTAACCGTGTGCGATGCAAGTGCGCTATGAAATCACCACGACTACGCAAGCGCAAGAAAAATGGTGCTGGTACTGGCTTAACCGTGTGCGATGCAAGTGTGCTGTAAAATTAGCACGACTACCCAAGCGCGAGCAAATGGTGGAGGTATAGGTTTAACCGTGTGCGATGCAAGTGTGCAATGAAATCACCACGACTGCACAAGCGCGAGCAAAATGGTGCAGGTACTGGCTTAACCGTGTGTGATGCAAGTGAGCTGTGAAATCACCACGACTGCGCAAGCGCGAGCAAAATGGTGCAGGTACTGGCTTAACCGTGTGCGATGCAAGTGCGCTGTAAAATCACCACGACTGCGCAAGCTAAAGGCGGGTGAGTTATTTAGAAATTAAGATGAACCGTGTGCGATAGACCAGCTAGCTTGAAATATAAAAACAAACTACCCGCCTTGAGCGTTGCAAAAATCGGCGGTTCCGCCACTTTTCGTTATTATCATACACGCATATTCTTATTGGATCGTGCACGATCTTGGCCACTCCCGCCCCACATCAATTCCTTTACCCAAATTTTAGTAGCCGTCATACTTCAACCATCGCCCACACTCCTCCAGCACCGACCTTATAGTAAAATTGCAGTAGTGGAGGCATTTGAACCATCGCCCTCCCTCGTCCACCACCATCTCCGCCCACCACTTCTAAAAATTTCAGTAGCCGTGGCGTATCCTCAAACACCACAACCCTCCCCCCCCCACCACCACCACAACCCCCCCACCACCAC
>NC_041381.1:505686131-505687126 GCF_002162155.2 Triticum dicoccoides | reverse complement strand
CGCGGCCCCACCGGCGCTGCTGCCAACCCATGCCGGTCTGCCCATTCCTCCTAGCTGAGATAATAAAGTTCAGGTTACCCAGCGATTCCCATACCCTCGCCCCACTCCCTTGAGTTTTTAGATGAGGCCTGCCGTGTCCCTTCCTGCCAAATCCACATCCCCTGCTCCAGAATGTTGCAACCTAAGCTCGACCATGTATCTCGGGGAGCCCAACAAGCGTTCGGCCAAGAAGTGGTTTATCATGGCCTCTCCAGTGGACATTGGCGAGGTGGCCACCGTTGACCCCGACCTGTTGATCCTGGAGCAACACGTCATCACAGAAACCAGCGAAGACATTGACTATGTTGCCATGTCGAAGGCTTCATGTCAGCGGGCTTGCGTATTACTGTATCTCGGGAAAGCTGGCTACGACATCAAGCTCGTCGACAGCGACGGCTGTTGGGGAACGTTGGAGAAAATAAAAAAAATCTACGCTTTCACCAAGATCAATCTATGAGTTCATCTAGCAACGAGAGAGAGGAGTGCATCTACATACCGTTGTAGATCGCGAGCAGAAGCGTTCAAGAGAACGGGGTTGAGGGAGTCGTACTCGTCGTGATCCAAATCACCGGAGATCCTAGTACCGAACGGACGGCACCTTCGCGTTCAACACATGTACGTTCAGGGAGACGTCTCCTCCTTCTTGATCCAGCAAGGGGAAAGGAGAGGTTGATGAAGATCCAGCAGCACGACGGCGTGGTGGAGGATGCAGCAGCGATCTCGGCAGGGCTTCGCCAAGCGTCTGCGAGAGGGAGAGGTGTAGCAGAGGGAGAGGGAGGCACCAAGAGCATGGGTGTGGCTGCCCTCCCTCCCCCCTCTTTATATAGGCCCCCTAGGGGGGGGCGCCGGCCCTAGGAGATGGGATCTCCAAGGGGGGGCGGCGGCCAAGGGGGTGGTTTGCCCCCCAAGGCAAGTGGAGGCGCCCCAACCCCTAGGGTTTCCCAACCCTAGGCGCG
>NC_041381.1:505631477-505685857 GCF_002162155.2 Triticum dicoccoides | reverse complement strand
GGGGAAGGGGAGGCGCACCAGCCCACCAGGGGCTGGTTCCCCTCCCACTTCAGCCCATGGGGCCCTCCGGGATAGGTGGCCCCACCCCGTGGACCCCCGGGACCCTTGCGGTGGTCCCGGTACAATATCGGTAACCACCAAAACTTTCCCGATGGCCGAAACTTCACTTCCTATATATAATTCTTTACCTCCGGACCATTCCGGAACTCCTCGTGACGTCCGGGATCTCATCCGGGACTCCGAACAACTTTCGGTTTACTGCATACTCATATCTCTACAACCCTAGCGTCACCAAACCTTAACTGTGTAGACCCTACGGGTTCGGGAGACATGCAGACATGACCGAGATGCCTCTCCGGTCAATAACCAACAGCGGGATCTAGATACCCATGTTGGCTCCCACATGCTCCTCGATGATCTCATCGGATGAACCACGATGTCGAGGACTCAAGCAATCCCGTATAGAATTCCTTTTGTCAATCGGTACGTTACATGCCCTAGATTCGATCGTCGGTATCCCAATACCTCGCTTAATCTCGTTACCGGCAAGTCACTTTACTCGTACCGTAATGCATGATCCTGTGACCAGACACTTGGTCACATTGAGCTCATTATGATGATGCATTACCGAGTGGGCCCAGAGATACCTCTCTGTCATACGGAGTGACAAATCCCAGTCTCGATTCGTGCCATCCCAACAGACACTTTCGGAAATACCCGTAGTGCACCTTTACAGTCACCCAGTTACGTTGTGATGTTTGGCACACCCAAAGCACTCCTACGGTATCCGGGAGTTGCACAATCTCATGGTCTAAGGAAATGATACTTGACATTTGGAAAAGCTCTAGCTAAATGAACTACACGATCTTTGAGCTATGCTTAGGATTGGGTCTTGTCCATCACATCATTCTCCTAATGATGTGATCCCGTTATCAATGACATCCAATGCCCATAGTCAGGAAACCATGACTATCTGTTGACCAACGAGCTAGTCAACTAGAGGCTCACTAGGGACACATTGTGGTCTATGTATTCACACGTGTATTACGATTTCCGGATAACACAATTATAGCATGAATAATAGACTATTACCATGAACAAAGAAATATAATAATAACCATTTTATTATTGCCTCTAGGGCATATTTCCAATAGTCTCCCACTTGCACTGGAGTCAATCATCTAGTTACATTGTGATGAATCGAACACCCATGGAATTTTGGTGTTGATCATGTTTTGCCCTAGGGAGAGGTTTAGTCAACGGATCTGCTACATTCAGGTCCGTGTGTACTTCACAAATATCTATGTCTCCATCTTGAACATTTTCACGAATGGAGTTGAAGCGACGCTTGATGTGCCTGGTCTTCTTGTGAAACCTGGGCTCCTTGGCAAGTGCAATAACTCCAGTGTTGTCACAGAAGAGTTTGATCGGCCCCGACGCATTGGGTATGACTCCTAGGTCGGTGATGAACTCCTTCACCCAGATTGCTTCATGCGCTGCCTCCAAGGCTGCCATGTACTCTGCTTCACATGTAGATACCGCCACGACGCTTTGCTTGCAACTGCACCAGCTTACTGCCCCACCATTCAAAATATACACGTATCCGGTTTGTGACTTAGAGTCATCCAAATCTGTGTCGAAGCTAGCATCGACGTAACCCTTTACGACGAGTTCTTCGTCACCTCCATAAACGAGAAACATATCCTTGGTCCTTTTCAGGTACTTTAGGATGTTCTTGACCGCTGTCCAGTGTTCCTTGCCGGGATTACTTTGGTACCTTCCTACCAAACTTACGGCAAGGTTTACATCAGGTCTGGTACACAGCATGGCATACATAATAGACCCTATGGCTGAGGCATAGGGGATGACACTCATCTCTTCTTTATCTTCTGTCGTGGCCGGGCATTGAGCCGAGCTCAATCTCACACCTTGCAATACAGGCAAGAACCCTTTCTTGGACTGATCCATATTGAACTTCTTCAATATCTTATCAAGGTATGTGCTTTGTGAAATACCTATGAGGCGTCTCGATCTATCCCTATAGATCTTGATGCCTAATATGTAAGAAGCTTCTCCAAGGTCCTTCATTGAAAAACACTTATTCAAGTAGGCCTTAATGTTGTCCAAGAGTTCTATATCATTTCCCATCAAAAGTATGTCATCTACATATAATATGAGAAATGCTACAGCGCTCCCACTCACTTTCTTGTAAACGCATGCTTCTCCATAAGTCTGCATAAACCCAAACGCTTTAATCATCTCATCAAAGCGAATGTTCCAACTCCGAGATGCTTGCACCAGCCCATAAATGGATCGCTGGAGCTTGCATACCTTGTTAGCATTCTTAGGGTCGACAAAACCTTCCGGCTGTATCATATACAATTCTTCCTTAAGATGACCATTAAGGAATGTCGTTTTGACGTCCATTTGCCATATCTCATAATCATAGTATGCGGCAATTTCTAACATGATTCAGACAGACTTTAGCTTCACCGCAGGAGAGAATGTCTCATTGTAGTCAACCCCTTGAACTTGCCGATAACCCTTAGCGACAAGTCGAGCTTTATAGATGGTAACATTACCATCCGCGTCCGTCTTCTTCTTAAAGATCCATTTGTTTTCTATCGCTCGCCGATCATCGGGCAAGTCCGTCAAAGTCCATACTTCGTTTTCATACATGGATCCTATCTCAGATTGCATGGCTTCAAGCCATTTGTTGGAATCTGGGCCCGCCATCGCTTCTTCATAGTTCAAAGGTTCACCGTTGTCTAACTACATGATTTCCAGGACAGGGTTGCCATACCACTCTGGTGTGGAACGTGTCCTCGTGGACCTACGAAGTTCAGTAGTAACTTGATCCGAAGTACCTTGATCATCATCATTAACTTCCTCTTCAGTTGGTGCTGGCACCACAGGAACATCTTCCTGAGCTGCGCTACTCACCGGTTCAAGAGGTAGTACTTCATCAAGTTCCACTTTCCTCCCACTTACTTCTCTCGAGAGAAACTCTTTCTCCAGAAAGGACTCGTTCTTGGAAACAAAGATCTTGCCTTCGGATCTAAGGTAGAATGTATACCCAATGGTTTCCTTGGGGTATCCTACGAAGACGCATTTTGCGACTTGGGTTCAAGCTTTTCAGGTTGAAGTTTCTTGACATAAGCATCGCATCCCCAAACTTTTAGAAACGACAGCTTAGGTTTCTTCCCAAACCATAATTCATACGGTGTCGTCTCAACGGATTTAGACGGTTCCCTATTTAAAGTGAATGCAGTTGTCTCTAGAGCGTATCCCGAAAATAATAGCGGTAAATCGGTAAGAGACATCATAGATCGCACCATATCCAATAGAGTGCGATTACGATGTTCGGACACACCGTTAAGCTGAGGTGTTCCAGGCGGCGTGAGTTGTGAAACGATTCCACATTTCCTTAAGTGCGTACCAAATTCGTGACTTAAATATTCTCCTCCACGATCTGATCGTAAGAATTTTATCTTTCGGTCACGTTGATTCTCTACCTCATTCTGAAATTCTTTGAACTTTTCAAAGGTCTCAGACTTGTGTTTCATCAAGTAGACATACCCATATCTACTCAAGTCGTCAGTGAGAGTGAGAATATAATGATATCCTCCGCGAGCCTCAACGCTCATTGGACCACACACATCAGTATGTACGATTTCCAATAAGTTGGTTGCTCGATCCATTGTTCCAGAGAACGGAGTTTTTGGTCATTTTGCCCATGAGGCATGGTTCGCATGTGTCAAATGATTCATAATCGAGAGACTCTAAAAGTCCATCAGCATGGAGCTTCTTCATGCGCTTGACACCAATGTGACCAAGGCGGCAGTGCCACAAGTATGTGGGACTATCATTATCAACTTTACATCTTTTGGTATTCACACTATGTATATGTGTAACATCACGTTCGAGATTCATTAAGAATAAACCATTGACCATCGGGGCATGACCATAAAACATATCTCTCATATAAATAGAACAACCATTATTCTCGGATTTAAATGAGTAGCCATTTCGTATTAAACGAGATCCAGATACAATGTTCATGCTCAAACTTGGCACTAAGTAACAATTATTAAGGTTTAAAACTAATCCCGTAGGTAAATGTAGAGGTAGCGTGCCGATGGCAATCACATCGACCTTGGAACCATTCCCAACGCGCATCGTCACCTCGTCCTTCGCCAGTCTCCGTTTATTCTGCAGTTCCTGCTTTGAGTTACAAATATGAGCAACCGCACCGGTATCAAATACCCAGGAGCTACTACGAGTACTGGTAAAGTACACATCAATTACATGTATATCACATATACCTTTAGTGTTGCCGGCCTTCTTGTCCTCTAAGTACTTGGGGCAGTTCCGCTTCCAGTGACCACTTCCCTTGCAATAAAAGCACTCAGTCTCAGGCTTGGGTCCATTCTTTGACTTCTTCCCGGCAACTGGATTACCGGGCGCGGCAACTCCCTTGCCGTCCTTCTTGAAGTTCTTCTTACCCTTGCCTTTCTTGAACTTAGTGGTTTTGTTCACCATCAACACTTGATGTTCTTTCTTGACATCTACCTCCGCTGATTTCAGCATTGAATATACCTCAGGAATGGTCTTTTCCATCCCCTGCATATTGAAGTTCATCACAAAGCTCTTGTAGCTCGGTGGAAGCAACTGGAGGATTCTGTCAATAACCGCGTCACCCGGGAGATTAACTCCCAGCTGAGTCAAGCGGTTGTGCAACCCATACATCTTGAGTATGTGCTCACTGACAGAACTATTTTCCTCCATCTTACAGCTAAAGAACTTGTCGGAGACTTCATATCTCTCGACCCGGGCATGAGCTTGGAAAACCATTTTTAGCTCTTCGAACATCTCATATGCTCCGTGTTGCTCAAAACGCTTTTGGAGCCCCGGTTCTAAGCTGTAAAGCATGCCGCACTGAACGAGGGAGTAATCATCAGCACGAGACTGCCAAGCGTTCATAACGTCTTGGTTCTCTGGGATGGGTGCTTCACCTAGCGGTGCTTCTAGGACATAATCTTTCTTGGCAGCTATGAGGATGATCCTCAGGTTCCGGACCCAGTCTGTATAGTTGCTGCCATCATCTTTCAGCTTGGTTTTCTCTAGGAACGCGTTGAAGTTGAGGGTAACATGGGCCATATTTGAACTACAAGACATATTGTAAAGATTTTAGACTAAGTTCATGATACTTAAGTTCATCTAATCAAATTATTTAATGAACTCCCACTCAGATTAGACATCCCTCTAGTCATCTAAGTGATACATGATCCGAGTCGACTAGGCCATGTCTGATCATCATGTGAGACAAACTAGTCATCATCGGTGAACATCTCCATGTTGATCGTATCTTCCATACGAGTCATGTTCCACCTTTCGGTCTCTTGTGTTCCGAGGCCATGTCTGTACATGCTAGGCTCGTCAAGTTAACCTAAGTGTTTATGCGTGTGTAAATCTGTCTTACACCCGTTGTATGTGAACATTAGAATCTATCATACCGGATCATCATGTGGTGCTTCGAAACAACGAACTTTCGCAACGGCGCACAGTTAGGGGGAACACTTTCTTGAAATTATTATGAGGGATCATCTTATTTACTATCGTCGTTCTAAGTAAAGAAGATGCAAAACATGATAAACATCACAAGCAATCAAATAGTAGTGACATGATATGGCCAATATCATATAGCTCCTTTGATCTCCAGCTTCGGGGCTCCATGATCATCTTCGTCACCGGCATGACACCATGATCTCCATCATCATGATCTCCATCATCGTGTCTCCATGGGGTTGCTCGCCAACTATTACTTCTACTACTATGGCTAACAGTTTAGCAATAAAGTAAAGTAATTATATGGCGTTAAATCATTGACACGCAGGTCATACAATAATTAAGACAACTCCTATGGCTCCTGCCGGTTGTCATACTCATCAACATGCAAGTCGTGATTCCTATTACAAGAACATGATCTCATACATCACATATATATCATTCATCATTCATCACAACTTTTGGCCATATCACATCACAATCACATGCTGCAAAAACAAGTTAGACGTCCTCTAATTGTTGTTGCAAGTTTGACGTGGCTGCAATAGGGTTCTAGCAAGTTTGACGTACAGTCAGGGAGACATCTCCTCCTTCTTGATCCAGCAAGGGGGAAGGAGATGTTGATGAAGATCCAATAGCACGACGGCGTGGTGGTGGATGCAGCAGCAATCTCGGCAGGGCTTCGCCAAGCGTCTACGAGAGGGAGAGGTGTAGCAGAGGGAGAGGGAGGCACCAAGAGCATGGGTGCGGCTGCCCTCCCTCCCCCCTCTTTATATAGGCCCCCTAGGGGGGCGCTGGCCCTAGGATATGGGATCTCCAAGGGGGGCAGCGGCCAAGGGGGTGGCTTGTCCCCCAAGGCAAGTGGAGGCGCCCCCACACCTAGGGTTTCCTAACCCTAGGCGCAGGGGGATCCCAAGGGGGGGTGCACCAGCCATCCAGGGGCTGGTTCCCCTCCCACTTCAGCCCATGGGGCCCTCTGGGATAGGTGGCCCCACCCGATGGACCCCCGGGACCCTTCCGGTGGTCCCGGTAAAATACCGGTAACCCCCGAAACTTTCTCGATGGCCGAAACTTCACTTCCTATATATAATTCTTTACCTCCAGACCATTCCGAAACTCCTTGTGACGTCCAGGATCTCATCCGGCGCTCCGAACAACTTTCGGTTTACTGCATACTCATATCTCTACAACCCTAGCGTCACCGAACCTTAAGTGTGTAGACCCTACGGGTTCGGGAGACATGCAGGCATGACCGAGACGCCTCTCCGGTCAATAACCAACAGCGGGATCTAGAAACCCATGTTGGCTCCCACATGCTCCTCGATGATCTCATCGGATGAACCACGATGTCGAGGACTCAAGCAATCCCGTATAGAATTCC
This sequence comes from Triticum dicoccoides, assembly GCF_002162155.2. NCBI lineage: Eukaryota > Viridiplantae > Streptophyta > Magnoliopsida > Poales > Poaceae > Triticum > Triticum dicoccoides. The sequence continues at coordinate 505,678,908 of NC_041381.1, read as the reverse complement.
CTTTGTCAATCGGTACGTTACATGCCCGAGATTCGATCGTCCGTATCCCAATACCTCGTTTAATCTCGTTACCGGAAGTCACTTTACTCGTACCGTAATGCATGATCCCGTGACCAGACACTTGGTCACATTGAGCTCATTATGATGATGCATTACCGAGTGGGCCCAGAGATACCTCTCCGTCATACGGAGTAAAAAATCCCAGTCTCGATTCGTGCCAACCCAACAGACACTTTTGGAGATACCCGTAGTGCACCTTTACAGTCACCCAGTTATGTTGTGACGTTTGGCACACCCAAAGCACTCCTACGGTATACGGGAGTTGCACAATCTCATGGTCTAAGGAAATGATACTTGACATTTGGAAAAGCTCTAGCTAAACGAACTACACGATCTTTGAGCTATGCTTAGGATTGGGTCTTGTCCATCACATCATTCTCCTAATGATGTGATCCCGTTATCAATGACATCCAATGCCCATAGTCAGGAAACCATGACTATCTGTTGATCAACGAGCTAGTCAACTAGAGGCTCACTAGGGACACGTTGTGGTCTATGTATTCACACGTGTATTATGATTTCCGAATAACACAATTATAGCATGAATAATAGACTATTAGCATGAACAAAGAAATATAATAATAACCATTTTATTATTGCCTCTAGGGCATATTTCCAACAACGGCTTCACGTGGGCCATGTCACAGGTTACGTGGTCCATCCCCAAGCCCTCTGGTTCAACCGCCGTCGATCTCTTCGAAGGCCCTGCCGCTGATCTCCTCCACCAAGCGGTCAAAGATTTGTGATCCGTATATGCCATCGAGCCAATTTGGTCATTTCTGAAGGACACGTTCTACGACGTCGGCTTGGAATCCTCAATTGCCAAGTCAGATCTCATGGACCACGACCATGACCTTGAGGAGGGCACCCACAAAAGTTCTTCCACCATGGGTCTGTTCTATTCCAACTGGAAGGATCCCGTCCATGAAATGTGAGTCAACATCCTACCAGCAAATCTTACCTTTTCTAGCTTGCCAACCCGTACCATTTGTTGTAGTAGCATTTGCCATGCAGTGTTATAATCGTGTCGTGTTTAATTATTTCTGTTATCCAAAAATGTATTGTTCAATAGGGCTATGTGATGTTTAAGTATGAATTGTCCATTTCAGTTTCATGAATGGCTATATTTGGTTGTTTATAGTGAGTAGATGCCTTGTTTATCTGTGTTAGGTTGTTAGGTTGGTTGAAGTGAGCATTTTTTCAGTTATCGAGCCGATGCCTTGTTTATATGTATTTTTTCTTAGTTTGGTTGCAGTGAGCATTTGTCCAGTTTCAAGCAGATACCTTGTTTATCTATATTTGGTTGTTAGGTTGCTTTTTTAGCATTTGTCCAGTTTTCAAGCAGATGCCTTGTTTGTGTGTATTTGCTTGTTAGGTTGGTTGCAGTGAGCATTTGTCCAGTTTTCAAGCATATGCCTTGTTTATCTATATTTGCTTGTTAGGTTGGTTCTAGTTAGACTCTGTCCAGTTTTCAATGGCTATATTTGGTTGTTACAATGATTATTTATGCCTTGTTTATTTCATTCATTCACAATGTGGTGTTCATTATGTGCAAGTCGGAACTGTGCCACTCAACTGCATCAATACCAGTTTGAACGGCTATATTTGGTTCCAGTTGTGCCTGGTGTAGTTAACACATGCCCTTTATTTCAGTTTTACACATTTATCCAGTGATGTTTAAGCATTACCTACGTTCTATTCATTTTCAACAATACCAGTTTGAATTGCAATATTTGATGGTTGTTAAGCCTACTGTCGGTAACATTTCCTTCCATTTTATATATGCTTTAACAGCATGCTGAAACCAACACATCCAAGCAATCATTTGGAGATGACATTGTTTACCTTTGCTATATTTGTTTCATGTCAAGGTTGTTGTACTTATCATGCCTTTCCACTACTTATGCAGGACAACAACAGGAGTGGCCACCATTTTCCACCAAGGTTAGCTTCATCCCTCTGCTTGTACTCCCCCGTTGTTCCATAATGTAGTTCATATAGATCCAAGCCTGGACACTTGTTAGCTTCTAATATTGACTTGTTGCATGTAGGTACATATGCCCTTGGTAAGGATCCACGCATCGACCCTTTTTCGTATGGGGCAATGAGATACTCATCAACAAGCATCAAGTGAGGAAACTTATTAGGATTATTAGCAAAATGATACTAATGGTGGCAAGCAAATTATTTGTTTATCCTCTATCCAACACAACAATGAGCTATAGGATGGTAACTCTTCAGCCTTCTCTTTTTACTGCCCATAATGAGTTGTTAGACAACAATGTCTGAATCTTTTTCATTCACAGTGGTTCTCGAAGCAGTTCACTCAAGATTACCTCGCAAAGTACATGATTGGTGGACACACAATGAAGGTTAAAGTATTTCATCTAGACTACAATGAGCATCAAGAAGTCATAATGAAGACCATGAAGGATGGACGGGCAGCCATCACAAGGGGTTGGCCTAGAGTCGTGTGCGCATTACGCATGGAGGAGGGCAAAATATGGGTATTCTGCTTCAGCTTCTCCAGCAGCTAGAATGTCTTTTGCTTCTCTCTTTACAGTCTATAGTACAACTGTGGTTCATCATTCTTTACTTGGTGCTTCTGTAGTTCTTTAGTACATGTACGTGTGCATCAAATTATGCATTCGTAGTTGAACCTATATTTGTAATAAACCTGGTTGGATATCAAATAAGTGATTGCCTACTTTCAAATTCCAAAAGGTGATTTTTAAATTAGGGATTAATTAGGTATTAATTAGGGATTACACTGCACACGGTTTGCAAAAGCGAAATGTCTGCGATAGACATGGAGATCAGACACGTTTCTAGGATACACTACGTGTGCAATCAATCTCCACCGCACGCACGGTCAGCCAGGAAAAAACGTGTGCGATCAATCTCCACTTCACACACGATCAGCCAAGAAAAAACGTGTGTGATTAACAACAGCATCGCACATAGTTCTTTCTTATTAAATGTTTGCGATAGTCACCTTATCACACATGCTTCAAAATTATTCACTGTTTGTGATGTTGTGCGCATCGCAAACGTTTGGTACTTCTTGGATTAACTATGTGGGTTGTAGATACTAACGAAGACGTATTCCTTGGATGGATAGTGTGGAATGTACATACGAACGGAAACATTTAGCGGGGGCTGACTGTGTGGGATGTACTTACGACCGAGAACGATTTGTCCTGTATAATTGTTTTTAGCACTACTATATGTATAACCGTATTTGCTTGCTGGCCGGTCGCGCACGACCTCATTTTGCCAAGCGTGTGTGCCAGGAGGGCATATCCCCGACGGTTTCTGGGTCATGTGGGAAGGGCCCCCCTATCGCCCACACTCACTTGGCAACGGTTCCAAATGCCGTCACCAAAAGGGGTTTAAAACCGTTTGTATAGCACCAACGCGTACAAGTGATGGCTTCTTCTCTCTTTTTGATCTTCAATACAATGTTCTCCTCGATGTTCCTAGAGTTCTATCTGATGTAATATTCTTTTGCGGTGTGTTTGTCTAGATCCGATGAATTGTTGATTTATGATCAGATTATCTATGAATATTATTTGAGTCTTTTCTGAACTCTTTTATGCATGATTAAATATCTTTGTCTTTCTCTTCGAATGATTGGTTTGGTTTGACCAACTAGATTGGTTCTTCTTGCAATGGGAGAGGTGCTTAGTTTTCGGTTCAATCTTGCGGTGTCCTCACCCAGTGAGAAAGTAGGGGTAGGGAGGCACAAGTTGTTTTGTTGCCATCAAGGGTAAAAAGATGGGGTTTTCATCATATTGCTTGAGTTTATCCCTCTACATCATGTGATCTTACTGAAGGCGTTGCTCTGTTCTTATGAACTTAATAGTAGTAGATGCAGATTCGTTTCGGTCTACTTGACACGGACATGATGCATATATTCATAATCATTGCCTTGTATATCATCATAACTTTGCGCTTTTTTATCAATTGCTCGACAGTAATTTGTTCACCCACCGTATGTTTTCTTTCAAGATAGAAGCCTCTAGTGAAACCTATGGCACCCAGGTCTATTTTCCATCATGTATTTTCATATCTATAAACCAAAAACCAAAAAATACCTTGCTGCAATTTATTTGTTTTTACTTTTTTTATGTTTTACTAATCTTTAATATTATATCTATCAGATCTCATCCTTCCAAGTGACCTTGAAGGCATTGACAACCCCTTTATCGCGTTGGGTGCAAGTGTTTGATTGTTTGTGCAGGTGCATAGATTGTTAGGGCATGTCTCTCTCTAAGTGGTTTTGGTGATTGATGACTGCATTTGCGGACTAATCATGTGCGTTGAGCATTTCAGAGATTCATTCATTGGCACGAGACGATTCTTTCCCCTTTGAGCTCAGAGTGAAAACGGTGTAGTCTCTTTCATTTCGGTTTTGGTGGACTTGAGTCATAGGAGACACCGTATTATCAAGAGGGGGTCCGCGTCGGAAAGGCTAGGGTGGAATCAACACATACACTTCATTCTTGCACCCTCATCTCCTTCCCGCTACTTTAGAGTTTACCATTATCATATATGTGGCCCTTGAGAGAAGCGAGCGGAAGTACTGCCAGACCGGAGCGGTAGTACCACTTATCAGCCTCAAGCGGTAGTACCGCTGTCTCATAGTGGTAGTACCGCTCCTCGCCGTAAGCGGTAGTACAACTCTTTTCCGCACTGGTACCACCTCGATTCGAGACCATTGTTTCTCGTGTCGGGTTGAGAGGCTGTAGGAGCGGCATTAGGCGTGGTAGTACCGCTCTAGAGAGGTAGTACCGCCCTACCACCACTCCTAGTGCCGCTTGGGGGCTCTCTCTCTCTTTCTCTCCTGCTCCCTCCTTCTACTCTATATGCGTAGCCCCAGCGGTACTACCACTCGCCCTAGTGGTAGTACTGATGCCTAGTGTGGTAGTACCGCTGCCTGGTGGGGTAGTACCTCTCCCTTGAGCGGTAGTACTGCCCTCTGCGGGCAGATATGTGGGATAATGGTTGGTTTTGATTCCCCACTATAAAAGGAGGTCTTCTTCCCCAAGAAGACCTACCTCTTTTCCCCAAGCTCCATTGTTGCTCCAAAGCTCATTTTCTCCCGATCTCTCTCCCTAGCCATCAAACTTGTTGATTTTCTCAGGATTGGTTGAGAAGGCCCGGATCTACACTTCCACCAAGAGAAATTTGATTCCACCCACTAATCCCTTGCGGATCTTGTTACTCTTGGGTGTTTGAGAACCCTAGACGGTTGAGGTCACCTTGGAGCCACATTCCATTATGGTGAAGTTCCATGGTATCATTCGTTTGCAGCCTTCAAGGGCACCACTAGTGGAATCACGGCATCTTGCATTGTGTGAGGGCGTGCGGAGAATATGGTGGCCCTAGTGGCTTCTTGGGGAGCATTGTGCCTCCACACCGCTCCAACGGAGACGTACTTCCCCCAAAGGGAAGGAACTTCGGTAACACATCCTCGTCTCCACCGGCTCTACTTGTGGTTACTTCTTCCCTTTACTTTGTTCAAGCTATTATTGTGTTGTATCCTTTTCTTGCACTTGTTGTTGTTGTTAGTATCATATAGGTTGCTCACCTAGTTGCACATCTAGACAACCTATTTGTTGCTAAACCTAATTTGTTAAGAAAAGATAAAAATTGGTAGTTGCCTATTCACCCCCCCTCTAGTCAACCATATCGATCCTTTCAATTGGTATCAGAGCCTCGTCTCTTTATTAAGGGTTTCTCCACCCGAAGAGTATGGTTGACACAGTGGAGGATGTGCCTGAGGCTATGGAGTTGACTTCGATCACTCGAGACAACTTTAATGAAGCTATGGCTTCACTTAAGAAGTCTCTGACGATCGAAGTCAAGTCCATGTTTAAATAATTACTTGAGGGGATGAAATCCACTCCCGATCCCTTGCTTGTGGTTAACCCCACGGCATCGGAGTCGGAGGCCAATTCCACCAAGGAAGCGTCTAAAGGTACTCATGTTCCTTCCCCTCATGACAAGAATGGTATGGGAACCTTTGCCTCGGTTCCCCCTCCCCCGTTCTATGGAGGACCGGTCCCCACAGCTCGCATTAATATTCACAACCTTGTTAAGGGTGATTTTGCTAATTGGATCTTCTGCATTGAGTCTCATTTGAATCATTGATCAACTAACCTTTGGAGAATCATCGAGCAAGGCTTCTACCCGCATGATCCAAACAACTTCACCCCAAGTGAAGAAGTGAACAATTAATACAATCACTCCGCATTGTTCATCTTTCAAGAAGCGGTCCCTCCCGAAGACCTAGCTCGCCTATGATCTTTCACTCGTGCAAAGGATTGTTGGGAGCACATTGTGTCCATGTACAAGGAAAGCTCAAGCATCCAACGGTCTAACTTTGAAGTGGTCCTTGATGAGTCCAATGAATTTATGATGCTCCAAGATGAGGATCTGCGTGATCTCTACCAGAGGGTGACTACTCTCTTGAGGTTGCTCTCCAAGACCATGGAAGCAAGGATACGGATGACACTTGGATCAAGCGCAAGTTTCTCAAGGCCATCATGCCTTTTAACAAGGCCATGTCTTTCGTGATTTGTCAAAGGCCAGACTTTCACTCCTTAACCTCAAGTGAAGTTTTGGATGAGTTTATTGCAATGAACATCACGAACAAGACCGCCAACAATGCTCTTGCTCAGGTCCGTTCAAAGAAAAGCACTCCCCACCCTTACTTTGATGGCCAAGGCCATTCTGGAAGAAGAAGAGGAAGAAGAAGAGGAGTGTGGCCCGAGGACAATAAATATGCTTACCATGAGCACATGGTTCTTGTGTGAAGCCAATCTTGGAGCAACAAGAGGAAATCAAGGCCCAACTTCACCAAGAACAACTCAAGTGGGTCAAAGAACAAGCAACGTGTAAGAACTTGCTACAATTGTGGAAATATGAGTCACTTTGTAGTGGATTGCCCCTACGAGAAGAGGGAAGAAAATGGTGGCAAACTCATTCGCAAAGATAAAGCCAAGTCTTTCCCTAGCAAGAACAACTTCACCAAGAATTCCCCTCCAAAGGGCTTGGTGGCACATGAAGAGTACCGCTCCGATGATGATGATGAAGATACAAGTGGAGAAGGAATGGCAACGGCTACCATTTCCATTGCTAGTTCCTCCCCTTCAAGGTATCTCTCTTCGGCACCCCAACGAAAACACCATTGCCAAGTGTCTCATGGCCAAACGTATCAACAAGGTAACTCCTAACATCAAAACCACCATCATTACTAGTCCTTCATTGTTAGATTGTGTTGATGATAGTGAGGTGGAGAAAGTTTATGAGAATGAATTCACCAAGTTTGTGAGCAAACTCAAGGGTGAGTCCAAGTAGCACTTTGTTGCTCTCTTGGAACAAATTGGTGAGGCCAATGATATCATTGAGTCACATGAGGATACTATCTCCAAGTTGGAGGAGCATAGTTGTGACTATGCCAATAAGATTGCAGATCTTTCCATTGCTATAAAGGAAGAGCAAGATCTTCGTTTGACTCTTGAGGAGTCACACAATGTTGATCATGCTAAATTGCAAAAAGATCTTGATCATGCTATTGTTCTTACTCGCGTGCTTAATTCCGAGAAAGCCGAACTTGAGGTTGGCCATGCTAGACTCAAGGAAGAATTTGATATACTTGACAAGGCCCACAAGGTCTTGAAGGGTGTTCATGCTTCTCTTAAAGAATCTCATGATAAACTCCAAGTGAAGCTAACCAAGGAGATTTCCACTTGTCCTCCTTTCATTCTAATTGATAATGCCCATGCTACTAACCCTTGTTGTGAGCATGTGCATCTTGTGGAAGAAAATGCTAAGTTGAAAGAGCAACTTGAGAAGGGCCTTGTGACTTGCGTACAAGGCGAGAAGAACCTGAATGACCTTTTGAGCAATCAAAAGGAAGTTGTAGGAAAGTAAGTACTTGGGTTTGTACCCAAGTGAAAGAAAAACAATACCAAGCAGCGCAAACCTTTGTTAAGGCAGGTGAGGGTACTCATGAGAAGAAGAAGAACAAGGAAGTGGGTGGTAATGCCAAGAATGGAAAAACTGCTCCCAACAACAAAGCCAACGACTTTAACCCTTCTTATGTTTTATGTCGTGCTAGTGATGGGTATGTTTATGCCAAATTCGTTGGTTCTTACTATGAGTACATTGGATGGTCTATTTGGGTTCCTAATACCCTTGTTGCTAACATCAAAGGACCCATTCAAAAATGGGTACCTAAATCCAAGCATTGATCTCTTGTAGGAGTTTGCTTCCGGTGGGGTGTCATGGTTGCTCGATAATGGAGCAACAAATCATATGACTGGGAGCAAGGGACTTGGTGGTGGATGTGCATCCAATTCCATCTATGCCCACCCATGTACAATTTGGTGATGCATCAACTTCTAAGGTATTGGGACTTGGTAAGGTGCTTATCTCTCAAGATTTAACTATTGAGAAAGTCATGCTTGTTGAGTCCCCTTAATACAATTTACTTTCCATTCGTCAACTTGCACATGGGCTTTGCAATATTCTTTGATCTTGATACCGTGGCCCTTTTGTGGAGCAAGACTCTTAAAGTAGCCTTTGTTGGGCATGTCGAGAATGGTCTGTATGTGGTGAACTTTTTGGAGCGTCCCACTAAGATCGCGACTTGCCTAATGATTAAAGTTTATGTGGGTTGGCTTTGGCATCAGCGACTAGCCCATGTCAATATGAGATGTTTGCAAAGTCTCCTCAAAGGGACCATGCCCGTGGACTAACGAATGTGAGTTTTGCCAAAGACCGTGCTTGCAGTGCTTGTATCAAAGGAAATTAAGCTTCATGAAATGGCTCATCGACCCACGACTATCATCTACTCTAAGAGCTCCTTCACATGGATCTCTTTGGACCTCCATCCTTTGATAGTCTTGGGGGAAGAAAGTATTGCTTGGTGATTGTGGATGACTACTTAAGATATACATGGGTATATTTCTTCAAGAGGAAGACTGAGACTCAACAAACCATCATCAACTTTGCAAATGAAACTCGAAGTCAACATGAAGCAAAGATCTTGATGATTAGAAGTGACAACGGCACCGAGTTCAAGAACTACACCTTGGATGAGTTTCTTAGTGATGAGGGGATCAAGCACCAATATGCCGCACCTTATACCCCTCAACAAATGGTGTGGCGGAGAGGAAGAACCGGACGTGATGGATGCGGCAAGAACCATGATGGCAAAATTCAAATCTCCGTACAACTTTTGGGCCGAAGCCATCAACACCGCATGTCATGCATCCAATAGGCTCTATCTCCACAAAGGCTTGAACAAGACTCCATATGAGATACTTACAGGTAACAAGCCCAACCTCAAGTACTTTCGGGTGTTCGCTTGTAAGTGTTCCATTCTCAAGAAAGGTGTTTGTTTGTCTAAATTCAAACCTAGAGCTCAAGAGGGCATATTTGTTGGTTATGCTACAAACTCTCATGCTTACTGTGTCCTCAACAATTCCAACAGACTCATTGAGGAGACGTGTAATGTGGAATTTGATGAAAATAATGGCTCCCAAGTGGAGCAAAGTGGTCTTTGTGATGTAGGTGATGAAATTGCTCCCCAATCCATAAGGAGAATGGGGATTGGGCAAATACTCCCCATTGAGGAACCCCTTGTGGCCGAAGGAGAAAGACAATGCTCTACTCAAGTGGATCCATCACCTACGCAAGACCCACACGCTTCCGAAGAAAAAAGTGACGGTCCTCATCTCCATGAACAAGATCAAGGGCAAGATCAACCCCATGTAGATGTTGATGCACCAAATGATGCTCAAGATCAATTTCATACCTCCGAGCTCACTCGAGATCAAGATCAAGCTCAAGATGGTGCTCAAGATCAAGAGCAAGCTCACGATGGTGCTCGAGATCCAGAGCAAGCTCAGATCAAGAGCAAACTCAAGACGGTGCCCAAGATAATCAAGATGACCCTCAAATGCCCATCGAGGAACTTTTGGAGCATCGTGTCACCAAGGTGGCGTCCAAGCTAAAGCATCAACAACATGTCATGGAGAATGTCTTTGGAAGCCTAAGAAAAGGGGTAACTACTCGTAAAAAATTGTCAAACGTTTGTGAGCATCATGCGTTTGTTTCGTGTGTTGAACCTCAAAAGGTACACAAGGCGCTTGATGATGTGGATTGGCTTGAATCTATGCAAGATGAACTCAACAACTTCGAGTGAAATCAAGTTTGGGAATTAGTTCCAAGGCCAACAAACGAACATAATGTCGTCGGGTCCAAGTGGATCTTTAAGAACAAGCAAGATGCGAATGGTGTGGTAGTTCGAAACAAGGCAAGATTGGTGATGTTGCTTGAAGCTACATCGGTTTTTCCCCAAAGAGGAAGGGATGATGCAGCACAGCAGTGGTAGGTATTTCCCTCAGATATGAAACCAAGGTTATCGAACCAGTAGTAGAACCAAGCAACACAACATAAACATCCCCTGCACACAAATAACAACACCTCACAACCCGACGTGTTAATGGGGTTGTCAATCCTTTTCCGGGTATGTCGCCTCGAGATAGGCAAAGGATGTGAGGTAAATTTGTAAATGGGATAAATAGATCACGGAATAAATAAATGGCAGCAAAGTATTTTTGTATTTTTTTATTTAATAGATCTGAGAATAAAGGCAAGGAAAATGTAGATCGCAAGGCAAATATACGAGGAAGAAGACCCGGGGGCCGTAGGTTTCACTAGTGGCTTCTCTCGAGAAAAATAAAAAACGGTGGGTGAACAAATTACTATTGGGAAATTGAGAGAAGTTCAAATAATCATGACGATATCCAGGCAATGATCATTACATAGGCATCACATCCAAGATTAGTAGACAAACTCTTGCCTACATCTACTACTATTACTCCACACATCGACCGCTATCTAGCATGCATCTAGTGTATTAAGTTCATGGAAAATGGAGTAATGCAATAAGAACGATGACATGATGTAGACAAGATCCGTTTATCTATTGCAGCAGATATGGATCTTGTCTTTTTATCCTTCGTAGCAACGATACATACGTGTCGGTTCCCTTTCTGTCACTAGGATCAAGCACCATAAGATCGAACCCACTACCGGGCACCTCTTCCCATTGCAAGATAAATAGATCAAGTTGGTCAAACAAAACCCAAATATCGGATAAGAAATATGAGGCTATAAGAGATCACGCATATAAGAGATCAAAGAACTCAAATAACTTTCATGGATATAAAAAGATATGACTGATCATAAACTCAAAGTTCATTAGATCCCAACAAACACACCGAAAGGACTTACATCATATGGATCTCCAATAGATCATTGTATTGATAATCAAGAGAGAGAGAGAGAGGAAGCCATCTAGCTACTAACTACGGACCCGAAGGTCGACTACTCACACATCATCAGAGAGGCACCAATGTAAGTGGTGAACCCCTCCATGATGGTGTCTAGATTGGATCTCGGTGTTCTGGACTCTACGGCGGCTGGATGAAAATTTCATCGACTCTCCTAGGGTTTCTGGAATATTGGGTTATTTATAGAGCAAAGAGTCGGCCTAGGGGGCACCTGAGGTGGGAACAACCCACCTGGGTGCGCCTGGGCCTCCTGGCACGTCCAGGTGGGTTGTCCCCTCCTCGGGACTCCCCCCAGGTGCAACCAGGGCCCATTGTGTTCCTTCTAGTCCATAAAAAATCATCATAAATTGACGTGGTATTTGGACCCCTTCTGGTATTGATTTCATGTGATGTAAGAAACATGCAGAAAACAACAACCGGCACTTGGCACTATGTCAATAGGTTAGTACCAAAAAATGATATAAAATGACTATATAATGATTATAGAACATCCAAGATTTATAATAAAACAACATGGACTAATCAAAAATTATAGATATGTTGGAGATGTATCAGCATCCCCATGCTTAACTCCGGCTTGTCCTCGAGTAGGTAAGTGATAAACAGAATTTTTCATTTGGAGTGTTGTTTATCATGTCATATCATATTCTTTTCTTCATAGCATGGAAATTTGGACTTTATGTGATTCAAAGCAATAGTCTAGTTTTGACATAATAATTTAGATACTCAAGCATATCAACAAGCAACCATGTCTTTAAAAATATCAATGCTAAAACAAGTTATCCCTAGCCCATCATGCTCAAACATTGATCCATTCATGAAACACACTCGACTATTAGCTACACCCAATACTTAAGTACGATCATATTGTCCCCTAGTTGGTGCTTTTATAAGAGAGGATGGAGACTCAACTTCAAAAATAGAAATTGCATCAAGTAAAAGAAAGGCCCTTCACAGAGGGAAGTAGGGATTTGTAGAGGTGTCAGAGCTCAAAGCGAAAAATAGAGATAAAAACAGTTTGGGAGGTGTATCCATCCCACCAACGAAAACGACATGGAGCATCCCAACACTTTCCATGCTATATATATCATAGGCGGTTCCCAAACAGAAAATAAAGTTTATTCCTTTTTTCACCATAACTTTCACTTTCCATGGCTAACCGTATCCACAGGTGCCCTCCATACCAACATTTTCCAAGGAATTTATTAATTGACAACATAAAGTAAATTCATTTTTGCATTTCGGGACTGTGCATCCTTAATACCTTTGCCTTACTCTCGTGCAATGTCAAGTGAATAAACACTCATCATGAGAATAACACATCTAGCATGGAAAATATTAGCTACCCGTTACCATTCCGCGAGCGAAACAAACACACAAACGAGATGGCACATGCAAATTTGCTTAGAATGGCAAAAGAATACCGCATATAGGTAGATATGGTGGACTCATGTGGCAAAGCTGGTTTAAAGGATTTTGGATGCACAAGTAGAGGTCATACTTGGTGCAAAATGAAGGCTAGCAAAAAGATTGAGAAGCGACCAACCAAGAAACGAATAATCTCATAAGCAAGCATTAAGCATAATTAACACAGAATAATGCACCATAAGTAGGATATAATTTTCATTGCATGATTATTGACTTACGTGCATGAATAGGGAATCACAAACCTTAACACCAATATTCTTACTAGAGCACAATTACTCACCAACATGACTCACATATCACATCATCATATCTCAAAACTATTACTAAAAATCAAGTTTATTTTGTCCAATGATCTTCATGACTTTTTTTATTTCTTTATCCTTCTTGGATATCTATCACTTTGGGACTAATTTTCATGTGTTGCTTTTCAGAAGCTCAACCAAATATAAGTGAAGATCATGAGCATAACATATTTTCTTTCTCTCAAACTAATTTAAGTGAAGCAAGAGAGAATTTCTTCAAAATTTTACTAACTCTCAAATAAATCTAAGTGAAGCAAGAGAGCAATTCTTCAAAAATACTAAGCACACCGTGCTCAAAAATATATAAGTGAAGCACTAGAGCAAGTCCATTGCTCATAAAAATTTAAGTGAAGCATAAAGAGCAATTCTAATAAGTCATGGCATAATTTTGGCTCTCTAAAATAGGTGTGTACAGAAAGGATTGATGACTTAAAACACGAAATAAAACGAGCAAAGAAACATATCATACAAGACGCTCCAAGCAAAACACATATCATGTGACGAATAAAAATATAGTCTCGAGTAAAATACCGATGGTTGTTAGAAGAAGGAGGGGATGCCACTCGGGGGCATCCCCAAGCTTAGTCGTTTTCTAATTCTTGGATAATAGCTTGGGATGCCGGGGCATCCCCAAGCTTAACCTCTTCTATCCTTCTTTCATCCATCGTAAGATAACCTAAAACTTGAAAACTTCAATCACACAAAACCCAACAAAACCCTTGTGAGATCCGTTAGTAAAAGAAAGAAAATAACTACTATAAGTGTTGTGTCAAACCAATTCTTATTTTGTTTTTGTATTATATCTACTGTATTCCAACTTTTTTATGTCAAAAACTCATCAAAGAAAACCGTAGAGCCATCAAAAAAAGCACACAACACAAAGAAAACAGAATCTGTCAAAACAGAACAGTCTGTAGTAATCTAGAACTTTCGAATACTTTTGTAACATCAAACATTCTACCAAATTAGGAAGACCAGCATAATTTGTATATTAATCTTATTCAAAAAGAATCGTAGCAAAAGATCTTTTCTGTGATTTATAATAATTATTTTTGTGAGCACAAAGTTTCTGTCTTTTTCAGCAAGATCAAACAACTATCACCCTGGAAGATCCTAAAGGCTTTACTTGGCACAAACACTAACTAAAACACAAAAAACACAATAATAACAGTAGCATAATTGTGCTAACACTCAAGAACAGAAAGAAAAAAGCAAAAATAAATTTTATTCATTGGGTTGCCTCCCAACAAGCTCTTCCTTTATAGCCATTAAGATAGGCATGAGATTTTATTGATGCTGTTAAGAAAGATAAGATTTGAACCGGAAAGAAAGCATCATAAAACACGTGACACACACATTTAAGTCTAACATACTTTCCATGCATAGGCATTTTGTAGGCAACCAAATTATCAAGACAAGAAACACCTAGCATATGCTAGGAAGAAGAAAGAGACGATAGCAATCTCAACATGAAGACAGGTAATTTAGTAACATGGAAATTTCTACAACCATATTTTCCTCTCTCATAGTAATTACATGTAGGATCGTAAGCAAATTCAACAAAAAAGCTATCACATAACATATTCTCAACGCGATCCACATGCATGTGAAGTTGACACTCTTCCAAAATTGTGGGATTAACATTAACTAAAGTCATGACCTCTCCAAACCCACTTTTATCAAAAAATTCATAAGATTGAACATTATCCATATATGTGGGATCTAAAATTGACACTCTTCCGAACCCACTTTCAATATTATTGCATACACTATTATCAATCTCATATTCATCATGGGGCTTAAATAATTTTTCAAGATCATACAGAGAATCACCCCAATCATGATCATTGCAATAAGTAGTGGTCATAGCAAAATTAGCATCCCCAAGCTTGGTGTTTTGCATATTATTAGCACAATTGTAATTAATAGAATTTATAGTAAAATAATTGCAATCATGCTTTTCATTAAAGAGCTATCATGAATCAGTTCATAAATTTCTTCATCACAATTTTCAGATTCACGAATCTCAAGCAAAACATCATAAAGATAATCTAGTGTACTCAAATCACTAGCAATTTGTTCATGATAACTGGATCACTTAAAAATATTAGCAAGTGGATGAGGATCCATATCCAGAGATATTTAGCAAGCAAAGATGCAAGCAAATAGAAGACACATGGCACACAAGCAAAGAAGAGATCTGACGAGAAAACAACGAACGGACAAGAGGGCAAATAAAATGGCAAATTTTGTGAAGTGGGGGAGAGGAAAATGAGAGGCAAATGGAAAATAATGTAAATTGCGAGGAGGTGAGATTTCTGATTAGGAACCTGGTTGATGTTGAAGATCCTCCCCGGCAATGGTGCCAGAAATATGTCTCCCACCACCCCCACCCCTCCGGTGCTAGGCTCTCCGGCGATCTCCCATCTCAACCTCTAAACCCCCCATCCAATCCGGCCATCCTCTCCGGCATCTTCCCCCCATCAAGGAGATCCCCATCTTTGATGGATTCTCCTTCTGGATCCACCCTTGGCTTGGACTTCTCCAAGGTTTTTGGCTTTTTCAGATGCGATCTACAACTCTCTTGGTGTTACGGTGCACCCCGTCGAGGATTCTGGTCATTTCATCATGGTTGTCTCATTTAGTAGGCATGATTTTCGCCTCCCTGATGATTCGGTGGCCGCGGCCTTGGAAGCTTCCCTTGGGGGTTCAGCTATTGAGCTCTTGGTTTCACATATTCAAGGTAAGGTATTCTCCTTCCACGTCTCATGCAAAAAATTTGGTCTTCAAATTTTAGCACTTCGATCTTTTGCGTGTATGCATTTCAAGTGTTACTTCCATCTTTGGGGACATGGTGGCCCTAATTGGAGAAATGAAGTTTTAATCTGGAGAAAAGAATGTGATGCCGAATGGATTTTTGTTAGTCCCACAAAACGTAGATCTACGTTGGGCATGCTGGCCATGCATAAACCTCCAGTCAAATCTGCTCTCAAATCTTCTGGTCAGTCTAGAAAGAGGATCTCGTTTGCTACGTTCCAAAATTATCCTGTGTGCAAGGGATATAGATATTCGGCTACGCCGAATTGCATTCTGACGGCTCTTGATGGAGGTTACTCGGTTTGTTCTCATGAACGTGTCATCATACATACGCCGCCGGCGCCGGAATTGCAATGGACGGCGGCGGTCCCTCCGATCACCTTCGGTTCAGTGGATCCTCCTTTTTCGCCTACCAAGTCTATCCATGTGGTAACTTCGGCACCTTCTTTGGGCGGGTCTAGTGCGATTTCAAATGTTTCTCCATCTGGCCCGTCTTCTTGCTCTGGGCCTCCTCTTGGGTCCATAGGCCTTGAGTCTGTTCCAGAGCCCATTTGGGATACCCCAATTCCCCCTTATGTTTTATTCCCCGAGCAAGATATTGGGACGAACAACTTGCAAGATCTTAATGTGACTCCAACTCCCGCGCCTGGATTTCTTGAGGCTGATTTGGAGGATTTTCATTCTATGGTTGAGGATATGGCGTTCCGTTATTGGAAATGTAAAAATTGTTTTTCTATGTCTCATCCTACGGTTGCGTGCACCAATCAAACGAGATGTAGGTGATGCTTTAAACTGGGCCACAGGGCCAAATCTTGCACCGGATCTGCGCCAACTGAGGGTTTTAGATGGGTCCCACGCGTCATTGGGGTTACGGCTGCTAACCCACCACCGTTTTCCTTGCCCGGCGCCTCGATTTCCCTCCAAGACTCTGCTCTATGCTCATTGAGCAGTCCCATCAAGCGTGCCTCGCCTGCAACTACTTCCCCCCAATCGA
The DNA here is from genome assembly GCF_002162155.2 of Triticum dicoccoides. Classification (NCBI taxonomy): domain Eukaryota; kingdom Viridiplantae; phylum Streptophyta; class Magnoliopsida; order Poales; family Poaceae; genus Triticum; species Triticum dicoccoides. Next base: position 505,661,935 of record NC_041381.1, on the reverse strand, counting down.
TACCCCCGCCTCTGCAATCTCCTCCAACGCTGCCACCATTGCATACACCGCCTCCGCCTCCACCAGTTGAGCCGTGACCAGAAACCCCACCGCCGCCACGTGAGCCGAGGCCAGAAATCCCGCCGCCACCACCTGCTTCGATGGCCAACTTTCCGCTCAATCCCTGGGAGTATGTTCCGCCGGGCTTCGACATCATCGACGATGGCCCTCTCCGTTTGCCGCGCACTTTCTATGCGCCTGCCACTGCTCCTGATCAGAGACATGAAGCATATGGTGTCGCCATCGTTGAGCCAGAGCCACTGCATGAAGAAATCTAGCTGTATCGCAACATGGTGAGTGATTTCGTTGTCAATCAGCTAGGCAGAGATGTGCTTGATGCGCAGCCCTGGATTCAGGGGTGGGGCTGTTCTGTTTCCGTAGTGCTGCATCCCGCCATGTCATGGTGAATCATCCTCCCTTAGATCTAGGCAATGATCGTTTTGTTCGATTTATTCTGCATGATGAGGGCACCAACTACAGAGCTACTTAGGGTTTCCATAGAGGTTGGGTCATGCTTCTGGGTGTTCCTTTGGATTATCGTCGCACTCAGTATATTGCGGATGTTGTCAGTACCTTTGGACGTTTTCATGTTTGGCATCAGGATGATCAGATGATGGTTCGTACTCTGGCATATGTTTCTTTTCCTGCGCCATCACTTGTCCCTCGTGGAGTGGTTTATCGTGAGTATGGTGATTTTGGAGCTGTCAGAGTGTCGTGGTCTGCCCCGGTTTATGTCCTGTTGGCAGATTTTGCGGATGTTCTTCCTGGTGATGAGGATCCGATGCCTTTCAATGGCAATCCGCACCCTTTACCTGGTCAGATGCAGTTTAATAACAACAATTTGGTAATGCCTGAGTATCCGGAGATTGGTTGGAACGATGTTCCTCCGCCTGCTGAGAACTTTCATGAGCGTGCTGACAACAATCATGCGCCTGTGGATGCTGTTTTTCCTGATGAGCCCGCCGAAGATGATGTGCAGTCGCAAGAGTCAATGATCTTGCAAGGTTCTGATGGCTCGTTCAACAATGCTGAAGGTTTTGACCTTAATGAGGTGCCTGCTGACCTACCTGAAGATGTTGTAGTGCTGTTTCAACCTCCTATTGTTGCTCATCAATTTCAACAAGCACCAGTTCAGCAAGTTCTTCACATTGGTCAAGTGCTCACTGTCTTTGGGCCAGTTCTGCCACCTGAGATGCAATGGACTCGTACTTTTTCCAGTATGATGCAGTGTTTTGACACCATTACAATCCCTAAACCCATGAAGAAGCCTCTTCTGAAGTTTCTCATGCTCTCCAATCAGTCCTGGGATTTCACAGTGCATGATGACCTGCTTGGCCGTCGCCTCTTGTCTGCTCCTTCTCAAGCTGCAATATGTTTATCCCCTGTCAAGAGGCATGTGGCTCGTGCTCTCTGTTTCGATTCAGTCTCTGACCCTGTCACTGAATCTTTTCAGGTCACTGCCACCGCTAAGGTCTCCAAGAAAAGAACCCGCAAGTCTGCAGCTAATCAAGTGTTGGTCGAATCTGAAGTTCATCGCAGTGCGAGGCTCAGTGCTCTCCGAGATGGTTTTCGTCAGATCCAACATAAGCTAGTTGCTTTGCCCCAGAGTTCTAGGTTCAAGAAACTGAAGAGAGCTCTCCTACTGAATCTGCTCCACCTCCAGCTGCGTCAGATAATCTTGAAGCAGAAGTGCCACCTCCCACATCTATCTCTGACCTTCAGCGTATTGGAGCGCACCTGCAGATTGCCCCTGAGAAGATCTCTGCGGAAAAGCTTGCAGCTGATCCGTCCTCACACCAGCAGCAACTCCGATGATAAGTGACAACCGGCCTCGGCTGCTTGGGTCCATGGCGTACCTTAATAATCGTCATCTTTATGTTCTTTGTTTCATTTGTGTTGAATTATCATGTGGACTTGGCTTTTGGGTCGGGTAGATCACTGCGTGGTCACCTTCATGCTGATCTTATTTTGGTTTGTAATGAATTGCAATGCATTTAGAGACTGGAAGGTCCTATGTTGGAATGTACATGACCTTAACTCTGAAGCCCGTCAGTTAGTAGTCAAGCAAAAAATCGATGAATCTGGTTGTTCGATTATTTGCCTTCAGGAAACCAAATGCACGCATATTGATCAGCGTTTCCTTAGGAAATTTTTCCCATGGTGCTTTGATAACTTTGTGTATGTACCATCTGTCGGTGCATCTGCTGGAATTGTGGTTATTTGGAATTCCTCTTTTTTTGCTGGAAAGTTAGTTCAAGCTAAACCATATGGTATCATCGTGCAGTTTCGTTCCCTGCACACGTCTGAAGTTTGGACCTTGGTCTCTGTTTATGGTCCTTGTCAGAACCTGGCTCGCGATGAATTTGTGCAATGGTTATACAATTTGGATATCCATTTCGATGAAAACTGGTTGTTGGTTGGTGATTTTAACTTTATGCGCTCGTTGGATAATCGCAATCTACCTGGGGGTAATGTCCATGACATTTTCCTCTTTAATGAAGTTATTGGCCATCTGGGTCAACTAAAGGTCGTCAGTATACTTGGTCCAACATGCAGTCTATTCCTTTGTTAGAACAGATTGGTTGGTTCTTTACATCTGTCTCTTGGACTAATAATCACCCCAGCACTTTGGTTTTGCCGTTGGCACGTACTGCTTCTGACCACGTTCCGTGTGTAGTTAATGTTGCAACCTGCATTCCAAAGGCCAAGCTGTTTCGTTTTGAGAATTATTGGGTCAATCTTCCAGGGTTTATGGACTGTGTTCAGGATGTTTGGAATAAGCCTTCCAGGATTAATAATGTGCTGTTGGTTCTATCTCTACCAAGTTTAAAGCTCTCAGAGTTGCTCTTAAAAAATGGCATGTAAATCTTTCCAAGATTAAAGCACTCATTGCAGATTGTAACACGGTCATTTTTTATTTTGATGGCCTTGACGAACTGCGTACTTTAACCTGGCCAGAGTCAAATTTTTGTCGAATTGTGAAGTTGCATTCAGAGGAAATTCTTCACTTGTAGTTTATTTACTGGAAGCAGCGTTGCACCATTCGTTTCATCAAGATTGGGGAAGAGAAGTTAAAGTTTTTTCAGGCCATGGCCACTGAAAGGTACCGCAAGAACACCATCTCCTCTATTAAAAATGATGCCAGAGATGTGGTGTCTGACCATCAACAGCTTGCTGGAATGTTTTGGTCTGAATTCAAAAACCGCATGGGTCACGCTCAAGGTATTCAGATGGGCTTTGACTTGGAGAACCTCCTAGCTAGAGTTGATGGGCTGGAGGATTTATCTAAAGTCTTTTCTGACGACGAAGTGGATGAGGTTATCAAGCATTTACCTCTTGATCGTGCTCCTCGTCCGGATGGCTTTACGGGACTTTTCTTAAAGAAATGCTGGCATATCCTCAAAGCTGATTTTTTGGTTTTGGTCAAAGAGTTTTATGAGGGAAAATGTAACTTGGAGTGTTTAAATACACCCTTCATAACTCTTATACCCAAGAAGCTGAGCCCGGAGTTTGTTGGTGATTTTCGGCCCATCTCTCTCATAAACTCTTGTTTAAAATTTCTCACCAAGCTTCTGGCCAATCTTTGCAGAAGGTTATCCTTAGCAGCATTCACCAAAAACAGTATGGTTTCCTCAAATGCCGTTCCATTCAGGATTCTCTTGCCTGGTGTTTTGAATATATCCACCAATGTAAAGCTTCAAGGAGACCTATAGTCCTGTTAAAACCTGACTTTACAAAGGCCTTTGATACCCTTGAGCATGCAGCCATCCTTAGAATTTTGAAATGCAAGTGTTTTGATGATCGTTGGAGGGGATGGGTTGATAGTTTGCTATCTTCTGGGTCATCTTCAGTTCTGTTGAATGGGGTTCCTGGCCAGCATTTCAAGTGTCGATCTAGAGTTCGTCAGGGTGATCCTTTGTCGCCACTTTTATTTGTCATTGCAGTGGACTTGTTACAGTCAGTAGTTAATGATATGTGTCGACGCAACGTACTCACTTTGCCAATTCCCACCAAGTCCAACGACTTTCCAATTGTGCAGTACGCCGACGACACCCTTATTGTTCCACTTGCTATTGACTCTCAGCTAATTTCCCTTAAGAAGATGCTTGAAATCTTCACTGTCTCAACTGGTTTGAAAGTTAACTTCAGTAAGTCTTCGATGATCCCGATAAATATGTCTGATGAAGAGGGCTCTAGGCTTGCCAGCTTGCTTGGTTGTACTGCTGGTTCTCTTCCCTTTACCTACCTTGTTTTGCCTATGGGAACAATGAGACCTACAATATCTGATCTGATGCCTTTGGTTGATCGTATTGAGAGAAGGTTGTCAGCTTCTTCTTGCCTCCTCAATCAGGGCAGTAGACTCCAGTTGCTCCAATCGGTCCTCACTTCAATGCCAATATATTTCCTTTGGACTTTGTCGATCCCGCAAGGTATTCTTAAGCAGATTGAGAGAATTGAATGTCAATGTATTTGGAGAGGTCATTCAGACATGCCTCGGCAGCCTTTGGTAGCTTGGGAGCTGGTTAGCAGACCAAAGAAATATGGTGGTTTGGGAGTTCTTGACCTGAGTGTGTAGAATGATGCTCTTCTGATTAAACATCTTTTCAAGTTCTTTAACAAGATGGATATTCCTTGGGTGAATTTAATCTAGGACTCCTATTATCAATCCTCGGCTCCACAAGCTACCCAGATGTGTGGTTCCTTCTGGTGGCGTGATGTGCTTAAGCTTTATGACAAATTTTGTAAGCTGGCAATGCTGCAGGTTCATGTTGGCGACTCTGTAGTGTTCTGGCTGGATAAATGGGAAATTAGTGGTAATCTTGTTACTCTTAACGATCGGTTTCCAAGACTCCATTCCTTTGTGATTGATGACTTGGCCACTGTTAAGGATGTCCTCGAGCTGCCTAATTTGACTGAGAGTTTCCATCTACCTCTGTCTCTAGAGGCTTTCCAGGAGTTTGATCAACTTCAGTCCATGCTCCTTCCTATTGAGCTTGATCCTAACAGTAAGGACATTTGGAGATGGCCATCTAAGTCTGGTCAATTCCAGACCAAGATATATTATGACTATGCTTTCTCTAGCATTGTGGTTGATCCTATTTTCAAATGGATATGGAAATGCTATTGCACTCTCAAGATCAGAGTCTTTGGATGGCTTCTTCTTATGGACCGCCTCAACACAAGGGATATGATGCAGCGCAGGCACTGGATTATCCAGGATGATTCCTGTGTGCTTTTCCAATCTCGAACTCATGAAGACAGAATTCATCTCTTCTTCACATGCAATTTCAGCCAGAGAGTTTGGAATTACCTTGGGATTTCTTGGCAAGTTCAGCCTCATCAGTCAACTTACTCCATGGTTTCTTCGGCTAGAGATGAGTTTGGTTTGCCCTTCTTCACAGAAGTGGTTTTTACTGTCACCTAGAATATTTGGACTCAAAGGAATGGCAAAATATTCAGGAATGAGACTCCAAGCTTCAGAGCCTGGAGAAGGAATTTTGTACATGATTTAACTCTGTTAACTCATAGGATCAAATATAAATATAGAGATAAACTTCTGGACTGGTTAGCCTCTTTACCCTAGATAGTTAGTTCTTGTTTATTCTTGTCTTGTACCTTGGACTTTTATGCTGAGTTTTAATAAAGCACTGTGAGGCTGTTGCCTTGCAGTATATAGTCAAAGAAACAGTGCCAGAAATTCCTTTTGATATCGCTTGAAGCTACGACGGTTTTTTCCCCAAAGAGGAAGGGATGATGCAGCACAGCGGTGGTAGGTATTTCCCTCAGATATGAAACCAAGGTTATCGAACCAGTAGGAGAACCAAGCAACACAACGTAAACAGCCCCTGCACACAAATAACAACACCTCGCAACCCAACATGTTAATGGGGTTGTCAATCCCTTTCGAAGTACGACGCCTCAAGATAGGCAAAGGACGTGAGGTCAATTTGTAAATGGGATAAATAGATCACGGAACAAATAAATTGCAGCAAGTTATTTTTGTATTTTTTTGGTTTAATAGATCTGAAAATAAACGCACGGAAAAAGTAGATCGCAAGGCAAATATATGAGGAAGAAGACCCGGGGGCCCGTAGGTTTCACTAGTGGCTTCTATTGAGAAAAATAGCAAATGGTGGATGAACAAATTACTGTTGGGCAATTGATATAACTTCAAATAATCATGATGATATCCAGGCAATGATCATTACATAGGCATCACGTCCAAGATTAGTAGACCGACTCCTGCCTGCATCTACTACTATTACTCCACACATCGACCGCTGTCCAGCATGCATCTAGTGTATTAAGTTCATGGAAAAACATAGTAATGCAATAAGAACGATGACATGATGTAGACAAGATCTGTTTATCTATTGGGGCAGATATGGATCTCCTCTTTTTATCCTTAGTAGCAACGATACATACGTGTTGGTTCCCTTTCTGTCACTGGGATCAAGCACCGTAAGATCGAACCCACTACCGGGCACCTCTTCACATTGCAAGATAAATAGATCGAGTTGGCCAAACAAAACCCAAATATCGGAGAAGAAATACGAGGCTATAAGAGATCACGCATATAAGAGATCAAAGAACCCAAATAACTTTCATGGATATAAAAAGATATAACTGATCATAAACTCGAAGTTCATCAGATCCCAACAAACACACCGCAAAAAGGACTTACATCATATGGATCTCCAAGAGAACATTGTATTGATAATCAAGAGAGAGAGAGAGAGAGGAAGCCATCTAGATACTAACTACGGATCCGAAGGTCTACAAAGAACTACTCATGCATCATCCGAGAGGCACCAATGGAATTGGTGAACCCCTCCGTGATGGTGTCTAGAATGGATCTCGATGTTCTGGACTCTGTGGCGTCTGCATGAAAATTTTGTCAACTCTCCTAGGGTTTCTGAAATATTGTGGTATTTATAGAGCAAAGAGTCGGTCCAGGGGGCACCCGAGGTGGGCACAACCCACCTGGGCGCGCCTGTGCCTCCTGGTGCGCCCAGGTGGGTTGTCCCCTCCTCTGGACTCCCCCTAGGTGCAACCAGGGCCCATTGTGTTCCTTATGGTCCATAAAAAATCATCATAAATTGGTGTGGGATTTGGACCCCTTCTGATATTGATTTCTTGCGATGTAAAAAACATGCAGAAAACAACAATTGGCACTTAGCACTATGTCAATAGGTTAGTATGAAAAATGATATAAAATGACAATATAATGATTATAAAACATCCAAGATTGATAATAAAACAACATGGAATGATAAAAAATTATAGATACGTTGGAGACATATCAATTGGTGGCACAAGGCTACTCCCAATTCGAGAGTATCGACTACGGTGAAACCTTTGTCCCTGTTGCTTGTCTTGAATATATTCACATGTTGCTTGCATATGCTTCTCATCATGATTTTAAATTGCAACAAATGGATGTGAAAAGTGCATTTCTTTATGGTCCTTCGAATGAGTTGGTGTATGTCAAACAACCTCCGGGATTCGAGGATCCCAACTTCCGCAATCATGTATACAAAGTCAAAAAGGCGCTCTATGGCCTTAAACAAGCCCCACGTGCATGGTATGATCACCTTGCCGAGTTTTTGCAAGATCGTGGGTTTGAAATCGGGAAAATCAATCCCACTCTTTTTACTAAGAGGGTCAAAGAGGATTTGTTTATATGCCAACTATATGTTGATGGTATTGTTTTTGGTTCTCCTAACAAATCTTTGAATGATGATTTTGCCGCACTAATGACCAAGAAGTTTGAGATGTCTATGATGGGAGAGTTGAAGTTCTTTCTTGGGTTCGAAGTCAAGCAAAGATGATAAGGAACGTTCATCAACCAAGCCAAGTATACCCAAGACATGCTCAAGAGATTCAAGCTAGAAGATGTCAAGTCGGTCAAGTTTCCAATGGCCACCAATTGCAAGCTTGACAATGATCGCACTGGTAAAGAGGTGGATCAAAAGGAATATCATTCCATGATTGGATCCTTGCTTTACCTTTGTGCATCTAGACTGGATATCATGTTGAGTGTGGAAATTTGTGCACGGTTCCAAACCGCACCTAAGGAAAGTCACTATGTGGCAGTCAAGCGAATCTTTTGATATTTGGCTCGTACCCCAAACTTTGGCTTATGGTACCCCAAAGGAGCAAGCTTCGATCTTATGGGTTACTGCTACCTCTTGAGCATTGCGTTGGTTTTCCTTGAAGAGGAAAGGGTGATGTAGCAAAGTAGCGTAAGTATTTCCCTCGGTTTTTGAGAACCAAGGTATCAATCCAGTAGGAGGCTCCTCAAAAGTCCCACGCACCTACACAAACAAACAAGAACCTCGCTACCAACGCAATAAAGGGGTTGTCAATCCCTTCACGGTAACTTGCGAAAGTGAAATCTGATAGAGATAATATGATAAGATAAATATTTTTGGTATTTTTATGATATAGATTGGAAAGTAAAAGATGCAAATAAAAGTAGATTGAAAACTTATATGATAAAAGATAGACCCGGGGGCCATAGGCTCACTAGTGGCTTCTCTCAAGATAGCATAAGTATTACGGTGGGTGAACAAATTACTATCGAGCAATTGATAGAAAAGCGCAAGTTATGAGATTATCTAGGCATGATCATGTATATAGGCATCACGTCCGTGACAAGTAGATCGAGAAGATTCTGCATCTACTACTATTACTCCACACATCGACTCCTTCCTGCATCTAGAGTATTAAGTTCATGAAGAATAGAGTAACGCACTAAGAAAGATGACATGATGTAGAGGGATAAACTCATGAAATATGATACAAACCCCATCTTTTTATCCTCGATGGCAACAATACAATACGTGCCTTGCTGCCCCTGCTGTCACTGGGAAAGGACACCGCAAGATTGAACCCAAAGCTAAGCACTTCTCCCATTGCAAGAAAGATCAATCTAGTAGGCCAAACCAAACTGATAATTCGAAGAGACTTGCAAAGATAACAAAATCATCAATAAAAGAATTCAGAGGAGATTCAAATATTTCTCATAGATAAACTTGATCATAAACCCACAATTCAGCGAATCTCGACAAACACACCACAAAATGAGTTACATTGAATAGATCTCCAAGAAGATCGAGGAGAACTTTGTATTGAAATTCAAAGAGAGAGAAGAAGACATCTAGCTAATAACTATGGACCCAAAGGTCTATGGTTATCTACTCACAACTCATCGGAGAGGCCTTGGAGATGATGTAGAGGCCCTCCATGGTCGATTCCCCCTCCAGCGAAGCACCGGCGAAGGCTCCAATATGGGATCTCGCGGATACAGAAGGTTGTGGCGGTGTAATTAGGTTTTCATGGTGCTCCTGGATGTTTTCGGGGTATGTGGATATACATAGGAGGAAGAAGTAGGTCGGTTGACGCTCGAGGGGCCCACGAGGGTGGGGGCGCGCCCACCACCAGGAGGTGCACCAGACACCCTCGTGGCCGCCTCGTTTGTTGCTTGACGTCCACTCCAAGTCTTCGGGTTTGCATTTGTTCCAAAAAGATCGCTCCCGAAGGTTTTATCCTGTTTGGACCCCGTTTGATATTCCTTTTCTTCGAAACACTGAAATAGGCAAAAAAAACAGCAATTCGGGTTGGGCCTCCCGATAGTAGGTTAGTCCCAAAAATGATATAAAAGTGTAAAGTAAAGCCCATAAACATCAAAAATGGGTAATGTCGGGGATATACCCCGCGGTTTGAACCGGCCGGAAATATGACCCGGTCAGACTTGGCAGTTTACCTGAGACCCGGTTTACACTCGACGATTCATTGGTGACCTGCCCTGACCAGACGGTTTACAAACAACCTACCTGAACATTATGACTCACTGGTAACCCGGCGGGCGGGATAGACGGATGACAAGGCCCAAGGCCCAGAAGGCCGATTTATGTTAATGGTGGGCCGATTTAAGAGGAAAGGCGTTAGGAATATTTACTTTACAAGGAGTTAAGTCTTGGACTTGTATCCGGTTTGTATTAGAAGGTAGACTTGTCCTAATCCTAATAGGACTCCACATGTAACCCGCCCCTTCAACTTATATCAGGAGGGGCAGGGCTCCCCAAAGAGGGAGAAGCGACAAGAAACAATCTCTAGGGCTAGATACAACTAGAGGAAAGTCGGTTTACGGCGACTCCCATGAGCATAATGAGACCTAGCCACAGACAACATGTAGGGCTATTACCGGATGATGTTTCTCGGGGCCCAAAGCTGTCTAAATCCTTGTCTTGTGTGTTGCGTCTCTCGTCCCGATCAACCCCTCTCAAGCTACCACATAGATGCGTTGGCCTCATGACTAAGTCCTGACACTAAGGACATCTGACGTGTTAATTCCACGACAGTTGTCGCCCACCATGGGGCTAGCGCACGGTGGTGTTGAGTTCTTGAAGGGATCTTTTCTAGAGTTCGAGAAGTTCGCAATTTTCTGGTTCAACAAAAACCGGCTGGGAAAAATTCACATCAACAAATGAGTTAATCAGCAAAGATTGACGAAGTGTTTTGTGATGGAGGATATGATATTAAGATTCATAGGGATTTTTGGGTTTGCGTGCGGCGCCTCACGTGTTACAGGACGTCTCGTCGAATCCGAGTGCAGATCAGTTTTTCCTGCTGCAAACAAGACCGGACAAGAGTCTGATTCGGCGTCACCAAATAAAAAGGGCTCTGGACAGCTGGGCCCCGGTGCTGACTCGGCCTCACCATCACCTCAGAGACGACCTCGAGCCGACCGCGGACAAAATTACTGTTATGACCTATAAGGCTAACAAAATCCCGATTTGACCTTGTTTCAAAAGAAATTTCGATTCTGACCTTTTTGGGTGACGCCAACATCCCTGGCGTCTGGGTTGCGAAGCAGACGCCAGGGTCCCTGGCGTCTGGCCCCTGGCCCGCTCTGCCCGCCTGCCCGTTGACCTGCTGACGTGGCAAAGGGGCCAGACGCCAGGGACCCTGGCATCTGGCCCTGGTAAGTGGATAACCCACGGGAGAGTGTGTGGGACCCACCCCACGCACTTTCCCCAATCCACAACCCGAGCTTGAAGAACACTTGGAGCTCTCACACTCTCTCCTACCCCTCAAGCTCCCCCTCAAATCCTCTCCAAAAGGTACATCCCTTAGGTGGATCTTTCCATCACTTTGTTGCTCTTGTTAATCTCCCCCAAATCATCCAATTATTTTTTGTTAAATCTTGTTATTTTGGTTGCATTTTATACATGTTGGTGGAACCCTAGTTCATGTTTTCTCCCCCTTAGGTTAGTGTGAATGGCTTGGTTAACTTTGATAATATAGTGCTATGCATGGTGTGTAGTAGGAATATATGTTAGTTGAGTAGAAAGATTGGGGGTGAGGGTTAGTTAGTGATTAGGGTTAACCAATAATTTAGTGTTGGTATGATTTGGATACTTTTGTGTGTTAATTAGTGATACTTTTGTGGACATCACCAATAATTTAGTGTTGATATGATTTGGATATAATAAGATGTATTTGGATAAACACCAATTCTCATTGAAGTCTTAAATGCATTCATGTTATTTTTAGATGGGGAGACTTGTTAATGTTCATTACATTGACAAGGAGGCATTCTTGAGTAACAATGTCGACACGGGTGAGGAACCATTTGTTTTTGATACAAGTCCTAGCTATGAGGATGTTGTTGCAAAAGTGAGACAAGTCTTGAAGTGGATGGACACCAATGTTTTAAGTTAATAGGAAGGTATGATGTTGGAGTTGGAGCCAAATCTTGCTTGAAAAGTATGCCTATCACCTCGGATTTGCATTGGGATGTACACAAGGGAAAAGTATCCCAATCGGAAGACAAGTCACTTGAATTGTTTGCCACCAAGGTTGAATCTCCTCGGTTTACCTTTGATTTGAACCGGCATGTCTCTTCCCCAATGGATGACATGAGCGAGAGGACAATGGTGCCACTTGTTGAGCATAGGATTGTGGTTGATGCCCCAATGTTTATCCCCCACCACGTCCCCGTGTACCATCTATCAAAGCAAATGAGGTTGAGTTGTATGCCCCCAATGCTTCTAGCCAACCACCAACTAGCCAAGCAAATGAAGTTGAGGTGATTGCTAGTGATGGAGTAATTCAAGAGGATGAAGAAGCTTATGATGACGACGAAGAGCAAGAGGAAGGGTTTCATGGTAATGATGTTGGTGACTTGGATGCGTACATAGCGCAAAAGGACATGGATCGTGACTTGCCTTTTAGGCATAAATATGCGTATGACTCGGATGACGAGGGTCTAGTTGAACAGTTGGACGAGGATGGATTCAGAAAGGAGGAGAACCAAATCCACTTTGAGCTGACGGGCTTACAAAAAGGAACTCACTTGTTTAAAGATCTCAGCCTTGCCCATAAAGTTGTTGTTGACGGTGGAATGAGAATGACGACGATTGAGCCAACACCATGCCCGGATCCAGGAGAACCAAGGGTGGAGAATGAGGACGAGAATGCTTATTTGAAGAAAGGAGTGAAGTTTCTGAGCTTGCCTATGCTGAAGTTTTGGTTGGCTGACTATGCCATTCGAAACCATAGGCCATTTTATGTTGAGCACTCCGACATGAAGTTGCGTTACACCATGGTGTGTGAGCAAGAAGGATGCCCATGGAAGGTTCGTGCAAGAAAGCTTAAAGAAACCGAAGAATGGGTGTTAAAAAGTTGTGTTACCACTCATAGATGCAAACCTCCATCTAAACGACTTAGAAAGACACACCGTCAACTCACATATGAGTATCTCGGATACAAATGGATGAAAGACATAGGCTTTGATCCCACTGTGAAAGTGAGGTTTCTCATGTGGACAGTGAAAAAACAATTTGGTTATGAAGTCAAGTATGGGAAGGCATGGAAGGCAAAGGCAAATGCTATTAGGATGTTGTATGGTGGTTATGAAGAAGCATACAACCAGCTCCCAAGGTTGTTGGCCGCCATTGCACATAGGAACCCGGGCATGTTTCATGTGGTCGAGGATCACGAGGGAGTGTTCCACCGTGCCTTCTGGAGTTATGGACAATGTGTGGAGGCGTTTCAGCATTGTCGTCCGGTCTTGTCTATAGATGGCACGTTCTTGACCGGTAGATACAAGGGCACACTAATGGTAGCAATGGCGCACTCATCAAACGACAACGTGTTGCCGTTTGCATTTGCTTTGGTGCCTTCCGAGCACCAAGACAACTGGGAGTGGTTCATGGGTCATGTTAGGCACAACGTGATTGGGGCTAGGGAGGTATGCATCATATCGGACCGGCATCATGGCATACTCAAGGCAATGGACATTGTTATTCCAGGATTTCCAAAGCTTCACCACAGATGGTGCATGAGGCATTTCGTGGCCTCCCACACCCAGACGCCAGGGACCCTGGCGTCTGGCTCGCTTTGCTCGCGCAGGTGATCAGACAAGCTGTCTGGTGTGTCTGATGGACACCCAGACGCCAAGGTCCCTGGCGTCTGCCTCCCACACCCAAACGCCAGGGACCATGGCGTCTGGCTTGCTTTGCTCGCGCAGGTGACCAGACAAGCTGTCTGGTGTGTCTGATGGCCATCCAGACGCCAAGGTCCATGGCATCTGGTGTCCAGAGAGCATTCTTGTAGTTATCTGTCTGATGGATAAGATTCGAGTGGATAAGATTTTTTGGTCCCACCTCTAGCCCTCTCATCCATTCATCTCCACCTCTACCCCTCTCATTTCACTCATATCTACCCACTCTCACCTCTAGCCCTGCCAACGTCACTCCCTCATCCAGCACCCTAACCCCCCCCTCAGATCTCTCATAAATCGGTCCGGTTTCACCGTTGGATCTTCAGGATTTCGAGACTAGAAGGTAAATCAACTCCACCCCCATTTTATGGTTGGTTTAATTTATCATACTTTTGTGAAAACCCTAGTTTGTTTTCCTCGTGGTCTAATGTATCATAGGTTAGCTACTAAGAGATTTGTGTGTTGTAGATGGCTAAGGAATCTCAGTGGGTGCTTAGCCCTGTTGTTCATGTGCAAGGCTTGTCTCCATGTATTGTGCAAGTTAGTGAAGTGGACCTCACTTTCGATTGGTTGAAGACTAAATTCATGTTGAAGCAAGGGTTGAAGGAAGGGGATTTTGTGTACTATGTCAGCAGGAGGCAGTCAGATGGCCCCGGGGAAAGAAAATTGGTTGACATAACTGATGATGACAAGATCCAAGAAATGTTGGAAGAATGGAAATGGAAAAGGGTTGTTGACTTGCATTGCTACAGGAAACCGAGTTATATGTGATGTTCATTGTATGTGATGAACTTCGCATTCGAGACTATTTGGGTAATTTGAACTATGTTTGTAATTTGCTATGTCATTCGAGACATTCTATCATAGACCATCATGGTCATGAACTATGTTTGTCATTTGCTATTATCGTAGACAAACGTGGTAATGAACCTTGTGTGTGTTCAACTATAGTGGTATGAAAAGACTATGCTTATGTATGTTTGTTATTCGAGACTACAAGTGAAAAGACAAAACTGACTTATATCCAGACGCCAAGGACCCTGGCGTCTCGTACCTACCCTGTGCTGGCTCCCCTGCTTTACCCTGTTTCTGGTGTCAGTCGATAGCCAGACGCCAAGGACCCTGGCGTTTGGTCTCCTGACTTATAGCTAGACGCCAAGGACCCTGGCGTTTGGTCCCGTGACTTATAGCCACACGCCAAGGACCCTGGCGTCTGGTACCTACCCTGTGCATATAAATGAGTAAATGAGTCCTCCTTTTGACAGATTTCATGGCAATCAATGAATTCATAGACATCACAGGAAACAACAATTCACATAAATCACATCATTGAGTAGTACTTTAAAATGACAAATTCATGTCAAACATTCATAGCAACTTCACGAATCCGGTGCAACTTAATTCGAACGGCAAGAAGTTCATGGAAAGAAACGACAACAAGTTCATGGAAAGAGACTACACCAAGTTCATCGAAACAAACTAGAACAAGCTCATTGAAACAAACTACAACAAGCTCACTTCTTGCATACACAGGTTCACAGAATTCATAATAATATGACAGGTTCATAGAACACAGAAGATAGCACATAAGACACCAAATGCGCGCCACCGTCATCGCCTCTCCCTCGCTGGAGAGGGCCAAACCGGAACAAGAAGCTCACTTCCTCCTTCCTCTCTTCACCATGGTTGCAAGTGTAGGCTCCTCCTCTTCGCTAGTCTCCTCCTCCTCCTCTTCATTGTATGCCTCCTCCTCCGCCTCAGTGTTGGCCTTATATCTTTGCATTCCTATTGGGATAAGCTTATGAGGATACTCCGGACTATGGAATTGTGTGTTCCATGTCTTCTTTCTACCTTTCTTGCCTGGTCTCTTAGCTATGGCTTTGCCTTTCCTAGATGGTTGTGGAGCATTGCCTTGTGTTGGTTGTGTAGCCTCTGATGGTTGTGGAGCATCAACATCATACTCATGATCCTCTTCATGTGTTGCATCATACTCATGCTCCTCATGATGTGTTGGCTCCTCTTGATGTGATGGCTCCTCTTCATGGAACTCCTCCTCCATGTCCTCGTTGCTCTATAGATAACGCCGTCTATTAGCTGTGGCGGCGCGGCTACCAGGTGCATACACATCACTGGACTGAGCACCATGGCAAGAAAGCATTGCTGCCATCTTATGAAACCGCTTCTTGAACTTCTGCAATAAGACAAAATATGCTATGTTATGAGATGCACATAAATAATCCGCGAAAAGAAACTTTTATAATATATTGATCACACCTCCATCGTGCTCCTAAGAGTCCTCTCAGATAATGCACCACCAGGTGGATGACTCAGTGCAACATTGGCATCGTTGATGCATAGAAGCAACTCTCTGCCCTGCAATTCATGAACACACCAAACTTATGTATTTGAAAGAAGACAACATGATGCAAGTATGTTAGAATAGGTCAAACAGACTACCATTTCATCATGCATCGGTGCATAGTCAACGTGAGCCCCTTTGGTGTCTCTCACAGCCATGTTGAAGGTTTGATAACCTTGTGCAGTCTCCGGGTCTTCAGACACCAACTCCGACCACTCCTCATGAGTCCAACCAGGCTTCAGCTTTAACCGGTAACGATCCGCATACCACACTTGGTACTTCTGATATGCTGACTGATTGTGAGGTCTATTCTCTGATTGCACTAACGTGTCTCTTTGATTCCAAATTTCTATCCACGCACGGTGTTTGTTTGCCCAATCTGATATATCCTGATTGTTCCTTCGATCGAACCTACGAATGATGCACGGGACAAAGCATTAGCAAACATTGACTTATTCAATGCTCTACTACATACTCAAGGCATGCTTGCTTACCGATGCAGAGATAGCATTTCCTCCTTGCTCTCCTCAATTGGAATACCTTGTCTTCTTCCAAATTGTCTTGCCACACGGTCTACAAAGTGCCACTCGACTGCGAAGAAGCATATCATTGGGCACCTCGCCCGCCAAAGATGGCTATCACGCGTGCACATCTCATTAAGATCAAAGTCACGATCTTCCACATAAGGCAACCAATATACCTGCAAAACAAAGAGATACATTGTTAGCTACATAAGTTTCATTCTTGACTAAATTTTATCAAATCGAACTTCTCAAAACCTGCTCAGCAGTCAAGGTGTCCAGCTCGTTCATATAGCACTTGTATCGCACATGCGAGCTTCCTGTGTAGACTGTCACTTGTTCCCAATAGTAAGCAAGCGTAGGGCGCCGATATGGATCATCATCATGCAACCTGTCATGATTACCCCGTGCGTTTGCCATGAGGGGGTTCTTGAAATCGGGCCGTCCAACCGGGATCCGCTCCCACATCCACATGGATAGACTCCAAACAAACCCAGACAATGAGGATGTATCTCCCTTCCTCCGACACGCCAAGTCAAGCTGCAATCAAATAAACATGTTAGATATGGAGGCGCATGACAAATGCAAGATAAATGGTTGCAAATATCTCTTACCTGACGATACAAATATGCTAGTGCAGCCGAACCCCAGCTATACTGGGTATCCCAGTTATTGAGTAGCTCCAAGAACATCCAGAGGGCTGAGTTCCCGGTTGCATCTGAGAAGACTACCTTGGTTAGTACATACCAAAGATAGGCCCGCGTGTACTGCTGCACAACCACATCATTGGCACCCTGAGGGCACGGATTGGTGTTTCCTCTGACCAGTTTTAGCCAGGAATGCCTCACTCTTGCGGTATCGGCCTTGCCTTCCTGAGGGCCGTCGGGCTCAACACCAATTAAAGTGCCAGTCTGTTCTCGCGAATTACCAACGTTCACACGACCGGTAACAGCTTGTCCGTTGATAGGAAGGCCGCTTATCATAGCCATGTCTTGTAGGGTCATCGTCATCTCCCCACATGGAAGGTGGAACGAGTGAGTCTCCGGCCTCCAACGATCCACAAGTGCGGTCAGCGCCGCGTGGTTCACCGGCGGAGCGCGTCACTTAAACTGCAACATGAATGGGAGAAGACCCAATCTCCGAATGTAAGGCTCGTACCGCGGGTCGTAAGTAAAGTCATCAGCGGAATGACCCCTCATGCGCATAGCAACTACAAGCTGCAAATAAAGTGATGTTTTAATTAATACAAGAACACAAATGAGAAACAATGAAAATTGATAAGTCTTGCTTCTTACATCTCCCTTCTCAATGGCACGAGCACGATGCTCCTTATCCCACTCATCGATTAATCCAGCATACCAAGGTCCATCATCATCCGCCATCCTATAAAACAAATCACAAACATCTATGAATACATGAACAATATAAAACAATACAATTTTCTTCTCCAAGTTATGCCATATGAACAAACCATTCTTCTCAAACATAACCACATCATTTTCTTCTTCTTCATATGCACACATAATTCTTCTCAAACATACCAACATCATCTCAATCGAATAAATTTGTCAAATAATATGGTGTCACATATGCAAATACATATCATCTAGAGTACCAAATTTCACCATATCTTTTGCAAATATAGTATGCCAACAATAGGATTATCTACACATACACACATCATCTATCAAACCAAATTATCAAACAAGTCTATTTTACATACAAAAATCATGTATTCATCACCCCTCTTAGTTCAAAAAAAACCTATGGACAACATATACACAAAACGGAATTGATTTTGCCTACAAGTTCAACTACACATCATCTACTGCCTACCAAATCATCTATCAACTACAAACAATTTCCTAAAACAAAGAAACCATCTACTCATCTAACATCACCTAGTGTTGAATAATGCATCCAACAAGAAAGGGGAAAACAAAAACAAATTGGAGGGAATGGGGGAGAATACCTCAAAGAAGCTTGGGGGGTCAGATCTGTGAGTTTGAGCGGTTAATGGAGTAGATCAAGGGGGTGGTGGTGGGAGGGAGAGAAGGGGCGACGAACAGCCCTCTGTTCTTGAACCAGCGCCAGAGAAGTTGAGATGGGGATGGGTGGGAGGCCCGCGCCATTATCCAGTTACCGGGGCCAGACGCCAGGGTCCTTGGCGTCTGGCCCCTTTGCCACGTCAGCAGGTCAATGGGCAGGCGGGCAGTGCGGGCCAGGGGCCAGACGCCAGGATCCGTGGCGTCTGCTTCGCAACCCAGACACCAGGGATGTTGGCGTCTCCTTAAAAGGTCAAAAACGAAATTTTTTTGTAAGCGAGGTCAAATCGGGATTTTGTTAGCCAGAGAGGTCATAACAGCAATTTGGTCCGCCAACCCCACCGCAACCCGCTTTTGCCTCGCATCAATCCTCCACTAAACCGGCCGTCGCTGGCCTCCTTATCAACACGGAGTACTAGTTCTACTCTTAGTAAATGTGTGCAACTCCCATGGCCTGCGCCCCTGCATACCGGCTGTCAGGCTGCCGCTTCACATGGGTGTGTCAAGACAGACACAAAATTGATCTAGTAGTAGTACTACTACTGGAGGAGCACGTGAATCAGTGCTACATTAAATAAAAGGGGAGTAGCATGAAGTACTACTTCCCACGTACATGCAATGGTCGTGCTTGGTGTTTGGATATAAAAAAAGAGATTAAGAAAAAGGAAACAGCCCACTGTTCAACTGTCATCTGAGCCGCCCTCCCCCTCAATTCTGCCGACGTACTTGCCTCAAGCGGCTGGTCGTCCTCAACTCTGCTCCTGCGGCGCGTCTGCCTTGAGCACCTGCCCCTGCTGGTTTTTACTTCCAAAGTCGTTGCGCCCTTGCGTGTTGGTTGCCATCTGCAAAAGGAAAATTTGGGGATTCGATTGGAAGATGGGAGAAGGAAAAACAAAAAGGAAGAGTTTTAAAAAAAATACAGCGCGGCGCGCAGAGGCTGCAGACGTTTTTGGCGTTTCACTCATGAGGCCGGGGTTTGTACATTGTTGACAAAAACCAGTGCGGGCACACGCTGACATTTCAATCAGGTCCTCCATGTGAGATTAAGACAAGAGGAGAAATTCACGTGGAGACATCAGATATTTGATATGTTTTGATCCCAGTATCCACGTTCATCCGACAAAAAAATACTAGGTGATATCCATCCAGATTTGTTTTATTAGCGCATATCGTTTTTTGTCAAAAAATAATCACTTTGTTCTGTAATATTTTTTATGCAGGACGACTATTAAAAGAAAAAGGGTGGTGTTATACTGCGGATGCACATTCGGCGGTGCTGCATGGCTTCACGGGCACGCGTGTCGCGGTCCAGTTTACATCAAACGCGCCAGCTGACTCGCCCGTTCGCCCTCGCAGCCGGCTCATGTGTCTGCGCCAGCTTACAACACCGTGGCCGAATCGCTGTCCGCACCAATTTACCATGCCGCGGCCGGTTCACCCATGAGCGACTTCAACTTCACCTAGCGATCATCAATTTCATGGCAGATTATTTCCGGCCTGGCACATCAGGTGATATCCATCTACAATATATTTTATTGTTACATATTATTTTTTGTCAAAGAACAGTTTATCTTTGTCTTGGTCTGCAATATTGTTGATGCAGGACAATTGTTCACTACATCAAAAACGATGTGGTTAACTCGCCCGTTCGCACCGGTTTACAACACCGTGGCCGGTTCATCTGTTTGAGCCACCTCTGATGCTGAGGTCATATTTTCCGTCCGCCTCTCGCGGCCTAGTCTACATCAACACACCGGGCCGCACCTGTCTGCATGAGCTGTTTATTGAGTATGAGCAAGTCACAGCTTGGGTAGCCCGGCTTCTTTCAACAAAATGGAGGCAAATTATCATATACTGTCAATCACCGTCTGCACTGGATGGATCAATGGGCAGGCACGCAAGTCGCCGCCACTACAGTTTGGTTAATTTCAAATAGCCAGTTGGAAGGAACCATTGACTGAGTTGCTGACACGGCTCATATGGATCACTTATAACCCGTCATAGTCACTTCAACATTCTGCGGATTCACATCGCGCTATCAAAGCTAATGATATGCACTTTTGTTAGGATCAAGCATGGAGAGTCTCAAGACAACTCCTCTAGTCGTCTTAAGACTCGGGGGCTACGATGATATGACTCAGCAAATCTTGCCAGTTTCGGCAAAGTCAAGAACCCCAGGACGTTGAAGGGAAAGATAACCCGGACCCGGAGGCTACAGCCTTCTTGGCAAAAATTTAAAAGTCGTCAGAAGAATTTTTCGGTTCAAAATGAAGAATGACGGTTTAAAATCCGATTCAAGGAAAATCTGTTCCCCCACAAAGCTTTGAAGCCCTCAATGTCTGGTTTAAGAATTTCCGGTTCAAAAGAATAATCTCTCGCAAGTTCGAGTTTTCAAGAAAAATCATTTGGGGGCTTGGTCATATTAGAACCATAACTACACCTCTTGATCGGCGTAAGGACACCAGGGAAATCACTTGGGGGCTTTGTCGTATTCGAACCATAGCTACGCCTCTTGATTGGCGTAAGGCCAACAGGAAATTACTTAGGGGCCAAAGAGAGTGTTGCAAAAAACACAACTCAAACATAGGCACCCACTAAGCACAGCTCAAAATATTACTTGGGGGCTCTTTGTGCAAAGCAACAAAGAGTTTCAAAAGACCCTTGTAATAGGCTATCGAGCCAGGCTTGGATGCCAGGTGTATTCACCTAAAACCCCGGGTTAACCTGCCTTCATCAAGTAAGCCACTTCGTCCAGGTAATCCTGGTATGACCCGCCAAACATTTGACAAGTCAATCTAATACAGACCCTGAACTTGTCAAAGTTAAAACGAAGATTGGTTAATGTGAGGTCCATCTTAAAAGGCTTTGCAAAATGGTTTAACTCAGCGGCCTGGCAGCCCATGAAAAGCCTCGAATTTGGGCCTGGCAGCCCTTGAAAAGCCTCGACTACAAGTTTTTATTTGCTTTTATTTGTCAAAGTCTTTTCTTCTTTGACAAGGTTTTACGGTAAACCGGCGTATATTGACCCGGTCTGACTATAAGTCGTCAATTTAAAACCGGTGTTTCTTAACCCGGCTTGTCTTTCAACTATGAGTTGTTAGTAGACAATCAAATATGAACTGGTGTTCGTTAACACGACCTGGCTTTGACTATAAGTCGCCAGGATGATCATCCGGTGTTTATTATAACCCGTCATGGCTTCACTATAAACCAGCAAGGCATGGTGGGAATTACCAGCAAAGCATGGAGGGAGTTATCAGTACTCCAAATTTGGGCTATCACCCTTACTACAAGAAAGTTAGTAAACCAACAACGTGATTCAATATCACAGGTATGATATATTTCATATTTTATTATCCTTGCAGCCTTGGTTATAAACCCGGGTTATACGTTGGGCATTATGACCCGTCCGGCGATAAACCGCCAGGACACTTTAAATTTGTCCTATGCAGAAACAGGTTGAATAAAGCATAATTATAAATCACCGGCGTTTATTAACCCGGCCTGGCTTTGGACTATAAGTCATCAGTATATATTTGGATTGCGCCATTGGAATCATGCGCTTATAAATCATTGGTTTTTCAAAGTTGCTTTAGCACAATGGCTATCATATTATCAATGGATATAATTTATTCTATAATTGAAGGAGTAGTCCCGAGTTGCTGCAGAATTATGACCTGGCACTTCGGGGCTACATTATTCAGATTGAGATTATATCAAATATGCAAGTACCATGTCACTGCCAGCATGCACCATGGCACTTGGGGGCAAATGCAAAGTCATTTTTTGCTCATCTTATTAAAGACCCGACTCATCACATTATAATGAGCCGGCCCTTGGGGGCTACCAATTGCTCCTGTCAACAATTCAAGGTACACAAGTTAAATCCATTATATTGAAGGGTCCATCGCTTAGTTGGTAGAGCACAAGGCTCTTAACCTTTTGGACGTGGATTCAAGCCCTATGATAGGGGTTACTTCATATGATGTTATTTTTGTCGGAGTAATGGGCCATGGGTAGGCTAACCCGAGCCCCAGAACCTTTCAAGACATTGGGAGAAGTAGCACCGCTTATGCCGAGTCCCAAGGACGACCCCGAGTTATGCCAAGTCCCAGGTATGACTCCAAGTTATGCCGAGTCCCAGACGGCGACTCAAAGATAAGCCGAGTCCCAGACGGCGACTCCAAGATAAGCCGACTCATGGCCGACGACTTCCGGAGAGGCCGGCTATGGAGAGTTGGCCCGCGACTTCACCCTCGTCTCGAAGGGCGAGGCGGGATACGACCACGGCATGGCCGTCCCCCCTGCTTACAAGGGGCCGACATGGCTACAGTAAGCCGTATCACTGAAGATCTCCGGCGAGGCGCGGCACTGTTGCCATGCCTGCCCTGACCTCAGCCACAGTGGGCGGCGCACTATGCCCACGACGCCTACCTGTACGACCCAAGGACGGCGGGGCCGCCTATCAGTGGATAGACAGAAGATGGCACGAGCGCCCTAAAGACGGACCCGTGGGAGTCGGCCCCCTGGAGTCGGCCGACCCCTCCCATGGGCCCCGCACGCCATTAACCAGACAAGATGGGGAATGGCGACAGTGAACGCACGCCAGACGGTGGCGCTGTTGCCATAACCACATGACCAAGCCAGCATCATCAGGAGTACCGCTATAGTATCATGCCTGTCCGTGGGGCCCGCCAGTCGGCGGGCCCCAGTAGTCGGCAGAGAGGACGACGGCCTGAGAGACAGACAGCTAGGACCCATGCCCAGCCAGATTACCATTGTACCCCTGGGGGGTAGGCCTATATAAACCCCGTAGGAAGCCCATGCAAAGGGTTCGGACCCAGATAGAGATGGACCTTAGAGGATAGGAAGGAGAGAGCTAGCCTTGCCCTCTCCTGCCTCCAGAAACAGCTCCAGGAGCACCATTGTAACCACTTTGCCATAGTGACCATGCGGAGACCCCGCAGAGCAGCAGTAGGGGTGTTATCTCCTCGGAGAGCCCTGAAGCTGGGTAAGTTCCGCCGGCGTGCATGTCTTCGCCTCATCCCGCTTCCGGGCACCGGCGACGTTCTACTTGCTCCCATCATGATAAGCCATCCTTTGGCATATGTCGTACCCAACCCCCGACATTTGGCGCCCACTGTGGGGCGAGGTGCACCGTCGTCCGGAGAACTGCTCTGGACGGGAACCCTTTTCCTCCCTGGCGAGCGCAGCCAGCCCGGCACGCCAGATGGAGTTTGCACCGACGCGCTGCACGGTGCTGAGATCGCCTGCGCGGCCAGCTGCCTCGCCGAGCTTATCGGTGAGGTTCGCCTCTCTGACGAGCCTGCATCCGACGCAGGCACGAGCGGCCCCGAGATCCTCCTCGCGGGTCTCCTCGACCAACTCCACGTCGCCGGCGAGCCTGCTGTGGACCTGGAGTCCATAGGATCCACCGACCCGATGTTGGTCGACTCCGACACCGTGTCGCTCAACGCGTTTCCCACCAACGTGGTGGTCTACGACGAGCCGCTCCCTTGTGCGGGGAGCGATGGAAGCACCGTTACGGAGGTCCTCGTCCTCGATCACGGCGAGCGTTCCGGTGAGGGAGCACACGACCAGCTCAACGCGGCTCTGCGAGACCTCACCGCGCCGATTCCGGGAGACGCTAACGCCGAGACGCTGGAGGCACGCCGCCTTCAGCTCATCAAGGGTGCAAAGAAGTTGGCAAGCATGAGGCGCTTGTCAGAAGCCTACCAGCGCGAGATGGATCGTGCCGTGGGCTGCTCACCGGCTCCGACTGGGCCTAGCCGCCTAGGCGCGGTCCGACAATGCGGCGTGGCAATCGCCAATCTGTTCGGGGCTGATCGCCCTGTGTATGCCACGCCCGCGGAGAACATCCGCGCCGCCCAGGCGGCGGCAGAAGAGCTCGACAACTTCGAGGGCGAAGATCGCCGCGTGATGACGAAGCGAGTTCAGCAGCTCCTCGACGCGGCTGCCACACAGAACGAAGCCGGCTGCAGCACGGAGGCGCCGCAGCGACAAAATGACGACCCGCCACCCCACCGAGACCAAGGCGCGACGTCTCGGACACCGACTGGCGGGGCCTGCGGAAGAAGGACAAGGAGCCGGCTGTCAGCCACAGTCGGACTCGCATCACCATCGAGCGCGACCAAGACGGCCGCCACAAGGCGATGGAACGGCGGGATGACTATCTGTCTCCCCATCCTCGCAGATAAAGGCGAGTCTCCCCGCCGCCCGTGGAACATCCGACTCTCGGCGACCGTCTTGGCCGCCGAGAGGGAGTCGGAGAGAACGATGCCCGCCACCGGATTGACCGACTCCACCGATCCCTGGCGCTGGAAGAAGAAGACGAGTTGGGTCATCCCTATTTTGGACCCCACATCCGAGATGAGCCCTTCCCCAAAGGGTTCACGCTCCCCCGAGACATGCCCAAATATACCGGCACTGTGAAGCCGGAGGACTGGTTGATCGATTACTCCACAGCCGTCAATATAGCGAACGGCAACAAGCATGTTGCCGTAAGATATGTCCCGCTCATGCTCCAAGGCTCGGCCCGACATGGTTGAACAGTCTGAAGCCTCGCAGCATCAACAACTGGGTCGACTTCACCGAGGCCTTCGTCCGCAACTTCACAAGCACGTACAAGCAACCTCCCAAGCCTCGCTAACTCTCCTTGTGCGTGCAAGGTCCCAACGAGTCCACTCTCGACTACCTCACGCACTGGGGCGAGCTCCGGAACTCCTGCGAGGGCGTGCACGAGGTGCAGGCTATCGAGTACTTTACTGCCAGGTGCAGAGAAGGCACCCTCCTCAAGCACAAGCTTCTCTGCGATGAGCCGGAGACCCTCGATGAACTGCTGATCGCAGCAGACAAGTACGCCACGGCCGACTCCTCCATGAAGGCGGAGATTCAAGTCAGCGCGACTGGCAAAGTCGCCCCTCAGGCTCCGAGAACTCCGGCTGGGGACACCTGTCAGCGGCAACAGCAGAATGACCACAAGCGCAAGGCCCCGCAGCCGGCTTCCAACAGCCGACAAGTGGCGACAGTCGAAGACCAACGGCCGGAGGGACCGCCTCCGGCAAAGCGGTAGAAGGGCGGCAAGTCCAACTGGTTGCCGGCCTTCTCCTACGAGCAGACCCTGGATGGCCCCTGCAAGTTCCACAGCGGCGCGAAGCTGTCAAACCACACCACTCGGAAATGCCACAGGCTGACCAGAATCGCCAAGGGAGACGGCCTACTCCCTCCCCCGCCTGCTGGGCCGCCTCCACCACAGCCGCCCCAGCAGCCGGCTGCCAGGCCGGTCGACGTGATACAAGACGAGTTCCTAGATGAGCATGGAGCCTATGTGGTGTTCACCAGTGTGGCAGACAATCGGTGCAGCAGGCGCCAACAGCAGCAAGAGGTGAATGCAGTCGCATCAAGCACTCCAGAATTCATGCACTGGTCCGAAAGGCCCATCAGTTGGAGCAGAGCCGATCACCTAGAGGTGATGCCGAGTCCAGGCTCCTGCTGTCACGCCCAATATGCGACCCTATCCAAAAGGAACTCGAAGGTCCCACCAAGGATAGACCCGCATATTGAAACGCTTTTGCAAGGTGTTTTGTTCCACTCTTGCCGCCCTAGTTTCCGTCATACCGGTGTTATGTTCCCGGATTTTGCGTTCCTTACACGGTCGGGTGATTTATGGGACCCCCTTTGACAGTTTGCTTTGAATAAAACTCCTCCAGCAAGGCCCAACCTTGGTTTTACCATTTGCCTCACCTAGCCCTTTTTCCCTTGGGAGTCGCGCTCTCGAGGGTCATCTTTATTTTAACCCCCCCCGGGCCAGTGCTTGTCTAAGTGTTGGTCCAAACCGAGTGATGTCCGGCGCGCCCTGGGCAATCAGGGTCTATGCCAACCCGTCGTCTTGCTCATCCGGTGTGCCCTGAGAACGAGATATGTGCAGCTCCTATCGGGATTTGTCGGCACAGCGGGAGGCTTTGCCGGTCTTGTTTTACCATTATCGAAAAGTCTTGTAAACCGGGATTCCGAGTCTGATCGGGTCTTCCTGGGAGAAGGTATATCCTTCGTTGATCGCGAGAGCTTATCATGGGCTAAGTTGGGACACCCCTGCAGGGTATAATCTTTCGAAAGCCATGCCTGCGGTTATAGGCAGATGGGAATTTGTTAATGTCCGGTTGTAGATAACTTGACACCAGATCCAAATTAAAACACATCAACCGTGTGTGTAGCCATGATGGTCTCTTTTCGGCGGAGTCCGGGAAGTGAACACGGTTTCTGGGTCTTGTTTGACGTAAGTAGGAGTTCAGGATCACTTCTTGATCATTGCTAGCTTCACGACCGTTCTGCTTGTTCTCTTCTCGCTCTTATTTGCGTACGTTAGCCACCATATATGCTTAGTCGCTGCTGCAGCCTCACCACTTTACCCCTTCCTTTCCCTTTAAGCTTTGCTAGTCTTGATACCCATGGTAATGGGATTGCTGAGTCCTCGTGGCTCACAGATTACTACAACAACAGTTGCAGGTACAGGTTCTGCGATGATCATGACGCGAGAGCGATGCTTGCTTGTTTTGGAGTTCTTTTCTGCTTCTTCTTTGATCAGGGGATATGTTCCAGGTCGGTAGCCTGGGCTAGTAGGGTGGATGTCGTTTGAGTTTCTGTTTATGTTTCATCCGTAGTCGGATGATGCTCTTATGTATTGTGATGTTGTATTCCTGTGGCATTGTATGCCTTATGTATGTATCCCCATCTATTATGTAATGTTGATGTAATGATATCCACCTTGCAAAAGCATTTCAATATGCGGTTCTATCCTTGGTGGGACCTTCGAGTCTCTTTAGGATAGTATCGCATATTGGGCATGACAAGTTGGTATCAGAGCTTCGACCGACCCTAGGAGCCCCCTTGGTTGATCGTGTAGTTTGGCCGTTGTTGAGTCTAGAAGAAAATTGTTTTCGGAGTCTAGTTATATCGGAGAGTAGGAATTATTTTTACTCCTCTGCCCCTTCGTCACTCTGGTAAGGAATCTTGACGTAGGTGTTTTGAATTACTTCTCTTCCCCTTCAAATTTTTCCTTAGGATCACGTAGTTGGTTTTCCAATCGTTGGTTCTCAGCTCTTTTGATCCGGTGCATTTCTCGTCAAGTCGACTCGAGCCTCTTCATCTTTGAGTTCAATCCTCAGTTGTTTTCTTTCCCACCCGCCCACCCCTTTTCTTCTTGGAACCGGAGTCCGTAATCGAGTATCCATCCTACTCGTGCGAAGTTTTTGCTCTCTCTCCTCAGTGATTTCAACCGGTGTTTTCTCTTCAAGATATTCGTCGATTTCCCTTTCCAAGTTACCTTTGTTTTCCCGCCATCCCACCCTTTTTCTTCCCGGAGCCTGAGTCTCTTTCGAGCATCAATTTTCATTTGTACGGAGCCTCTTCAGTCTTTCGTAAATCATTTCAACCGGTGAATTCTCATCTCGTTCGTCATTCTTCATCCCTTTCTTTTCTGGTGGATTCAATTCTAATTTTTTGGTAGTGATTATATTCGTTTCCTTGGATCAAGTGTTTTCCCTTGCTCGTTCGCCTCTCGCCAGTTTATCCTTCCGGAGTGTTCAAGACATCTCAGGAGATTTGTCGCTGTTCCAATTAATTCGAGGTAGTCACCTCATTCAAATATTTCAATTGTGCCGGTGCTTCATCTATCTGTTCATCATCCCTTTCCAACGGTGTTTTCTCTTTAGTGGGCCCTAACCCACAGGTCTTTTTCCAGGATCTTACCTGACTCTTCTATTTTCCCGGAGTTATTCTCAAATCCTTTTCGAAGTTTGACGTAGGAATGAATTTCATCAGTCAGATGCCATCTCCAAGATCGCTTTCAAATTCTTTGCATCTCGGGTTCTACCTTTCCCCTTTGTTTTTCATTCTCCCGGAATATCTTAGTATTTTGGTGGTGTTTCTCGTCGTCATTTGAAGATCGAAGAAGAGTTTTTCCTCTAAATCTTGCCCATTCTCTCGAAGATTCGTGGTTCTAGCTTCATGTTATCCTCTCGAATTGTTTCATTTGTCAGAATTCCTTTTCTTACCATCCGGAATATGTCAGGAGTTGTTTTTCGGAGGCCATCATTCCAGAAGAATTTTTCGCCCTCATCATTCCAGCTATCGTTCTCTAATTATCATGGTGCTTCATTCAAGTGCTTTTAATCAGATCGAGTTCTTTCCATTCTCTTGCATCTAAATCCCCTCTAGCATTTTGGTTCTTCTAATTCTTCCCGGTGATTCATTCTCTTTCGTCAGTCATTTCCGAATTCTAACGGTGGTTCGTTCAGGATTCTTTTTCCTTGATTATCATTTTTATTCATTCGCTCTTTTCAATTCTACCGGTGGTTCATGAAGACCTTCTCAAGTTTGCGATATGTCACTTCTCAATCCTTTTCAAGAAGAATAAGTAGTATTCAAAATCTGTTGCTTGTCATCAATTTAATTTGATGAAGGATAAGCATACAATAAATCTTATTCTTATTTCATCCAAGCGAGTAATCCTTTCCTTCGGAGTTTGTTCTTGATGAATAAATTCTAGTTCAAGTGTTTTCATCTTTTCTTTTCCGGAGTTCAATTTCCTCGGCCTTTTCGTTGAACCCTCCATCTAAATCATCACAATGCACATCTTTTTTTTTCATCCTTCATTTTATCTCGTCATCCTTTTGTTACCGGAGTTCTTCACGGTGGCCCGTCATGATTCAATTCATTCCTCAAGTGTTCATCAAGATTCTTATCGAAGGAGCTCAAGTATTTTTCCTTCATGCCTTTCGAAGTGCAATTAATTCTTCATTTTCTTTTGAAGTGAAGTTTTGCATTTCTTCGTTCTTCTAAGCTATGCAATCATTAACTTTTGTGGCCGGTTATCACCTTATGTTCTTGAGATGTTATCTATAAGACCACAACGAGTTTATTCATTCGTTGTTGATTTTCTCAACAACTCCGTTCAATCCTTCCTTCTAAGTTCATTTCTTTCCATTCTTTTAATTCTTCCGAAGGCATTGCGTTGCTTATGTCGTCAAGTGTCATTCCATCGTGTGAAGTTCATGTTCTATTCCTTCCATTTTCAGCCGGAGTGCTGCCTAAATCCTTTTAGTCATATTCGTTTCTTATCTCGTTTTAACCGGAGTGGTTTCTTAGTCTATTTGATTCTGTCAGCTTTCTATTCTCGTCATTCTCGCCGTTCCTCTATTCTTCTCGAATGCTCTCGATTATTTGCTTCTTCTCTTGAGTTCTTGTTTCACCTCATCCCTTTTCCCCTTGCGTCTCGGTCCGAAGATCTCGGGATGAGATCTCTTGTTAGTGGAGGAGTGTTGTAACGCCCCGGATTCGATGCGCCAGGTGTCTGCCAGTTATTCATCGTTGTTGCCATGTCATTTGCTTGCGTGTTGCATTTTATCATGTCATCATGTGCATCTCATTTTGCATACGTGTTCGTCTCATGCATCCGAGCATTTTCCCCCTTGTCCGTTTTGCAATTCGGCTCTCCTATGTCCTCCGGCGTCCCCCTCTTCTCTCTTTTCGTGAGTGGGTGTTAAACGTTCTCGGAATGGACCGAGGCTTGTCAAGTGGCCTTGGTATAGCACCGGTAGACCGCCTGTCAAGTTTCGTGCCATTTGGAGGTCGTTTGGTACTCCAACGGTTAGCCGCGTAGGCCGAAACCCCCCTTTCTCTTTGCAGCCCAACACCCTTCCAAACTGCCCAAAACCCAGCAAACTCCCCTTCATGCTCTCGGTCGTTCGATCACGATCGTGTGGGTGAAAACCCCTCCTCATTTGGACTCTCCTAGCTCCCAGAATCTATAAATTAGTCCCCCCTCCGAAATTCGCGGATAAACCCTAGCTTCATCCTCCCTCCGCGCCGCCGGACGTGTCCGTCCCGAGCCGGACATGTCCGCCGCCGCTCCCCGCGCCTATCCGGAGCCGCCACATGGCGCTCTGCCGCCGTCCGCCGCC
>NC_041381.1:505628278-505631017 GCF_002162155.2 Triticum dicoccoides | reverse complement strand
GTCCCCGCCTCCTCCTCGCCGCCCCCTGGCTCCGGCGCCGCCGGCCGCCCTCCGCGCCCTCCGCCGCCGCCGCGCCGGATCCGGCCGGGCCAGCTCGCCCCGACCCCTCTCCGTCATCCTCTCCAACTCCGGCAAGGATCCGGTGAACCTCGGAATCCGTGCAGATCCAGTTTCCCGAAGGTTGACCCTGATTATTCCACCAAGTCCCGAAATATTTTGTTATTTTCATGCCATGTTCGACCTGCCATATCTCTGTCCATGTAGCTCCGTTTCGTGCGTGTAATATGTCAAATTGTTCGTCTCAACGAGTACATCATTTCATTCCATTGCATCATATTCATTTAAGGTCATCTTGATGCCAGAATCATTGTTGCAAGAGTGCTTCATGATGTTTTCTGCTGTCTTTTAACAGAACGAGCTCTTTTGTCATTTTTGACATGATTGATGTGTGCATCCTATGAGGTTGATGTCTACATGTGTTTTGATCTATGCTATGTCTTCTTTACATAGGTGCTTACCATGTATTTTTGTGATCAATGTGGTGACTAGCACAAGCATGCAAACTAGGCCTCGTGATGTTGCTGTTTTTTGTCCCCGTTCTGTTGTTATTTTGATGCCATGTAAACTTGATGCTACAGAGAGATCCATGCATATTTTGAGATACTTCAGTAAGGATGTTTTGAACATATGTTTATTGGCTATCCATTCATGCCCTGGGTTGTAATTATGGAGTAGTCTAGCATGTCATTTTCGTGCTCTACTTTTGCTTCAAAATGTTTCCTGGCAGATTGTTTACATGTTATTCAATTTTGCCAAGGTTGTTGTAGTTGATCCTTGCATGCGATGAACTTGCTATTGCCTTGGATTGTTTCACAAACATGTCTTCTTACTGCTGGTTGCCTTGCCATGCCATATATTGCTCTGTGGTGAGTTGCACAAGCTCATCAACATGCCATCATAATTCTGTTTCTGCCATGTTTGAATCTGTAATATAACTTGCTATGTTTACATGGCTGCCATCATATTTTCTGATCCTTTTTGGCTTATGGTCAGTAAAGGACTTTTGATCTATGCTTTGCGTAGAACCATGCCATGTCTTGGTTTGCTATTATAAGTTCATGTAACATGTTTTTTGATAGCTCTAGACATTGCAACCTGATGTTATTTTCTGCAAAGTCTGAAATTGTTATTACTTGCAATCTTGCCATGTGTGTTTGAGCATGTTCTAGTGATTTATAGAGATAGCTCAGTGTTTATGTTTTGTTATGCTTTACCTATACATCATGCCCATGCCTTTAGTTATTATGTTGGGGTGTTGTAGCATGTTGTTTTGATGCGTGCAATATGCCTAGTTGCTGTTTTGGACAGCTTATCCTTTAAACTTGTTTCATGTGTGTGTGTTGAACCGTTGCTCCGTTTTGAGTGTGCTCTATATGAAACTTGCTTGATTTTGCATGTAGTTCCATATTATCATGTTGCATCCATGTTTTGAGGTGTTTGCTTGATGTTTGGGTGCATTTTGCATCAATGCCATGTTTACCTTGTTTTGCTCATATCTTTTAGGCCGTAGCTCCGAACTAAATGAACTTTATATGTAACTTGACTAGAATCTCGTGTAGATCATCTTTGTGCATCTTAACTTGCTGTTTAACAACTTGAACATAAGGTTTATTCAGATCTGGACCAACTTCGAAATATGCATATGAGAACTTACCGGAATTGTTATATATTGTCCCTGGCCTCATTTAAACTTGCCTTGATGTGTTGTTCTTGTTTGCATCATCTCTTGCCATGAGTAGCTTCATGTAGCCTTGTCATGCATCATGCTTGTTGTGCATCATGTCGTGTTCTGGTGTGGTGTGTTTACCATGTTGTGTGCTTCTTCTTGATAGTTCCCGTATCATTGCGATCGTGAGGATTCGCTCATCTACGCTTGGTTCGGATTCATCCGTTCGTCTTCTTCATGGACTCATTCTTCTTCCTTGCGGGATTTCAGGCAAGATGACCGCTACCCTGGATCTCACTACTATCATTACTATGCTAGTTGCTTCGTTCTATCGCTATGCTGCGTTACCTATCTTTTGCTCTTCAAGCCATCCCAAATTGCCATGAACCTCTAACCTTTGACACCCTTCCTAGCAAACCGTTGTTTGGCTATGTTACCGCTTTTGCTCAGCCTCTCTTATAGTGTTGCTAGTTGCAGGTGAAGTTGAAGATTTCTCCATGGTGGACAGGATTTTGGTTGGGATATCACAATATCTCTTATTTATTTAATGCATCTATATACTTGGTAAAGGGTGGAAGACTCGGCCTTTTTCCTGGTGTTTTGTTCCACTCTTGCCGCCCTGTCTTACCGGTGTTATGTTCCCGGATTTTGCGTTCCTTACACGGTCGGGTGATTTATGGGACCCCCTTGACAGTTCGCTTTGAATAAAACTCCTCCAGCAAGGCCCAACCTTGGTTTTACGATTTGCCTCACCTAGCCGTTTTTCCCTTGGGAGTCGCGCTCTCGAGGGTCATCTTTATTTTACCCCCCCCCCCCGGGCCAGTGCTTGTCTAAGTGTTGGTCCAAACCGAGCGATGTCCGACGCCCCTTGGGCAATCAGGGTCTATGCCAACCCGTCGTCTTGCTCATCCGGTGTGCCCTGAGAACGAGATATGTGCAGCTCCTATCGGGATTTGTCGGCACAGCGGGAGGCTTTGCTGGTCTTGTTTTACCATTGTCGAAATGTCTTGTAA
>NC_041381.1:505577882-505628145 GCF_002162155.2 Triticum dicoccoides | reverse complement strand
GGCTGGCCTACCGGAAGTTTGGACAATCCGGTGTGCCCTGAGAACGAGATATGTGCAGCTCCTATCGGGATTTGTCGGCACAGCGGGAGGCTTTGCTGGTCTTGTTTTACCATTGTCGAAATGTCTTGTAAACCGGGATTCTGAGTCTGATCGGGTCTTCCTGGGAGAAGGTATATCCTTCGTTGATCGCGAGAGCTTATCATGGGCTAAGTTGGGACACCCCTGCAGGGTATAATCTTTCGAAAGCCGTGCCTGCGGTTATAGGCAGATGGGAATTTGTTAATGTCTGGTAGATAACTTGACACCAGATCCGAATTAAAACGCATCAACCGTGTGTGTAGCCGTGATGGTCTCTTTTCGGTGGAGTCCGGGAAGTGAACACGGTTTCTGGGTTATGTTTGACGTAAGTAGGAGTTCAGGATCACTTCTTGATCATTGCTAGCTTCACGACCGTTCTGCTTGTTCTCTTCTCGCTCTTATTTGTGTACGTTAGCCACCATATATGCTTAGTCGCTGCTGTAGCCTCACCACTTTACCCCTTCCTTTCCCTTTAAGCTTTGCTAGTCTTGATACCCATGGTAATGGGATTGCTGAGTCCTCGTGGCTCACAGATTACTACAACAATAGTTGCAGGTACAGGTTCTGCGATGATCATGACGCGAGAGCGACGCTTGCTTGTTTTGGAGTTCTTTTCTGCTTCTTCTTCGATCAGGGGATAGGTTCCAGGTCGGCAGCCTGGGCTAGCAGGGTGGATGTCGTTTGAGTTCCTGTTTGTGTTTCATCCGTAGTCGGATGATGCTCTTATGTATTGTGTATGTATCCCCATCTACTATGTAATGTTGATGTAATGATATCCACCTTGCAGAAGCATTTCAATATGCGGTTCTATCCTTGGTGGGACCTTCGAGTCTCTTTAGGATAGTATCGCATATTGGGCGTGACACCTACGCCTTGGTCTTAGGCGCCACAGTCGCCACAGATAGGTGGGCCACTCGCTTCTCGCGAGTGCTGATAGACGGAGGCAGCAGTATCAACATCCTGTACAAGGATACGATGGAGAAGTTAGGAATCAAGCGAAGACAGCTTCAGAGCAGCCAGACTGTGTTCCACGACATTGTTCCTGGCCTTTCCTGCTCACCAATCGGCAAGATCCTGATAGACGTCCTCTTTGGGGACAAAGATCATTTCCGCTAAGAGCCAATTTGGTTTGAGGTGGTGGACCTTGAAAGCCCGTACCATGCATTG
Organism: Triticum dicoccoides; assembly: GCF_002162155.2. Taxonomy (NCBI): domain Eukaryota; kingdom Viridiplantae; phylum Streptophyta; class Magnoliopsida; order Poales; family Poaceae; genus Triticum; species Triticum dicoccoides. The sequence continues at coordinate 505,626,900 of NC_041381.1, read as the reverse complement.
CTTGGCCGACCAGCTTTGGCCAAGTTCATGGCTGTCCCCCACTACGCCTACCTCAAGATGAAGATGCCGAGTTCCAAGGGAATTCTGACCGTGGCCAGCGACTACAGAAAGTCGTCCGCTTGCATGGCCGAAAGCAGTCGGCTGGCCGAGTCCTTGATGATCGCGGCTGAAAAGCGGCTTCTTGATCGTGTTGTGGCGATGGCCGGCAAGCAGCCCGAGATGTCGCCCGACCCCAAGGAGTCGGAAGCAGAAGGATCATTCAAGCTGGCTAGAGAAACGAAGAAGATACCTTTGGACCCGGAGCACCCAGAGAGGTACGCTGTCATGGGCACAAACCTTGACAGCAAATAGGAAGGCGAGCTCGTCGATTTCCTCCGTGAGAATCGAGACATCTTGGCATGGTCCCCTAAAGACATGCCTGGTGTACCGACGGAATTCGCCGAGCATAAATTACATGTCCAATCTGATGTGAAGCCCGTCAGGTAGCCCTTGCGCCGCCTGTCATAAGAGAAGAGAAGAGTTGTTGGAGAAGAAATAGCCCGACTCCTGGCAGCCGGCTTCATCATGGAGTGTTTTTCGCAGAGTGGCTAGCAAACCCAGTACTGGTGGTGAAGAAGAACAAGTAGTGCCGGATGTGTATCGACTACACAAGTCTCAATAAAGCCTGCCCCAAGGACCCATTTGCTCTGCCAAGAATTGATCAGGTGATAGACTCCATAGCCGGATGCGAGCTGTTGAGTTTTTTGGATGCATATTCTGGATATCACCAGATCAAGCGGAAACCGGCTGACCGACTGAAGACCGCCTTCATCACGCCGTTTGGTGCCTTCTGCTACCTGACCATGACGTTCGGCCTGAGGAATGCCGGCGCCACCTTTCAGCGTTGCATGTAGAAGTGCCTCCTCAAGCAACTCGGCAGAAATGCCCACGTCTACGTGGATGATGTGGTGGTGAATACGGAAAAACGTGGAACTCTGTTGGAAGACCTCAAGGAAACCTTTGAGAACCTGCGCCAATTCCAGATCAAGCTTAACCCCGAGAAGTGCGTCTTCGGAGTACCAGCCGGCCAGCTCCTTGGTTTCCTGGTCTCCGAACGCGGCATAGAGTGCAACCCTGTGAAGATCAAGGTCATCGAGAGGATGGAAGCACCCAGACGACTGTTAGATGTGCAGAAGTTCACCGGCTGTTTGGCGTCCATCAGCCGATTCATTAGTCGGCTGGGCGAGAAGGCTCTCCCCTTGTATCAGCTCATTAAGAAGACAACCTTTTTTGAATGGACTCCCAAGGCCGACGAGGCCTTTCTCCAACTGAAGAAGATGTTGACTACTCCTCCTGTGCTGGCGGCTCCGACTCCCAAAGAGCCTATGCTCCTATACATTGCCGCCACCAGCCGGGTAGTCAGCACAGTCATTGTAGTCGAGCGCAAGGAGGAAGGCAAGGGGCTACCTGTCCAGAGACCGGTATATTACCTGAGCGAGGTACTGTCGGCCTCCAAGCAGAACTACCCCCACTACCAGAAGATGTGCTACGGCATGCATTTTGCCGCCAAGAAATTGAAGCCTTACTTCCAGGAGCATCCAATCACTGTGGTCTGCACAGCCCCACTAGCTGAGATCATCGGAAGCCGAGATGCTTCTGGCTGAGTGGCCAAATGGGCCATCGACCTGGCTCCCTACACCATCTACTACGAGCCCCGCACCACCATCAAGTCGCAAGCACTGGCCGACTTCCTCGTCGATTGGGCCGAGACCCAGTATCTGCCACCAGCGCCCGACTCCACCCATTGGCGGATGCACTTCGATGGCTCCAAGATGCGCACCGGCCTGGGAGCCGGCGTCGTCCTCACTTCCCCCAAGGGTGACAAGCTCAGATATGCGCTGCAGATCCATTTCGCCGCCTCCAACAACGTGGCCGAGTACGAGGTGCTCATTCATGGGCTCCGGCTTGTCAAAGAACTCGGCATTCGCCGGATCCTGTGTTATGGCGAGTCTGACTTGGTGGTCCAGCAATCATCTGGCGATTGGGACACCAAGGATGCAAACATGGCGAGCTACCGCTTCCTTGTGCAGCAACTCAATGGATACTTCGAGGGGTGTGAGTTCCTCCACGTGCCAAGGAACGACAACGACCAAGCAGACGCCTTGGCACGAATCGGCTCCACCCGCCAAGCAATACCATCCGGCATCGCCCTTCGGCGCCTCCTCAAGCCGTCTATCAAGCCGTCACAAGAATCAGACTCAATCTTTGTGCCGGCTCCACCCGAAGAAGTCGGATCCGAATCGAAGAAAGCCACAGTCAAAGCCGGCCCGGGGACTTCAGAACCCGGCTCGGGGACTGCGGTGACAAGACCAAAGACTCCAGAACTCGGCCCGGGGACTGCTGCAGTCGGCCCGGAGACTCCGTGAAGTCAGCAAGCGGCTGCGGAGTCCAACCCGCCGCCTCCCAGCCCAGCCGCCCTTGTCCAAGTTGCACTAGTGGCAGTTGAAGAAATAGTAGCACCCTCATGGGCCCAGCCCATCCTCAAGTTCCTAGTAAACAGAGAGCTGCCAACTGATGAAATCTTGGCTCGACAAGTGCAACGCGGAGCTGCAGCTTATACCATAGTCAACAGAGAGCTGGTCAGGCGCAGCGTCACTGGCGTCTACCAATGCTGCGTCGAGGCAGAACAAGGCCAAGCAATTCTCAGAGACATCCATGAAGGCGAGTACGGTCACCATGCGGCCTCAAGAGCACTCTTCGCCAAAGCCTTCCGACACGGTTTTTTCTGGCCGACTGCCCTAGAAGAGTCCAAGGAATTAGTCCAAAAATGCAAGGGGTGCCAGATGTTCCGTTCCAAACCACTTCAGACAGCTTCCGCACTCAAGACCATCCCCATCGCCTGGCCCTTTGCAGTTTGGGGCCTGGACATGGTGGGACCATTCAAGACGGCACGAGGTGGCTTCACTCATCTACTTGTTGCAGTGGACAAGTTCACCAAGTGGATAGAAGTGAAACCCATCAAGAAGTTGAATGGTCCGACTGCAGTGACTTTCATCACCGACATCACGACTCGGTACGGCATCCCGCACAACATCATCACCGACAATGGCACAAATTTTGCCAAAGGCGCCTTGGCTCGTTTTTGCGCGATGCACGGCATCCGACTGGACCTAGCGTCTGTTGCCCATCCGCAGTCAAACAGATAGGTGGAGCGAGCAAACGGCCTCATCTTATCCAGCATCAAGCCTCGACTGGTCGTGCTGCTGGAGTGATCGGCCGGCTGCTGGCTTGAGGAGCTGTCGGCCGTCCTCTGGAGTCTGTGCACGACTCCAAACAAGTCAACTGGCTTCACACCTTTCTTCCTCGTCTACGGCGCCGAGGCCGTCATCTCGACGGATATAGAGTTTGACTCCCCGCGAGTCACTATGTACACCGAGGAAGAAGCAGAAGAAGCACGTCAAGACGGCGTCGATCTGCTGGAAGAGGGCCGGCTGTTGGCACTCAGTCGGTCCAGCCTCTACCAGCAGAGTCTGCGTCGATACTACAACAGGAAGGTCAGGCCAAGATCTTTCCAAGAGGGCGACCTTGTGCTCCGACTGATCCAGCGAACACCCGGCCAGCACAAGCTGTCGACACCTTGGGAAGGCCCCTTCATCATTAGCAAGGTGTTGGGAAACGACTCCTACTACCTGACCGACGCTCAGAAGCCGCGAGCGCGCAAGAGGGACGACTTCGGCAAAGAGACAGAACGCCCGTGGAATGCAAATCTTCTTCGAAGATTTTACAGTTGATGCAGTATGTATCACGCTCCCCTTTTGTATTAAAGTACCAAGACTTTGGCCCCCCCGAGACGAGCTCGGGGACTGCCTTCTTTTGTTATCTGTATGATAAGAATTATGCCTTCAAGTATATTACTCTTTGTTAATGCCGCTTGGCACCGGGCCCGACTAGTCGGCCCGGGACTCGCCGCCTCGCGCTATGTGGAGCTTCCCGCAGTCAGACAAGTAGTGTGTGGTGCCTAATCCGTCTCCTGGCAAAGCCGCAGCTCGCAGAGCGACTATTTGGTAGGTAGGAGTGAGGAAGAATGGGCGCCCACACGAAAAATGGCTAAGGACCCAAAGCGCGAACATAGCGTAAGACGGCCTCCAGCATCTCTGAGGCAAAAGCCGACTCATGAGTAGTCGCCTTGCCGCTTCATACTAACCTCTATTAAAGATAGCCGACTCTTTAGTAGTCGGCTTGCCGCCTTCTATCCAACTTGTTAAAGAAGACTCTAAAATGGCCGAGTACCTTCCTTCCCAAAGTAGCCAAGCATTTGATCCAGCGACAGTCCGCAGAGCGGTTGTCCGACTGGCAAGGCAGCGACTAAAGGAAGGCGGCAAAGGGAAAAGCCTAAAGAGCAATGAGCAAGGAAAGATAGAAATCGGATTAATATTTACATAGCATAGGCCCTTGGCCGAATCTTCGAACAGGAGTTCAAATTACACCCCGCGGGTTGAATTGTGCAAATTAATAAGTTCTTTAAAAGACTTTCTAGAGCAGACAAAATAAAGCCAGAAGGCAGCCTAGGGAGCAGCAGACGGGTTCGGAGGGTCGGAGGAGACGGCGGTGTCAGGCGCCGGGGCCGTCGGCTGGGCAGTCTCGGCTTGATCGCCACCGGCGGCAGTCAGCCCGGCCAGATGCGGCTCGTTGCTGGAGGCACGGTCGAGCTGAGGCTGGTCGCCCTCTTTGACTTCTGGCATCTCCGTCTCGCCTTCTGTCACGCCCAATATGCGGTACTATCCTAAAGAGACTCGAAGGTCCCACCAAGGATAGAACCACATATTGAAACACTTTTGCAAGGTGGATATCATAACATCAACATTACATAATAGATGGGGATACATACAAAAGGCATACAATGCCACACGAATACAACATCATCTTACATAAGAGCACCATCCGACTACGGATGAAACACAAACATAAGCTCGAACGACATCCACCCTGCTAGCCCAGGCTGCCGACCTGGAACCTATCCCCTGATCGAAGAAGAAGCAGAAGACGAACTCCAAAACAAGCAAACATCGCTCTCGCGTCATGATCATCGCATAACCTGTACCTGCAACTGTTGTTGTAGTAATCTGTGAGCCAGGAGGACTCAGCAATCCCATTACCATGGGTATCAAGACTAGCAAAGCTAAACGGGAAAGGAAAGGGTAAAGTGGTGAGGTTGCAGCAGCGACTAAGCATATATGGTGGCTATCATACGCAAATGAGAGCGAGAAGAGGAGCAAAGGAACGGTCGTCAACTAGTAATGATCAAGAAGTGATCCTAAACTCCTACTTATGTCAAACATAACCCAAAAACCGTGTTCACTTCCCGGACTCCGCCGAAAAGAGACCATCACGGCTACACACGCGGTTGATGCATTTTAATTCGGATGAGGTGTCAAGTTATCTACAACCGGACATTAACAAATTCCCATCTGCCCATAACCGCGAGCACGGCTTTCGAAAGTTTATACCCTGTAGGGGTGTCCCAACTTAGCCCATGATAAGCTCTCGCGGTCAACAAAGGATATACCTTCTCCCAGGAAGACCCGATCAGACTCGGAATCCCGGTTTACAAGACATTTCGATAATGGTAAAACAAGACCAGCAAAGCCGCCCGATGCACCGACAAATCCCGATAGGAGCTTCACATATCTCATTCTCAGGGCAACACCGAATGAGACTAGCTACGAGTAAAACCAACCCTCAAGTTGCCCCGAGGTGGCCTCGCAGGCAGCTCAGTTCGGACAAACTCTTAGAGAAGCACTGGCCCGGGGGTGCTAAAATCAAGATGACCCTCGGGCTCCGGAAACCCAAGGGAAAAAGGGCTAGGTGAGGCAAATGGTAAAACCAAGGTTGGGCCTTGCTGGAGGAGTTTTATTCAAAGTGAACTGTCAAGGGGGTCCCATGAATCACCCAACCGCGTAAGGAACGCAAAATCCGGGAACATAACACCGGTATGACGGAAACTAGGGCGGCAAGAGTGGATCAAAACACCAGGCATAAGGCCGAGTCTTCCACCCTTTACCAAGTATATAGATGCATTAATTAAATAAGAGATATTGTGATATCCCAACACAATCCTGTCCACCATGGAGCAATCTTCAACTTCACCTGCAACTAACAACGCTATAAGAGGGGCTGAGCAAAAGCGGTAACATAGCCAAGCAATGGTTTGCTAGGAAGGGTGACAAAGGTTAGAGGCTGACATGGCAAATAGGGAGGCTTGAGGAACAAGTGATAGGTAACGCAGCATAGTGATAGAACGAAGCAACTAGCATAGTAATGATAGTAGTGAGATCCAGGGTAGCGGTCATCTTGCCTGAAATCCCGCTAGGAAGAAGAACGAGTCCATGAAGAAGACGAACGGGAGTAATCGAACGAATCCTCACAATCGCAACATTACCGGAACTAAGAAGCAACACCGGAAAAGAAACAAACAACATGGTAAACACACAAGCATAATCATGGCATGATGCACAATCAAGCATGATGCATGTCCGGTTTAATGAGGCATGGCATGGCAAAGTGCAACAAACAATACCACAAGTTAAGTGGAGCTCAATATGCAACGAGTTCCATATTGACAAAACACCAGATGCAAATATTTAGTTTGATCTCGTTATAAGCTACTCAACACTATTAAATGTTGATTAACATGGCAAGAGGTGAAGCATAATAAAACTAACTATTTAGGCAAGTTTAAGTGAGGCCGGAAACAACAAACAACATTCTGGAAAATCCCCACATGCAAATTATGAATTTGGTACTGTTCTGCCCTAAACACAATTTTAAAGTTGTTAAACAGGAAAATAAAGTGCACCATGTTAAACTAGGCATTTTTCCACCCCATTTACATATAAAGTTTATTAAATTCGGAGCTACGGTTATTTAGTTATGAAATAAATCATTTTAACATGCTATTTGAGCAAAATTAAACAAACAACATTTTATACATTTTAAACATGGATGAAAGTGGCATATTATTAATCTACACAAAATTATAAGCTTTTTACATATATAAAGTTTTTACATATGATGCACAGATCATGAGTTATTATATGCATGAAGTGCAAGGGGGTTTCTGCAAAACAGGTAATTCACTGGATAATGCTAAATTCGCAGACGGAAAAAAACAGGAGCTGGGCCGAAACTGGCTATCCCAATAGAGGAGAGGCCAGGGGGTTGCTCACCCTGGGCCTTGGGCCGGTCGGAGCGGAGGCTGCAGGAGGGGCGCGCTGGGCCTGGAGGCCGCTGGCCCAGGCGCGACGCGGTCAACGAGCGGGCGAGCGGGCGTGCAGGCGAGCACCTGCTCGATGTAGAGGATGCAGAGACCGCGGCGGCTTCAGGTGATGCAGGGAACGGAGGAGGTCGGGGATGGACGGGGTCAACGGTGCAGCAGCAGCTGTAGGGAAGGCCGGCGAGGTGGAGATGGGGCGGATCCGGCTGGCCGGCGCCGGATCCGGGCAACGACGGCGCGGACGGAGCTCAGAGGCGGCCATGGCGTTTTCCTGCAGAGACACGGGAGAGAGAGAGGGAGCATGCTGTGAGAGAGAGGCAAGGGAGGAAGTAGAGAGAGAGGGCAGAGCAGCGGGGATCGCGGCTGGAGTCGGGGCCATGGGCGCAGAAGCTCATGTGCATGCTCACACATGAGCGTGAGGCTCTTTCCTCGGGTGGTTCCTGGAGGCAGCGCCAAGGACGAGGTCGAGCACGGGAGGAGGAGCGCGTGGCCTCGGGCGCCTGGCTGTCAAAGCAGAGGAGCGGGATGAAGCAGGGGCGTGGCATCGGCAGGGTCGAAGACGGCGGGCAGCGCCGGATCTGGTTGGCGGGGCATCGGTAGAAGGTGAGGTGTAGGAGCTCCTCGGCTCCATGGAGGTGCTCAAGAACGAGCAGATCGAGTGCTTCTCGCTCGGGGATGCGCTGCTCGAGGAGGAGAACTGTAGCTGCGACTCGGGACGGAACGGAGGAGGTCGGCGGCGGCCGTCCTGTTGGGCTCCGGGGCAAGCACGGGGACGAGGAGGAGCTCGGGGCTCGGGCGAGGAGTGGATCGAGGGGGCGTGGGGTTGGTGCGATCTGGTTGGGTGGAATGGATCGGGAGGGATCCCGAGGAAGAAGGGGGTTGGTTGGTGGTGGATTTGGCAAGAGAGGGAAAACGAGGAAGGAGGAGGCGGATGGGACGGATGGAATGGATGGGACGGCTCGAACTAGGGTTTGCCTACATATAAATATAGTGAGTGAGATTAGGGGTAGGGGCTACTGGGTCCGTCCGATCGTAATCGGGCGATCGCGAATGAATTGGCTAGGGAGTCCAAATGAGAAAACGGAGATGTTTTAGGGATGTTTGGGGATGAACTGAATCCAACGGTAACGACAGACTGGTTCGGTTCGGGGCAGTCTCGGACGCGCGCGAGGGGTTTGACAAAACGCCATGGAGACAAAGGGTTTTGTTGGGCTCAGAAAAGAGAGAGAAGAGAGCGGTCCAGTAGATCTGAGAGGGGTCAACAGGACAAGGAAGAAGCGGCAACTGCGAGCGAACGCAAGTTTTTTGAAAACAATGACGATGCAATGCGAATGATGCTATGAGATGAAATGCAAGACATGAACAAAATGCAAAACAAAAGACAAAAACCCAACCACGAAGGAAAAATCAAAACACATCTCCGGAAAAGGCAAGAGTTGGAGTTACGAATATGGAAAGTTGTATTTGGGGCGTTACAACACTCCACCAGTACGAGAGGATCTCGTCCCGAGATCTAGGATGGCACCGGAGGGAAAACGGAAGAGGAAGATAAGAGGTAAACTAAGTTGCTTCTTCGACAAATGAGTGAAACCATGAACCTTGAGAGGTTGAGCAAAATGAAAGAAAGAAAACAACGAAGATGAACAAAGTTGAAAACACTCCTTAAAAAAAAGAGGAACAAGGGATACGACGGGAACCAAGAGGTTTAGTGATAAGATAGATATTGAAACCACTCCGGTTAAAACTAGTTAGAGAAGGAATAAGATTGATATAATTTGGGAAGCACTCCGACTGAAAGAAAAAGGAAAACTTGATAAGATAAAAAGAACTTGAAGAGATGAGACAACACTCCGGTTAAATGGATAAGCATGAAAAGAACATGGTCCTCACAATTCGAGATGATGAGTAAAGAGAGCAACATCACAGTGCCTCCGGAAGAAAGAATAGAAGATAGATCATTGGAATAACAGAATGGAGAAGAAAATGCCAACTTCTGCCACAAATGAGCTTGGAAAGCACCCTTCCAAGAAGGTTACAACGGGATTGTTGGGAAACCCACAACGAAACGAATAAGCTTGTAGTGGGCTTATGGAAAACATCTCAAAACTATGAGGTGACAACCGGCCACTAACGAAAAACAATTGCGTGTTTGAGATCAACAAAGGGATGAAAACTGCTTTGGCCGAGAGGATAGGAGAAAACTCGGATCATTGATAAGCACCACAAGTAGCAACATTCCTTAGGGAAGGCTTTAGGTGAAATCTATACCAAGATAACTCCAAAGAAGATATTGATGGATTTAAAATACCTCGTTCTTGAAAACATATGAATCGCGAAACATGAATGAAAATTGTCAAGAATGATATAACACCACCTCAAAAGATAAGGTAGAAAGAATTGCACTTCGAAATGCAAGAAGAAGAATACTTGAACTCCTCAAAAAAAACATGTGTTGAGCACCATGTTTACTTTAGAGTATAGCTTGGTGGGTCATAACTTCGAGAGAAATCTTGAAGAACAAATGAAGAATGAAAAGAATCCTTGATGAACCACCATGTAGAGCCTCCATGAAGAACTCCGGTAATACAAGGATGATAGAAAGAAAGAGAAGTTGAAAGAACAAGGTGAAGCCTTGCGATGATTTAGATGGAGCTTTGCGACGATATAACCGAGAAAACTTGGAACTCCGGAAACGAAAAGATGAAACATCTCGAACCGGGAAATGTGACATGATGAACAACTCCGGAAAGAAGAAACTAGATTACTTGGATGAAACAATAATAAGAATTACGTTATGCCTATCCTTCACCAATTTAAATTGATGACAAGCAACGGATTTGGCATACTACTTATTCTCGTAGAAAGGATTAAGAGGGATATAGCGTAAACTTGAGAAGGTCTTGATGGAACCACCGGTGGGATTTGGAAACAACGAATGAATTGATATGATAACAAAGGAAGTGAAAATCTTGAACGAACCACCGTAAGAATTGAAAATGAGATTAGCAAAGGCACAATTCACCGGGAAGAGTTGGAAAACGAATGAAGATACTTGAGGGGATTTAGATAAATGAGAACGAATAGATCATGAACTGATTAATGGTTATTTGAATGATGCACCGGAAGAATTCGAGAATGAGAGTTGAAAGCTAAGAATGAATAATTCTGAGATGATGGGCTATGGAGAATCAATCTGAAAGACTCTTGAATTGCTCTGGATGGGTGAAAAGAATTTAAGAGAGCCATGAATCTTTGATAGAAGGGATGGGATTTAGAGGAAACACTTCTTCGGTCTTGAAATGTTGAGAATGAAGATGAGAACTACCATGACAATTTATGAGACACTCCGGAGCAAAGAAGAATAGAAATGTTGAACCAATGATGAAAATGTTTTAAAAGCGATCTTGAAGAAGGAATATGACTGATGATAATTCATTCTTACGTCAAACTTGGAAACGAATTTGGGAATAACTCCGGAATAATTACAAGAGTCAGGTAAGATCCTGGGAAAAGACCCGTGGGTTAGGGCCCACTCAAAAGAAACACCGTTGAAGGATTGCTTGAAATAGAGATTGCACCGGTAGAATTAAATAGCTTGAAAGAGAGAAAACCTCGAAATATCTTGAACGGATTGAGAATGAAAATAGAAGTCTTGTGAGATATCTTCAGCACTCCAGAACAAATGAATAGGAAGAAGTGAATGATAAAGAGCTGCATCGGCATGAGAAAGCATTATAAACGAGGAAAGGAATATGATCAACCCTGAAAGCTTGAATTGGATCGACCGGAGAAGAAAAAAGAACGAAGGATGATGAGCTTGAAGCTCGTGAGTATCTTCACGAGGGATCACCAGATCAGAACATTGATTGAAAAGAGTGAAGTGACTTCACATGAATAAAGGGATACTTGATTAAAATAAATGAGTCCTTGAAGAAAAGGGTGGGAGGGTTGGGAAAACAAATGCAACTTGGGGACGGATGAAACCGATACCGTTGAGAAAACTTAGAATTGATCTCGCGAATGTTGAAATGATCGGATCCACCTGAAGAGAAGCACACCTGTTGGAAAGAATTGACATGACAATCTCGATGATCAAAAGGATTAGTACTCCCATAGAAATATGAGAACACCGCTTGAAAGGTATGGATTCAACATTTGACTTTGAAGCAACTCGAATACCACAAATAAAACAAAACAAAGGATTGGCTCACAGAAATAAGCCGGAACAAATACATATGATAGATATTTACCCAATCCCATATCAGGCATCTGTCAGAAAGATATTCTAGGAGCTACTTGAATTCCCACCTATAAACTCCCAAAACTTTCTGGTTATGCAATCTGGTGTTGGGGATACAGGGGAAGCAATATATCTCACCCAAACTAACAATCCCTACATCCAGCTGGATCCATCCGTCAACACATAACCAAGAAAACTCCGGAAATCGTGTACCTCAACCTTCGAAAAGCATCCGTTATACGAGTTATGGCAATACTCCCAAACTCCCGCCCCGGTACTGGGTGGCGTCGAGGTTATCTCACCAACAACTACATAAAAGAGATTTTCGATGTCGGCAAAACTCAGGTATACCAGAACTGCAACGATAAAATTGTGATGATAACACCTCGGAGCTCAACTGCCCAGGTCAATGCCACATAATAGACAGGAGGCACCAAGAACAATGTTCTCGTCACAAAACCATCGGAACGATTCCAAGATACCCGCGTGATCCTAAATTTTTTTTAGTGAAATTTGAGGAGAGGAAAGACAAAACATCTACGTTAGGAGACCTCACCAGAGCGGCGAAGGGACTGAGGAGTAAAAAGAACCCTACTCTCCGATATATATAATCCTAAGACTCAAAATAGTTTTCTTCTAGACTCAACAACGGCCAACAATCAAGGGGGCTCCTATGGTCAGTCGAGGCTCTGATTACCAACTTGTCACGCCCAATATGCGATACTATCCTAAAGAGACTCGAAGGTCCCACCAAGGATAGAACCGCATATTGAAATGCTTTCGCAAGGTGGATATCATAACATCAACATTACATAATAGATGGGGATACATACAAAAGGCATACAATGCCACACGAATACAACATCATCTTACATAAGAGCACCATCCGACTATGGATGAAACACAAACAGAAGCTCAAACGACATCCACCCTGCTAGCCCAGGCTGCCGACCTAGAACCTATCCCCTAATCAAAGAAGAAGCAGAAGAAGAACTCCGAAACAAGAAATTATCGCTCTCGCGTCATGATCATCGCATAACCTGTACCTGCAACTGTTGTTGTAGTAATATGTGAGCCACGAGGACTCAGCAATCCCACTACCACGGGTATCAAGACTAGCAAAGCTAAACGGGAAAGAAAAGGGTAAAGTGGTGAGGTTGCAACAGCGACTAAGCATATATGGTGGCTAACATACGCAAATGAGAGCGAGAAGAGGAGCAAAGGAATGGTCGTCAACTAGTAATGATCAAGAAGTGATCCTGAACTCCTACTTACGTCAAACATAACCCAAAAACCGTGTTCACTTCCCGGACTCCGCCGAAAAGAGACCATCACGGCTACACACGCGGTTGATGCGTTTTAATTCAGATCAGGTGTCAAGTTATCTACAACCGGACATTAACAAATTCCCATCTGCCCATAACCGTGGGCACGGCTTTCGAAAGTTTATACCCTACAGGGGTGTCCCAACTTAGCCCATGATAAGCTCTCGTGATCAACGAAGGATATACCGTCTCCCAGGAAGACCCGATCAGACTCGGAATCCCGGTTTACAAGACATTTCGACAATGGTAAAACAAGACTAGCAAAGCCGCCCGATGCACCACCAAATCCCGATAGGAGTTGCACATATCTCGTTCTCAGGGCAACACTGGATGAGACTAGCTACGAGTAAAACCAACCCTCAAGTTGCCCCGAGGTGGCCCCGCAGGCAGCTCAGTTCAGACCAACACTTAGAGAAGCACTGGCCCGGGGGGGCTAAAATAAATATGACCCTCGGGCTCCAGAAACCCAAGGGAAAAAGGGCTAGGTGAGGCAAAAATGGTAAAACCAAGGTTGGGCCTTGCTGGAGGAGTTTTATTCGAAGCGAACCGTCAAGGGGGTCCCATAAATCACCCAACCGCGTAAGGAACGCAAAATCCGGGAACATAACACCGGTATGACGGAAACTAGGGCGGCAAGAGTGGAACAAAACACCACGCATAAGGCCGAGTCTTCCACCCTTTACCAAGTATATAGATGCATTAATTAAATAAGAGATATTGTGATATCCCAACACAATCCTGTCCACCATGGAGCAATCTTCAACTTCACCTGCAACTAACAACGCTATAAGAGGGGCTGAGCAAAAGCGGTAACATAGCCAAGCAATGGTTTGCTAGGAAGGGTGACAAAGGTTAGAGGCTGACATGGCAAATAGGGAGGCTTGAGGAACAAGTGATAGGTAACGCAGCATAGTGATAGAACGAAGCAACTAGCATAGCAATGATAGTAGTGAGATCCAGGGTAGCGGTCATCTTGCCTGAAATCCCGCTAGGAAGAAGAACGAGTCCATGAAGAAGACGAATGGGAGTAGTCGAACGAATCCTCACAATCGCAACATTACCGGAACTAAGAAGCAACACAGGAAAAGAAACAAACAACATGGTAAACACACAAGCATAATCATGGCATGATGCACAATCAAGCATGATGCATGTCCGGTTTAATGAGGCATGGCATGGCAAAGTGCAACAAACAATACCACAAGTTAACTGGAGCTCAATATGCAACGAGTTGCATATTGACAAAACACCACATGCAATTATTTAGTTTGATCTCGTTATAAGCTACTCAACACTATTACATGTTGATTAACATGGAAAGAGGTGAAGCATAATAAAACTAACTATTTAGGAAAGTTTAAGTGAGGCCGGAAACAACAAACAACAATTCCGGAAAATCCCCACATGCAAATTATGAATTTGGTACTGTTCTTCCCTAAACACAATTTTAAAGTTGTTAAACAGGAAAATAAAGTGCACCATGTTAAACTAGGCATTTTTTCACCCCATTTACATATAAAGTTTATTAAATTCGGAGCTACGGTTATTTAGTTATGAAATAAATCATTTTAACATGCTATTTGAGCAAAATTAAACTAACAACATTTTATACATTTTAAACATGGATGAAAGTGGCATATTATTAATCTACACAAAATTCTAAGCATTTTACATATATAAAGTTTTTACATATGATGCACAGATCATGAGTTATTATATGCATGAAGTGCAAGGGGGTTTCTGCAAAACAGGTAATTCACTGGATAATGCTAAATTCGCAGACGGAAAAAAACGGGAGCTGGGCCGAAACTGGCTATCCCAATAGAAGAGAGGCCAGGGGGCTGCTCACCCTGGGCCTTGGGCCGGTCGGAGGGGAGGCTGCAGGAGGGGCGCGCTGGGCCTGGAGGCCGCTGGCCCAGGCGCGATGCGGTCAACGAGCGGGCGAGCGGGCGCACAGGCGAGCACCTGCTCGATGTAGAGGATGCAGAGACTGCGGCGGCTTCAGGCGATGCAGGAACGGAGGAGGTCGGGGATGGGCGGGGTCAACAGCGCGGCAGCAACTACAGGGAAGGCCGGCGAGGTGGAGATGGGGCGGATCCAGCTAGCCGGCGCCGGATCCTGGCAACGACGGCGCAGATGGAGCTCAGGGGCGGCCATGGCGTTTTCCTGGAGAGACACGTGAGAGAGAGAGGGAGCATGCTGTGAGAGAGAGGCAAGGGAGGAAGTAGAGAGAGAGGGCAGAGCAGCGGGGATGGCGGCTGGAGTCACGGCCATGGGCACAGAAGCTCATGTGCGTGCTCACACACGAGCACGAGGCTCTTTCCTCGGGTGGTTCCTGGAGGTAGCGCCAAGGACGAGGTCGAGCGCGGGAGGAGGAGCGCGTGGCCTCGGGCGCCTGGCTGTCAAAGCAGAGGAGCGGGATGAAGCAGGGGCGTGGCATCAGCAGAGTCGAAGACGGCGGGCAGCGCCGGATCTGGTTGGCGGGGCATCGGCAGAAGGTGAGGTGCAGGAGCTCCTCGGCTCCATGGAGGTGCTCAAGAACGAGCAGATCGAGCGCTTCTCGCTCGAGGATGCGCTGCTCGAGGAGGAGAACTGCAGCTGCGACTCAGGACGGAACGGAGGAGGTCGGCGGCGGCCGTCCTGTTGGGCTCCGGGGCGAGCACGGGGACGAGGAGGAGCTCGGGGCTCGGGCAAGGAGTGGATTGAGGGGGCGTGGGGTTGGTGCGATCTAGTTGGGTGGAATGGATCGGGAGGGATCCCGAGGAAGAAGGGGGTTGGTCGGTGGTGGATTTGGCAGGAGAGGGAAAACGAGGAAGGAGGAGGCGGATGGGACGGATGGAATGGATGGGACGGCTCGAACTAGGGTTTGCTTGCATATAAATATAGTGAGTGAGATTAGGGGTAGGGGCTACTGGGTCCGTCCGATCATAATCGGGCGATCGCGAATGAATTGGCTAGGGAGTCCAAATGAGAAAACAGAGATGTTTTAGGGATGTTTGGGGATGAACTGAATCCAACGGTAACGACAGACTGGTTCGGGTTCGGGGCAGTCTCGGACGCGCGCGAGGGGTTTTACAAAACACCATGGAGACAAAGGGTTTTGATGGGCTCCGAAAAGAGAGAGAAGAGAGCGGTCCGGTTGATCTGAGAGGGGTCAACAGGACAAGGAAGAAGCGGCAACTACGAGCGAACGCAAGTTTTATGAAAACAATGACGATGCAATGTGAATGATGCTATGAGATGAAATGCAAGACATGAACAAAATGCAAAACAAAAGACAAAAACCAACCACGAAGGAAAAATCAAAACACATCTCTGGAAAAGGCAAGAGTTGGAGTTACGAATATGGAAAGTTGTATCCGGGGCGTTACACCTTCGTCCTCCGCCTCGCCTTCCTCCTCGGTGCTGGAGTCAATCACCTCCGCCGAGTCCTCGCCAAAGTCCGGGTTCATCCCGAACCACTCTGGCAGCACCTCCTCGCCGCCAGCAGCCCGCTCAGGGACGAAGACACTGGTGTCCGTGTAGTCGGCAATCACCGCCGCACGCTCGACAAGGGCGCCCTCCACTGCCACCATTTCTGCCTGGGCCTCTGACTGGAACGCGGCCAGCCAGTCCAGGTCCAGCCCTGGATACCACGCCTTGACGAATTCCAAGGCCCGGCGCGCTCCGTCCCGGGCCGAGGAACCCTTCCAAGCTTCAAGACGGCCAGCTGCGACCTCCAGCCAGTCAGCGGTCCGCCTGGGCGCCGGCACGCTGAAGCCGGCGCATCAGCCGATGGGCCGGACGAAGACGGGCCTCGATGCTGAGAAGCTGCTCGTCGACGGTCCGGGGGGCGTTAGCAGCAATCTCCGCGCCGCTTGCCCTACGCACCTTGCGATCAGCCTCGATGGCCTGAGTGACTGCCTGCGAGTGGCCAGGGAAGAAGTCTGACAAGACAAAAAAGAAGTGAGTCGAAAAAATCTGAAATCGGCCCGACCTATAGTCGGAAGCTCGAAGAAAGAAAGGAAGGAAACTCACCGTCGACGATGTCCTCGAGCTCATGGAAGCCGGAGGTCGGCATCGCCTCCCTGTCAGTCCAGGAGGAGCGCTCGCTCTCGAGCTCGGCCAGGAGAGCGGTCTCCTTCTTCTCTGCCTCGTCCTGCGCCTTCTTGAGCAGCTCCTCCTGCTCGGCCAGCTGCGCAGCCAGCAGGTCACGCTCTGTGGCAAGTTTGCTGCACTCCTCCTCCTTGGCGCGCAAGGCGGTGTTGGCCTCGCCCAGCTGCTGCTGAAGAGTGGCGTTGGCCTCTGAAGAAGAAAAAAGAGGAAAGACAATAAGTCATCAATAAAGAAAGTCGCTGAGAAGATCCGGCCCGACTGCTGAGCAGTTGGCCCGAATCTCGGGGACTACAGCCCGCGGGTGCGCCAGCGCGCCCCCGCAAAAAATAAGAAGGACTCACCCCGGCTCTCCGACAAGTCGGCAGTCCGCCTGGCTAGCTCCTCCACATTGCGGTTGAAGGCGGTAGCACGGAGGTTGTGGTACTCCTACAATAAGCATTTCAAACAAAGTTAATATTTGGAACTCGCCAGAGGGAGTTCCGAACCGCCTGCTCATCAGCCGGCCCGAAACTCGGGGACTACACCTAGTGGGTGCGCTGGTGTGCCCCCACAGAGAAAAACAAGAATCAAAAAAAGAGGGAAACATACTCGGACGGCCGTTCGCGCTGCCAGATGCGCCCTGGTGCAGTTTTGAAGGGTGTCGCCTTCAGCTCGCAGATTCGCCCGGACGTCCAGAAGCGCTTGGTTCAGCGGCCCTGTGCCGCCTCCGCGCAACCACCCAACGGGCGCGGCGCTTGTCGCCTCGGCGTCTGGGATCGCGGCGCCGAGGTCGCCCTCTCAAGACGGCGGCGTGCTGGCGAGGCGACTTGGAGAAGCAGCCTCGCCTCGGACTCGTCCACAGTCGGCGGCACCGGCGGGCCTGCTGGCTATTTGCCGTGCACTCTCCCAGACGGCGGTGGTGGCGGCGGTGGCGGCACGAGCGTGTCCAACATGGAGGCCTCACCACTTTCCTTCTCCACGACGGGGTTCTCGGCGCCGGCTTCTCCAGTCTGCCCCGTGAACTCCGGCAGCGGCGGCGCCGGGGACAGTGGGGTGATGAACAACGCCGACTGGCAGCGCGCGGCCTCCTCGGCTTGCTGCCTTGCTGCGGCGGCGGCAGCGACATCTTCCTGTTTTTTCTGGGTGGAGGCCGCCGCCTTCTCGGCCTCCGCTTTCTCCAAGCGGTCGGCCTCCTCCTCGTAGCGCTTCTCCCACGCGTTTCGCTCCGTCGCCTCCCGGAGGTCGGCGGCAGGGTCAACCCGCCGAGTGTTGGCTGACGTCTCCGCCAACCCCATGATGGAGGGGACGGCGACCCTCTCAAGGGTAAGGGGAGCCCTGAAGCAAAAAGGGAATGAAATAAGGAAACTCGGACGAGATTCACCAAAGAAAAATAAATACGAAGGAGGAAACACTTACGCAAAGACCAGTGGCGGCCTCTTCACTTCCTTGCGGAAGCGGTTGGCCCTCGCAGCCGCCTCCTCCCGTTTGGTCGTGGCGGCTGCCCCCTTGAGCTTCTTTGGCTTGCCGCCGAATGAACTCGGCCTAGTCTGGTGCCTCTTCAAGCCGCCTTGGCCAGCCAGGCCGGCGGAGGAACCCGTGCCCGATGGGCCGACCCTTGGCTGGTGGCGCGGGACGACTTCCCCTTCAGCGTCGTCATCAGGCCAGTCGGCGAAGGTGGCCGAGGGCCGGAGGCCGCCTCCCGTTCCTCCTCCCCCGCCTTCGGCATCGGCTTCCATCACCGCCGCCCCCAAGTCGGGGTCGTCAACGTCGCTCTCCGCTCGGTCGGGGACGAACTCGCGGGGCGGTCTCGTGAAGCCGGCTGCGGGATGCATGAGGGGGTTCTAATTCAGAGAAACCAATGAAAATCAGAAGTCGGAGTCGTCTATAAAGAAGACAAAGCAATAAAGAGATGCGACTTACCACTGGAGGGGGGTTGGCGCGCGAGTACGGCTCCTTACCGAACTGCCAATCCTCCCCGAGCTCGCAGTTCGCGATGTGGTTCACCATGTTTGCCACCTCTGCGCAAGGCATTTCCCTGGTGCACATTCGACTCGGGTCTCGGTGGTCGCTCATCTGACTGATCAGATGAGGCCGGCCTTGATGAGGGAGGACTCAACGCACCACAAAGGCGGCCAACAAGTCGGCCCCAATGAGGCCCTCCGACTGCATCAGAACTCGGAGCCGCGCCACGGCGGCGGCTCCGGCGGGAGTCAGCGTCTTGGCTCGATGAGACCAGCTGGGGAGCCTCCCAGCCGGTGCGCCGGCTTCATAAGGCGGCAGATTGACCCAGTCCCCGTCGGGGGCAACGCTCTTCACGTAGAAGTACGACCGTTGCCACATCTTCACTGATTTGATTAACGCGATGGCGGGAAACGGATTGTCGGCCATCGACCGCCGCATCGCGATGAAGGCTCCGCATTGAGCCGGCACGCCGGCAACGTGCGTGCCGAGCTTGGATGAGAAGAATTATCCCCACAGCTCGATGGTGGGGAGGACGCCAAGGAAGCCTTCGCACAGGGTGGCGAAGGCAGACAGCAGCACCACCGTGTTTGGGGTGAGGTGGTGCGGCTGGAGCCCGTGGAACTCCAGGAAGGAACGGAAGAAGCCGCTCGCCGGAAGCCCCAGGCCGCGCATGAGGTGCGAGAGGAAGATGACCCGCTCGCCCTCCTTCGGCGCCGGCAATATCTCCCCCTCCGGCGCGGCGCGGGCGCGCACGAGGTCTGCGCCGGGGAGGCAGCGCGTCCTGCGGAGGAACTCAATGTGGTCATCATCCACCTCCGAGCCGTCCCACAGGCCGGAGCGCACGGCGGGAGCCGCGGCGGCAGAGGAAGAGCTCATCGCTGTTGGTGCGGTGTGTTTCTGCTCGACGGCGCCAAGAGGACGGAAAGGAGGCAAGAGGAGTCGGGGAGCAGGGAAGATGGGCGCGCGTGCTTGCCGCTCCACTCCCCCCGCCTACTTATAGCCTTGAGGGCTGAGAAGCCAATGGGGCGGGTGTGGGATTAACTGCGTGCAGGACCCCACGCCCCCCCCCATGATTTACCCCACGAAGTTACTGCGCCCAGTAACGACGCGGGAAACCCAACCGTCCACACGGCCGCAACGGATCCGTTCACGTGCCAAGGCGCGGTAGTGGCGGGCCCCGCCTGCTGGCCTGTCCCGTCGCGCGCGTGGGTAGGCAGACTATCCTTGCCGCATGGCACCGCGCGATAGGACCGCGGCCGGCGGCCGCGAGGAAGCGTATCAGGCTAGCCACCTGGTCTCCCGCCATGACTTTCGAACACTCTACGAAGCAAGACGGACCTCTGCGAATCCGACTTTCGGACAGTCGGCCTGAAGGAAGATGGCAAGCGAAGTCCTAGAAGAATGAAACTGTTGAGGCCCCACGACGCAGTATCCACGGAGCCTCGCCAGCTTCGGGGACTACTGTCGGAGTAATGAGCCACGGGTAGGCTAACCCGAGCCCCAGAACCTTTCAAGACATTGGAAGAAGTAGCACCACTTATGGCGACTACAAGATAAGCCGACTCATGGCCGGCGACTTTCGGAGAGGCTGGCTATGGAGAGTCGGCCCGCGACTCCACCCTCGTCTCGAAGGGCGAGGCGGGGTACGGCCACGGCGTGGCCGTCCCCCCTGCTTACAAGGGGCCGGCATGGCTACAGTAAGCCGTATCGCTGAAGATCTCCGGCGAGGCGCGGCACTGTTGCCATGCCTGCCCTGACCTGAGCCATAGTGGGCGGCGCACTGTGCCCACGACACCTGCCTGTACGACCCAAGTACGGCGGGGCCGCCTGTCAGTGGGTAGACAGAAGATGGCACGAGCGCCATGAAGACGGACCCGTGGGAGTCGGCCCCCTGGAGTCGGCCGAGCCCTCCCACGGGCCCCGCACGCCATTAACCAGACAAGGTGGGGAATGGCGACAGTGAACACACGCCGGACGGCGGCGCTGTTGCCATAACCACATGACCAAGCCAGCGTCATCAGGAGTACCGCTACAGTATCAGGCCTGTCCACGGGGCCCGCCAGTCAGTGGGCCGCAGTAGTCGGCAGAGAAGACGACGGCCTGAGAGACAGACGGCTGGGACCCGCGCCCAGCCAGATTACCATTGTACCCCTGGGGGTAGGCCTATATAAACCCCCCGGGAAACCCATGCAAAGGGTTCGGACCCAGATAGAGATAGACCTTAGAGGATAGGAAGGAGAGATCTAGCCTTGCCCTCTCCTGCCTCCAGAAACAGCTCCAGGAGCACCATTGTAACCACTTTGCCATAGTGACCATGCGGAGACCCCTTAGAGCAGCAGTAGGGGTGTTATCTCCTCGGAGAGCCCTGAAGCTGGGTAAGTTCAGCCGTCGTGCATGTCTTCGCCTCATCCCGCTTCCGGGCACCGGCGACGTTCTACTCGCTCCCACCATGATAAGCCATCCTTTGGCATATGTCGTACCCAACCCCCGACAATTTTCGTTGAAGTATATATCAAGTCCCAGCTCAATATTATCTTACTGAGCCGGCCATTGGGGGATACATATTGTTGTTCAAAGTTTACATGATTATATTTACAAAGTCCTTGCTCATTATTGCATAATGAACCGGCCCTTGGGGGCTACATTGGTTGAATTTTTTATGAGCATAAGGCAATTTCAAGTCCCGGGTTGCTGCAAGCATGACAACCCGGCACTTGGGGGCTACATATATGGAGTATTCAATTTTTTGCTAGTGACTGAGATGAACAACATGGATTTCTTCAAAAGTGGTAGTAATTATATGGAAACAAGTCTCAAATCGTCACTTTGTTCTGTTCAAGACTTGGGGGCTACAGGTAATATGGATATAAGGGAGAAATATCTTCCGATTTTCAGTTTTGAGCAAACTAGATTGACCTGGCATCACCAATCATTATGACCCAGTGTCTGCAACAATCATGAACCGATGTTGGAAACAACCATGACCCAGAATTATCAGTTTTTATAACCCGGTGATTTTGGAAATCGTAGATCGGCAAGTTTTACATCTTCAAGCCGGCTGAATATCAGTTGAATATTTGAAGACCAATATTTTGTCAAGTCAGAGTATTGTTGGCCGATTCAAATGGATTCTTTATTTACAAAATATCTTATGCAAGAAAATTGATTATGAAGCTGGTCTATTGACTCGGATTTTCTAGAAGGAGGAAATGACAAGGATTTAAGGATGATCAAGCGCCGGTTTGTAAGAATTTTTAACCCGGAGCACAAGCCGCCAAGTTTGTTCTTGTGTTTGTTTTACAGGATCAGTTTAACATGGATGAATACAAATTAAACTGGGGGCTAATGTCGGGGATATACCCCGCAGTATGAACCGGCCGGAAATATGACCCGGCCGGACTTGGTGGTTTACTTGAGTCCCGGTTTACACTCGGCGATTCATTGGTGACCTGCCCTGACCAGATAGTTTACAAACAACCTACCTGAACATTATGACTCACTGTTAAGCCGGTGGGCGGGACAGACGGATGACAAGGCCCAAGGCCCAGAAGGCCGGTTTATGTTAATGGCGGGCCGGTTTAAGAGGAAAGGCGTGAGGAATATTTACTTTACAAGGAGTTAAGACCCGGACTTGTATCCGGTTTGTATTAGAAGGTAGACTAGTCCTAATCCTAATACGACTCCACATGTAACCCGCCCCTTCAACTTATATAAGGAGGGGCAGGGCTCCCCAAAGAGGGAGAAGCGACAAGAAACAATCTCTAGGGCTATATACAACTAGAGGAGAGCCGGTTTACGACGACTGCCATGAGCATAATGAGACCTAGCCACAAACAGCATGTAGGGCTATTACCGGATGATGTTTCCCGGGGCCCGAAGCTGTCTAAATCCTTGTCTTGTGTGTTGTGTCTCTCGTGCCGATCAACCCCTCTCAAGCTACCACATAGATGCGTTGGCCTCGAGACTAAGTCCTGACACTAAGGACATCTGACGTGTTAATTCCACGACAGGTAATATAATAGCATGGAACAATCAAAAATTATAGATACGTGGAGACGTATCAAGCATCCCCAAGCTTAATTCCTTTTTGTCCTCGAGTAGGTAAATGATAAAAACATAATTTTTGATGTGGAATGCTACCTAGCATAATTCTCAATGTAATTTTCTTTATTATGGCATGAATGTTCAGATCCAAATGTTTCAAAATAAAAGTTCATATTGACATAAGTAATAGTAATTCTTCAAGCATACTAATAAAGCAATCATGTCTTCTCAAAATAGCATGGCTAAAGAAAGTTATCCCTACAAAATCATATAGTCTGGCTATGCTCTATCTTCATCACACAAAGTATTTAATCATGCACAACCTCGATGAGAAGCCAAGTAATTGTTTCATATTTAGTAATCTCAAACTTTTTCAACTTTCACGTAATACATGAGCATGAGCCATGGACATAGCACTATATGTGGAATAGAATGGTGGTTGTGGAGAAGACAAAAAAGAGGATAGTCTCACATCAACTAGGCGTATCAATGGGCTATGGAGATGCCCACTAATATATATCAATGTGAGTGAGTAGGGATTGCCATGCAAAAGATGCACTAGAGCTATAAATGTATGAAATCTCAACAAAAGAAACTAAGTGGGTGTGCATCCAACTTGCTTACTCATGAAGACCTAGGGCATTTTGAGGAAGCCCATCATTGGAATATACAAGCCAAGTTCTATAATGAAAAATTCCCACTAGTATATGAAAGTGACAACATAGGAGACTCTCTATCATGAACATCACGGTGCTACTTTGAAGCACAAGTGTGGTAAAAAGGATAGTAGCATTGTCCCTTCTCTATTTTTTGCTCATTTTTTATTTGTTTGGCCTTTCTCTTTTTTTTGGCCTTTCTCTTTTTTTTTGTAAAGTCCGAAGTCTCATCCCGACCTCTTGGGAATCATAGTCTCCATAATCCTTTCCTCACTTGGTACAATGCTCTAATAATGAAGATCATCACACTTTCATTTACTTACAACTAAAGATTACAACTCGATACTTAGAACAAAATATGACTATATGAATGCCCCCGGCGGTGTACCGGGACATGCAATGAATCAAGAGTGACATGTATGGAATTATGAAGGTGGCTTTGCCACAAATACGATGTCAACTACATGATCATGCAAGAGCAATATGACAATGATGATGTGTGTCATAATAAACAGAACGGTGGAAAGTTGCATGGCAATATATCTCAGAATGGCTATGGAAATGCCATAATAGGTAGGTATGGTGGCTGTTTTGAGGAAGGTATATGGTGGGTGTATGGTACCGGCAAAAGTTGCGCGGCACAAGAGAGGCTAGCAATGGTGGAAGGGTGAGAGTGCGTATAATCCATGGACTCAGCAGTAGTCATAAAGAACTCATATACTTATTGCAAAAGTCTACAAGCCATTGAAAACAAAGTATTACGCGCATGCTCCTAGGGGGATAGATTGGTCGGAAAAGACCATCACTCGTCCCCGATCGCCACTCATAAGGAAGACAATCGATAAACAAATTGTGCTCCGACTTCATCACAAAGCGGTTCACCATACGTGCATGCTACGGGAATCACAAACTTCAACACAAGTATTCTTCAAATTCATAATTACCCAACTAGCATGACTCTAATATCACCACCTCCATATCTCAAAACAATTATCAAGTATCAAATTGATCATAGCATCCAATTCACTTTCTATGATAGTTTTTATTATACCCAACTTGGATGCCCATCATTCTAGGACCAATTTTATAACCATAGCAAATACCATGCTGTTCTAAAAGACTCTCAAAATAATATAAGTGAAGCATGAGAGACCAACAATTTCTACAAAATAAAGCCACCGCCGTGCTCTAAAAGGAATAAGTGAAGCACTAGAGCAAAACTATCTAACTCAAAAGATATAAGTGAAGCACATAGAGTATTCTAATAAATTCTAAATCATGTGGGTCTCTCCTAAAAGGTGTGTACAGCAAGGATGATTGTGGTAATCTAAAAAGCAAAGACTCGTATCATACAAAACCCTCCAAGCAAAACACATATCATGTGGTGAATAAAAATATAGCTCCAAGTTAAGTTACCGATAGACGAAGACGAAAGAGGGGATGCCTTCCGGGGCATCCCCAAGCTTAGGCTTTTGGTTATACTTGAATATCTTGGGGTGCCATGGGAATCCCCAATCTTAGGCTCTTGCCACTCCTTATTCCATAGTCCATCAAATCTTTACCCAAAACTTGAAAACTTCACAACACAAAACTCAACAGGAAAACTCATAAGCTCCGTTAGTGCAAGAAAGAAAAACCACCACATAAGGTACTGTAATGAACTCATTCTTTATTTATATTGGTGTTAAAACTATTGTATTCCAACTTCTATATGGTTCATACCCCCCGATACTAGCCATAGATGCATCAAAATAAGCAAACAACACACGAAAAACAGAATCTGTCAAAAACAGAACTGTCTGTAGCAATCTGTAACTTTCGAATACTTCTGGAACTCTAAAAATCCTACCAAAATAGGAAGTCCTGAAAAATTTGTCTGTTGATCTACAGAAAAAAGAATCAACGCAAAAGCTCATTTCCGTGATTTACTAACATTATTTCCATGCGTGCAAATGTTTATGTTTTTCAGAAGAATCAAATTAACTATCACCAGGTTATCCTATAGGTTCACTATAAAAAAAATACACTTCCGTGATGATACGTGTTTGTCATAGTAGGTCACATTTTTTGTCATGCATGTACATCCATGACTAATTTATGACATAATCAAGATAGTCATACCTGTGTTGTCGCATAAGTGTTCCATGACATTACCAAAATTATCATCACGGAAGTGTCCACTTCCATGACGATAAATCACGCGTCACAGAAGTGCTTTCATCAAGGGTGACCGACATGTGTCATCCACCGTAATGGAACACCGTTAAGCTATCGGGTCGGGTTTTGGATCCGATAACCCGTTAACAGCCCCGACCAATGGGGATTTTCCACGTGTAAAATCATCATTGGCTGGAGGAAACACGTGTTGGCTCACCGTTGGGACAGATGTCATCCACTCATTGGACAGAAGGCGCCTATGATACGTCGACACATGGCACGGCCCAACAGAGGCCCATTCCTGTGAAAAGGCCGGCCCGTTTGACTTGGTCAAAAGGTGGCGGGCCGGCCCATGTAAAGCCTGTTAACGGCATGTTCGCTTATAGCCCATTTACAGCCCGCTAACCCAAGGCCCATTACGCCCTATCCGAAGTAGGCCCAATAGAGTCATCGGGGCCACCCAATATGATTCCAGTCCATTTTCACTTCTGGCCCAGCCCATGACGTCTTTCGACCCATATGAGGCCCTATGTAACTCTTGGCCTATTAACGGCCCGTGGTGAAACTGGCCCGTAATGAACAGTGTATTACTTTACACCCATTAATGGCCCGTGGTGAAACTAGCCCGTAATGAACAGTGTATCACTTTATACCCATTAAGGGGTCGTTATTCCGTTGGGACGTTTCCAGCCCATGTTATCTTTCGGCCTTCTCAGAGCCCATTTATTCTTGGGCTCATTTCCATCATTCGTTTACTTACGGCACGTTATAGTCCTTTTCTGCTTATGGGCCAGATTCAGCCTGTGGTTACAGTCGGCCTGTTTGTGGTCCGTTAACACGTTGTGCCGTTTTCATAGCGTCATGAAATACGGCCTATTAACGATGGCCCGTTATGGTCGGCCCATGAACGGATGATTCCAACTCTAGCCCGTTTACGGCCATTATGCGGCCTGTTATTGGCCCATGTTTGGCCAATCGATCATACTGCCCGTATAAGGCCCATTGATGATACGGCCCATCGAAGGTCCATTGTTTCTGCGGCCCGTAGAAGGCCCATTGTCTATACGGTCCATAGAAGGCCCATTGTTTATACGGATCGTAGATGGCCCACTGTTTCTACGGCCCGTAGGTCCAGTGTCACTACAGTAAATATTAGGCCATGGTTATTGTGGCCTAGTTTTAAAAAATAGGTTATTACAGCCACTAGCAAACCGCAGAAAAAGAACTGCACTGACTAAAAGCAAACAAATAAACAAGACAACAAGGAAATAAATAAGCAAGCAACTTACACTAGGCTATCACGGCTATTACACATATTACATCCACTGGGCATCAAAGTTCGCCACCAGTGCAAATATAGGGAACACAACAGCATATAAACGTTGCAGCAAAACAAGTCCAGAACTGAAACCACTTCAGAAGAGCTCAAGAAACAATATCCTGGGTACCCATAATGCTGGCAAGATGCTTAGCAAGCTTATTAACTTTCTCTTGTTTGGCGCTTAAGTCCTCCAGCGCTTGCTGTTGCACCAGAAAGTATGCATCTGAATTCTGCAGGGACTTCCTCAGTCCTTCGGCTTCCTGTCGCATAACATCTGATCGATGTCTTTCAACTTGAAGTTGAGACTCAAGAAGCCGAACTGATTCAGGCAACGAGTTCGAAGAGCTGGTGCCAGCAGTGGTAGCCAGTAACTCAAACACTACATCAAGACAGGACTTTGGGGTTGTCTCAGTGTCCTCAATATAGTTTTTATCAGCTTTCTTGGAGACCAACAGGGATGTCTCACTATCTTGAACCTTATCTGCATTACCTCCTTTACCATTGCATAATAGGGTACTCTTCTCCAATATTTTATCTGCGTTCTAAAAGAGAAACAAACAAACACATCTCAGCTTTACAATGTAGTATATGAAACTCATTTTGGTAAACCAGTTCAGTAGTAAGGTGGACATGATAACAGCATGAAACAAACATATATCTATGTAGTATGGTCACTGTATGGTCTATATCATTCTAGTTTATGTTGCCAAATCAAGATAGATACAGTTTGAATCATATCTATTTAAGACAAAGCAGCATAGACAGAATATAAGTGTGGGAAAGTACACAGCAATAACAACACTTGTAATGTGCATGGCATGAGAACATAACTGTTTATTCAATTGAAACTGAAATCAACATAGAGCAAGTTACAACAGCAAACAGCCAAACATGTTGAAGAAACAGGTTTAAAACATAACTGTTGCATCATTGGAGTTTCAATTGCATCATTCAAATTTGAAATTGGTTGGTATCAGTAAATACAGTGATGCAAGAGCAAAGTAGTATGAACCATAGCTATGGAACCTGACCTGAGAACAATTCTTCTTCTACTTTAAGCATTGACTTCGGGTTCGGAGTGGTGGTCCTCATGATTTGGGCACTGCAGTTGCCTTACTAACTGCTCGTGTTTGGGTGCTCTATGGTGGAGACGGTGCTGTGTCAACGGGAACTGGGTATCTATCTGCTGGGGTTGGGGTTAGAAGGGGTGTAGCTGGTTCTCTATCCAACTGGGTAGGGGTACAATCTGCATGAGTGTGGGTTATGTGTGGTGGGGCTGATTCTTGGGCAAGTACAACCGTGGTTCTATCTGCATCGACAAGTAGCACGATCTTTTCTGAAGACCGTGTTTTTACTCCCACAGATACTGCCATCACTCCCTCCAATTTAAATGGCTGATAAACAAGAAAAGTAATTGAATGTACAGACATTGTAAGATAGACATGTGCAATGGATAGTAGGGAAGAAAACAAGGCATGAAATAATTCACATTTATGTTGTCTAAGCAAATAGAATAGTAGGACATAATTTCACATATATGATGGCTAATTAAACATGATAGCATGACACAATTTCACATGTATGATGGCTGACTAAACATGATAGAATGACATACTTCAAAATATGATGACTATGTAAACAGGATAACATGATATAACTATATGATGTGTCTATTAAAGTGGTTGGCATGCCATAAATCACAAACATGCCGTCGATGGAAACATGATGGCATGATATAATTCATGGATAGAATGACATAATTTAAAATATGATGACTATGTAAACAGGATGAGATGATATAACTATATTATGTCTTTAGAAAATGGGTTGGCATGCCATAATTCAGATACATGCTGTCTATGTAAACATCATGGCATGACATAGTTCAAATATATGATTGATATACTAAGGAAGTGAGCAGAGGGCAATTGCATACATGATGTGTCACCTAAGGAGATGGCATTCAATATTGTGTATATGATGTAAAAATTAAGCATTGCAATACAACATATGCATTATATGAGTAATATAACCCTGCCAAGTTTGAGCATACACCTCTAGGGGATAATAGGACTGGTCATCTGCCTCTGAATCCTCCTCTCAAGAGCTATCTGTAACCAGCTAGATATCTGCTTCAGCGGGTAGCATTGTCTGCTCTGAAGACCTTGTTTTCACTCCAGATTTCTCCATCACCAATTGAAATGGCTGATGCACAGGAAGAGCAGTTGAATATACAAACATTGTCAACAAAAGCAATGAGAAATACAAAAAAAGGATGGCATAATATAATTCA
The DNA here is from genome assembly GCF_002162155.2 of Triticum dicoccoides. Taxonomy (NCBI): domain Eukaryota; kingdom Viridiplantae; phylum Streptophyta; class Magnoliopsida; order Poales; family Poaceae; genus Triticum; species Triticum dicoccoides. The sequence continues at coordinate 505,597,576 of NC_041381.1, read as the reverse complement.
CATATATGACGCTTGCCTAAACAGCATGGCATTGCATAATTCACATACATAATGCCTTGTAACAAGATAACATTGCATCATTCACATATATAATGTCTTGCAACAAGATGGCATTGCATAATTCACATATATGGTAATTAGACACTAAATAGGTGGCATTCACACAAAGCATGTCTAAACTAAGCAAATGACATAGCAATGCAAGATACCATACACACGATATGAGTAACATAACCCTGCCAAGTTAGGGCATGCACCTCAGGGGGGAAATATGACTGGTCATCTGTCTCTGAATCCTCCTCTGAGGAGCTATTGGTAACCAGCAAGACATGCGCTTCATCAGATAGCATTGTCTTCTCTGAAGACCTTATTTCCACTCCAGATTTTTCCATGACCGTGCCGAATGGCTGATGCATAGGAAGAGTAATTGAATGTACTAAAATTGTTGACAAATTTAACACATAATAAAAAAATGATGGCATGATATAATTCACATATAAGATGACTGGCTAACCAGGGTGGCATAGCAAAATTCACATATATGATGTCTGGCTAGACAAGATGGCATTGCATGATTCACATATACGATAAAGAAACTAAACAGATGGCATTGACACAAAGCATGTCTAAACTAAGCAGATGACATCTTTAATGTATACAGTAAGCAATGCAAGGCACCATATGCATGATATTACCAACATCAGCATGCCAAGTTAGAGCAAAGACCTCATGGGGTAAAAAGGAGTGGTCTTCTCCTTCTGAATCCCCCTCAAAACAGTTATCTTCCTCTTGATTACGATCCGAAATGGGTGGAGGAGGGGGGCTGCCTTTGCGCCCACCATGGAACGATGTCTACATGAAATTTTATTGCCACGCAAGGCTTGTCTCTTTTGCTCTACATGATCAGTTCCATTGTGTACAATAACTGGCATGCATAGGAATAAAACATAGTGAGATTATGTAAGGAGTGCATGCACAAATCCAGAGTGATGGTAGCAAACTGTGGATAGACCCAAAACCAATGATAGCAGGCAGATAATAGCTTTAGTTAAAAAATACAGATAGTGGCTCCTTTAATGTTTGTTTGCACCCAACATGAAACTCATAGTAGACACCAGAGATTAACCAGATAGTAGACAGATAGTACTGATTGCTGCCCAATATGTACCCCCACAACCATTTAAATACTCAAGTTTCAGCATTAGTTTGGACCTGACTCGGAGTCTAATAGGTGAACATGACGATAATGTAGCATGTCATCATATTAAGCGACGCATAACGTAAGCAGACACGGAAGAGTGCGACCTCTCTTGCAGACCCGTGTAGTCCTCAAGGTCATCTGCTCAGTGGATGATGGTAATGCAGTTGTCGTGGCTGCCGAGAGTGGGGAAGAAGATCTGAGGCCGCGAAAGACAGTCTGGAGGGCGGATCCCTGCTGTGGTGAACCCTTCCGTCGTTGGAGCAGCTGAGCTGGAGTGGAACACAGCATCGCAGGAGCAGGACAAATCACACAAGGTTTTCTTTGACACATATCTGTAACAGAAGTAATTGAGTAAGGGCTTGTTTGAATTTGAGGATTCTAACAATGCAGGGATAGGAAATAGACAGGAATAGGATAGGAATGCACGTGCAAAACAGAGAATTTAAAAACACAGGATTTCTGCCAATCTGGGTGTTTGATTCACAACAATTGGAAGATCATAGGATGCAAAGAAAGCATGGTGAGATTAAGTCAAACCACAAGAAAATGTACGGTTATAATGCTATTATGCTACTATCTCTTAGTCTTGTGCTTGATGAATAGGAATATGAAAAGGAGGAGAAGTGGAAATTAGAATTCCTATGGTTTTTCTTTCAAGGAGACACTAAAGGAACAAATCCTACAGTTTTCCTTTGCTCCATTCCTTTGCACCAAATTCATGAAAAGTAGTACCATAGGAAACTTTCCAATTCCTATGTTTTTCATTCACTTTTCCTTTCAAGCACTGGCGATTCTAGTAGACAGGCTTGAGCAAGGAAAATCCTACACTAAAAAAATGTTTTTGTGCTACTTCTATTACTTTGGACCCAGGCCACTGCCATACTAGCTCAACTCCTAGGCCCGTCGACAAATGCACAGCTCAAACGCGCAGAGATAAATAATGATGGCATTCAAAAGAGTCCATCACGGATAGCTAAGTTGCCTGGTACCTCACTGCTTGTCATATAGTAGGATAAAATAATCGTATTTCCCGTTACTACGAGTGCTCAGTGGACAATATATATAACATGTAGAGTAAAAAAGAGATGCAACAAGTGTACAACCACTTTGGCGAAGCCATGTCGATCTCAGCGTGATTGGGTTGGCCAGTGAGGATGCTCCGGCTGACTTTGCTGTCGGAGGAGGGGAAGAAGATCTTAGGTGTCTGGAGAAGGAGCCCGAGGTACTGCTCCGCTGTGATCGAGGGTTTCGTCGTTAGAGCAGCTCCGGTGAGTTGTACGACGCCGAGGCTGAAGCAGGACAAGAGAGACAACGAACAACGTTAACCTGAGTGGAATTCTAATAGCATCTCCAATACATGACGTAAAATACATAACCACAAAGTGCTAGATGTAAAATACATCAGCCGCTCATATCTGAACTTAACTCTCGAAACTGAACTTAACTGTCGAAACTGAACTTAACTGTCGAAACTGAACTTAACTGTCGAAACTGAACCTAACTATCGAAACTGAATTTTGCTGTCGAAACTGAATTTTGCTGTCGAAACTGAACGCACTAGCAAGGTGAAGCTACACGTCGATCAACTGACTTTTTCATCTCTGGTCAGTCGATTTTGCAGCCGTTGGATACGAAATCAATGGCCTGCGGTTCATCTTCAACCTCCACCCCCCTGAGCTGCCAGCCACCACCAGCCAAATAGTAGCCCCCCGCTGCCCGCGGCCGATGGTGCACCGCCCCGCCCGCCCCGAAAACACTCCCCACCGCCGGTCCGCCGCCGCCCCGGCCATCCCTCTAGGCCCCCCCGTGCCGAGCTTTTTCTCCGGCGATCCCCACGCCACCATCCCGCCAACGCCCCGCCACCGCCGGTGACCACCGCCCCCATCCTGAACCCTAAGATAGATAGTGGGGTACCTCTCCGACGAGCCCCCCTCCCCGCTGCGGCTGGTTCTTCCTTCACCCCGTCGAGCCCACCCCTTGAAAATCGACTGACCCAAAAGTCGATTCAGTCGACTGAAGTGTAGCGAAATCGGAGCAGCATCGCAAGCAAGAGCAAGAGCGAGAGCAGCAGCGCGAGCAAGAGCAATAGCAAGAGCAGACCAGGCAGGGGACCGAGAGCAAGAGTAGAGCAGCAGCACGAGCAAGAGCTAAAGCAGCAGCTCCTACTGATGTGGACATCACCACCGAGGGAGCGACGCCATGGAGGAAGTGCCGGCGACGCCGCCGTGGATGGAGCCGCGCTGTGTTGGCTCGGGACCGAGCGCCGGCAGCACCGTGAGATTGAATCAAGAAGAAAATGCGGTGATTAGTGTACAACCTCTTTGGTGGCGCTGATTAGCCCGCAGCTTCATCCGAGGAATCGGTGAAGATGATGCTCTTCCGGTGGTGCAGGTGAAGACGACTATGTGGGAATGGAGGTGGCACGAAAGACGAGGGGAACGTCAGGGCAGATCCTTGGAGGTGGAGGACGGGGTGGCTGAACCGGCGGGACGATGAGATCGACGACGGATCCTCATCTAGTACGGTGGATGAGGGACGTCGAGGTGTTGGTGTGGACGACATCTTCGGGGAAGAGGCTCCGGTTGGGTGGCGAACGGAGCAGGGTGTGGGGTTTCGTTGCGGGTTTTCGCGGCCTCGGTGTACGAATGGGTGGGCGGATGGGATGGCAGTGGGGAACCATGGCTTAGAGACGCGCTTGTCCGAAATGTGGGGTAAGTTACGAAAGTACCCCCCACCGATTTGTGGCGGTTCTTTCAGTTCAGGGGTACCACGGGCATTTCGCGTGTCGGGATTTCACAGGAGGTGGGAGTTTTCGTGTGCGTTGTAATTTTGGAATAGCAAGGTGCATTTCGCGTGTAGGGATTTCACAGGAGGTGGGAGTTTTCGTGTGCGTTGTAATTTTGGAATAGCAAGGTGCGGGTTGAGATGGAGGGAGTTGTCGGAGCACAACGGGACAAAGATATATCTTAAATATTTCGGGCTAACAAGGCGTGGGTTGAAGAGGCGGGAGTTCCGCAGCACGATAGACGGAGACGCTAGCTTCAATTTTCGGCATAACAAGGCGCGGCTTGAAATTTCGGAAGAACAAGCTTAACGTGTACCAAAAAAGACAATTTGCACCTCAACACGCACAACACACACACAAACACCATTTAGACTAGAGTAAGGTACACGTGCATTGCACGCATGAGATTTGGCAACCAAATTATGAATAAATACCACATTATAGCAAGCAAGCTTTGAGTCATATATGCATGATGTAGATGTTCGTTTAATTCTTATAGTTCATTTCATTCAAAATCATCTAGTTTTTATAAGAAAGCTAATCTATTTTAAGATTCATGGAATTGTGCGTTGTAAGACATAAAGTAAAAACAAATAATGGCAAATCATGTAGAAAAACATTTGGGCAATTCTGATATGGAAGATTCTAGAACAAATAAGAAGTGCTTGTGTTTTGATGTTTGTGCATTATGCTTAAGTTCAACCATGGAGTCTTCTAGATTATACATGTGGCGAAATCTGGTGGAATCTAGATGATATCCAACGGCCAATAGTGCTCAAATTTGCCATCTTTGGACCATCGGATTCGCCTCATCCAACGACCATCTTTCAAAGTTAAAGTTACCCGCACACAATATAAAAAACATATAATATAATATATATATATATATATAGGGCTATAGATATAGATATGTGATGCAAAAGCTGCCCATGATCTCCAATTAGAATAGTGTGTCCATGAACGGATGCAGCGTGGGCAAAAGATGTATGCCATCGGTATCTCAAATTCAAATTAGTCTGACCTTGTTCAATGTGTATACATTACAACATGCTCGTTTCGAAACCACGCCGCGCAGATCTCCGTTATATTCATGCATGCATGGGTTTCAAACATCAGGATCTCTTATTCAAATATTTGAATTCAACTTTACATTGATTATGACCTCACCTATTCTTTTATACCCACACAGTAGTTTTCTCTTTATAATTGTACCACTAACTTTCTCTCGTGCATGCATGCACACACACTATCAGTCAGCATTATATATCTATCGCACGCATGCAATCTGTTCTTCAGGTCGGTCTCCCATGAAGGCACACACCCACACACATCCCCCTTTCCATCATATCGGGCATTCTTTATCTCTCACGCGTGCATGCGCAATGATCGATGTTCCTCTATGTATGTGTGTATATAGCTAGGTCTTTCATAGTTTTCCACACAAACCGATCAATCGATATATCCAATGAGGTCTCACCCTCTTTCCCACGTCCACATCGATCAATATATACCTCTCTATATAGGATTAACATAAATAGCTAATACACCCACACTAATTATATATCCAACGTCCCCCTCTCATCATCCATGCCTTCCGCTTCATCTCTCAGACGCGCGCACAATGGCGAAGACAAGGGGCAGTAAGGGCCCTGCCCCCCCCCTAACATCACTATATATCGAGGCTAATATGAATGTGATCATTAGACAATTGCTCCTAAAAAAGGTTTAACTTCATGAATTGGCCCTCCTCGTAAAGGAATAGCAATGCTTGGCCCCCTAGCTCATTTATTTTTCATGGATCCGCCACTGCGTGCAACAACACACGTGTTCGCCCCCTCTCTCTAAATATCGATCTCACACTTGTGCATTCCTTCATAGTCTCCCTCCACTCGGCCCCTCGCACCATCTTCTAGCCCCCCACCGGATTTTGCCACATGTACAATCTAGCAGACTCCATGGTTGAACTTCAGCATATTGCACAAACCTCAAAACAACAGTGGTTCTCTTTTGTTCTAGAATCTTCCGTATCATAACTGCCCAAACTTTTTTTCTAGTTGAATTGCCATTATTTGTTTTTACTTTATGCTTTACAACACACAATTCCATGAATCATAAAATAGATTAAGGGCTTCTTTGATTCAAAGGATTCTCAAAGGAATTTTGGAGGATTCTAATCATTAGGAATTTTTCCTATCTTGGTTGCTTGATTCGTAGGATTGTAAACCTTAGGAATTTTTCCATATGATTCATTTGCACTATATTTCGTAGGAAACATCCCATCCACTCAAACCTCTTTGAAAGAATTCTGCGTTTTTTCTATGCACAATCAAACACTCGTACAATCCTGTAGGATTCAAGACGACATTCCACTATAATCCCATGTTTTTCCTATTCACGCATTCTTAGCTTTTTTGTAAAAAAAACTAATTGATTTTGAATGAGATGAACTATAAGAATTAAACGAAGGGCTACATCACGCATATATGACTCAGAGCTTACATGCTATAGTGTGGTATTTATTCATAATTTGGTTGCAAAATCTGATGCGTGCAATGCACGTGTACCTTACTAGTACTTCGAGTATGTGCAAAACACGTAAATTAGAATACCAATGGCACGCTACAAAGTGTCTCTCTTACAGTTCATGAAGCCACGAGGCACATGTGGAGGCGTTGTCGCGACCTCCTTGCATGGATTGATCACAGTGACGTGCTGTTGGTTCCAGAAGAATGTACTCGTCCTCCCTGAGCCATACTGGCAGTACATGCACGAAGCAAAGATGTGCACGCACGCCACGCACGCACTCATTCCCTCACACGCACACGCGGGTACACTGGCGAACGTAATTTTGTACCAAGATCCATCCCATGTGATAATTTGACGCGTGTAAAGTCGTTCACTTCATTGATGGTCAATTAATACAGCGCATGCAAATTGAGTGGACGTGAGGGCGGAAGAAAGACATTATTACTCCACTACGCGCATGCGAGTAGTTAAATCATGGGTTGCTAGTAGTACTTCCATTGGTCTCCTTCGTATTTTGTGCCAATTTTTGACAGTAACATAATATTTACGCATTTGAGCAGTGTAGTACTTCAAATTTATGTTCCGCTAAACTCATCGGGAGCCGTTTCGGGCCTCGAAACCAAAACCATCAATTAATCTTTACCTAGTTCCCATCACATATGAAAGCCTGCTCACACCTACAAGTACGTACCAAACCTGAACGTGTTCCCACTATTCAGGTATTAGTACTACTAGTGCTAGTACTTAGGTTATGAAAATGGGAACTACCTAACCAAAAATTACTCTACCTTTCCTCCTCATAAGTGCTTCTTCTTTGTCCGTCGTTGCCATGGCCGGTGAGCAGAGCTCTAGGTCGAGAACTACTCGTAACAAGGGAGCGGCAACCAAGGCTGTGAAGAAAAAGAAGGCTCGCCGCCACGCAGAGACCTCGAAAGATCTCTCACGGGCAAGCGATGGCTCCCAGGAGCGCCCTACCCATGGAGGCGAACATGCCGAGCCGGCGGAGCTGGAGTCGTTATCCCTCGACGGCATGCCCGATTAGCTCAATAAGCACCTCAATAAGCAGAAGGAGTTCATCCAAGGCTTGACGGAGTTGCTGAAGGAGAGCCTCGACGACATGCCCACTGAGCTCAATCAGCAAGGGGAGTTGACCACCGACTTGGTGATGCTGCTGAAGAAGAGCATTGCCTCGGAGAAGAAGGCGACCACCGAAATCCTGCGACTTCAGGAGGACAAGGTGAAGCTCTGCCACGAGATCGACCCGTTGAAGGAGAAGAACACCGGCTGGAAGAAGCTGCATGAGAATAGTAGTTCCTCGATGAAGATGTTGCAGGCCATCATCATGGAACAAAAGGAGGAGTTGGCGAAGCTCCGCATCAAGCACCCGGCTGCTGTCAAGGTACGTAATGCAGTCGTCGAACAGATGATGAAGGCTCGCGTCAAGAAATCCCGTGTCATGGACAGAATGAAGAAGATGGCGGAGGAGACGCGCAAGGAGATGGAGGTCATGGAGGCGATGAGGAAGCAGTTACGACTCCACGGTGAATTAGATCATTTGGGGTGATAATCTTCCTTCTTCTTTTGCTGCTGTGTTTCATCTTTTGCTTTGGGTGTTTCGCCGCACGTGTCACGTTCTCTGCGAGGCATGAATAGAACAATGGTCTTTGTTTTTTGAGGGAATGAATAGAACAATGCTAACAATGAGATGATTAGAAAATTAGATCATTTTTATCGCCATATGGCACTGTGCTGCAGTGTTTCGTGCTCCTCCGTCGCAGTACTACTCCAGTGGAAAACTTGAGTATACCACACGGTTCTTTGCTCCTCCTCGATCAGGTCATCGGCGCATTTATACGAGCAGTCAAATCATAAGGCCCGCCTTCCAGCAATAATGAGCCGTCAAATCACAAAGGCCCTCGCCTCTCGTGAAACTGACCAAGCTAGACTGCCCCGCCCTCTAGCCTTTTAAAAAATGTATACTTTTGTATGGCAGTAGTATCAATGGATTGCGCCATGGAGCAAAACTTGAAATAAAAAAAAGGTGGTACACATAGAGAGCGCTCGTCGCAAAATTATGCATATAGTACAATTAAAAAGGCTAGTCACAATAATGGTGTCTAGCACAACCCACCCCTCAAATAAAACTAAGCACCCTGGAACTCTTTGAAAAAACTAAGCACCCTAGAATTCTTTGACAACTAAACTGCTGGCTATATGATGTTGGCCATATATATTGTACGTATATAATGTGAAGAAACGAGTGGTAGTACTATACCAACTAAAAGATGAAATGTAAGAAATACTAGTATGTACTTACTGAAGAGTTAAAGTAACAAGAAGAAACATAACATAGTTCTGCTGGGGGCTCAAGACAACACACCCCTCAAATTAAATTAAGCACACCTGAAATTAAACTTTGCAACTATTCTGGTAGACACTGCATTAGAACCACCATGAGCAACGACACTGCCACCTTACTCGGAGTCCTCGTCCACGTCCTCGACTTCGTCCTTGTCCCTCTTCCTCTTGGCCGATACTTCTTTGCTTGAACCGCCAACTTGGCTGTTGCTCTTCATCCAACCCTTGTAGATATTGAAACAAAGGTATCCATCCATTGCAGCATACTGGATGTGGTCTATATCTAGTACATTCCGCTGCCATGCATGACGATGAAACGTGTATGGAGGTTTCTCCAGTTTACCGTACGAAGGATGAACCATGGCTCCAGCTAGGGTCGGCATTGAAGGCTGACGAGAGGACACCAGCCGATTCTTTTGGAGATCGAAGGTGTTGCCTACAACGAGGCCTATCCGATGCAGGACTTCTTTGTCGTTACCAAAGTCTACAGTAACGAATTTGACTAGGTTGCTCTCGAGGAAGTCCTTAAAATCCCGGCACTCAACGTCGGCATGGCATATGTGGTAGACCAAGCATAAGTCATGCATGCAAACCTGGATCACGGCGGGCTTCTTCCTCTCTTCGTCCTTTAGATCCTTCTCTCGTCCCACGACTATAGTGTACTCAACATCTAGCCCAGCGACCCACTCATCATCTGATTCTTCGAACATGCGTCTGAAGCGAGAAAGGCATCCTTTCACCGTCGAGGAAGAACGGGTGTAGATGATGTCGAACTCATCGCCGGTGATGGTTCTAACCTTGTACACACCGCCGATCGGGGAGATTTGGGATGCCATGGATTTGGGAGGAGGGTTAGGATTAGTGGAAATGCTATAATGTACTAATGTGAATGGACGGGACGACTAGGAGCGAACCGCCGTAGTATTAAAGGACGTGCGGGGACGAGTAGGAGCGAACTGCCAGCGTGCGAACGGCGGGGTAGTGGCTTTCCATTCTCCCATGATACGGGCTTCCGAGAGCCCTTGGATTGGAGATCTAATGGTTGCATGGCGTGATTCTAGACCTATGGGTGAATATCCTATCCTAGAAGGTTATTCTGCAAATTTTCAGCAACTTAGCATGCGACCGTTTGATCTCAGATCCAAGGGCTGCCAGCAGCCCGTATCATGGTCGCACCTACCATGACCGTCGCGTCGCTCGCGTGCTTGCACCCTTGGAGATTTAACATGGTGCGTTAGGCTATCTGATGTTGGCATGTCATACATAGTCATCACTTAGTCACTCATACTACAACAAGGTTGGCTATAAGGTTGGCTATATGTGAATTTTTTTTACTCCTCTCTATGTCTTTCTTCGTACTCCCTCCGTCCCATAATATAAGAACGTTTTTGACACTAGCTAGTGTAGTGTCAAAAAATTTCTTATATAATGGGACACAGGGAGTACTAGTATTTATTGCATTTGCCAAGGAGTGACCTCTTCCAATGAAATGGCGTTGCTAAGTTTGCTTCATTTAATTAGCTATAGACTCAAAATTGTCTTTTCACCTAGGTACACGCGCTTAGCACCGTTTCTTCCTTGGGTCACCAAACTAGTCTCTCTCTTCTTGATTAACATGCCACGTCAGACTTTATGCCTATGTGGCAAGCTTAAGCACCTGTAGGAGCAAGTAAGTACAATAGTGCGCTTTACATGGCATTTTTGCATATGTGGAGGAAAGAGAGGCAAGGAAAAAGTGGAGAAGTGGGCTCTCATGCAAGAGCCAGCCTCTACTACATGGTGGAGCATTGGGAGAGGCACCTGTATGGAGCTGGTCAGGAATCGGGAGACTCACGCCGGTCGTAGCACCGCAGTTAAAATGATAATGGCAAGTCAAATCACGAGGCCCCACCTGTCCAGCAGTAACTCGCTGTCAAATCACACAGCCCTACGTTTGCAGCAGCCTACTCCATCGTCTTCTCGCATCCCTGTTGAACCGACTAGGCGGAATAGTCCCGCCGCCTACCGGGCAGGAAAGCCCCACCCTCGACTTTTAAATAGTATACAAATACTAATTTTGTATCCATGGATTGCGCCCGCGCCATGGAGCAAAGCGTCTAGAAAACGGCGGTACACATGTACGGAGTATACAGCACGCCCATCGCATTCGCGACGCACCCCAGACAGTCAGTCGGTCTGGCACGCTGCTCTCCGAATGGAACGCGCGTCATATTGCATTCGCACACACATGTGGGACGACAATTGAGAACCGACCATAGGCACACTCCCCGGCCCCACAAGTCAGGTGACTTAATAGAAGAGGGAGACGAGCGATAGTACTAGAGAAGTGTTGTACTACGTTGGTGCCTGGACGATCCCTGCAAGACACGGAAGATCAGTTTGTCCATGCATGTGACCAGACTCCAGCAGACACGCTTGGATTGGCTATCATCTACATATCGTGCAGGTTGTGTTTTACATGGCTGTAGTTGTGGTGAGAAATCTAAAAAAAGGTTTCTTGTCATCTCGCAAAATTATGTGTCATGTGCTTCGGATCACTATGAGGGTTAAACAGCGACAACTGAGTTGGGCTAGTCATTGGGGGCACATGCACGAACTGTGACTACTCGGCTGCCGTCTAGGTCAAGCCGGCTATGTTAATTAGGACATCTATCAACGGACCCCCTTTCTACGAGTTTATCTTTAATTTGAGCTTTGTTCCTCGTCTAGTTTGTCCGTCGGGATTCATGTTGTCTCCTTTGGGCAGTGAGGTTATGATTTCTTGTCATGTGGCATTTTTTCATGTATATGTTATAATCCGGTGCTTCAGATCAAAATGACGACAACTGCGCCTCCGGGCCACGTGCATGAAGACTTCTCGACAGTCATTGACGAGCTCAAGCCGGCTTCGGTAGACAAAAGAAAACTAAGTACTACTCCACTATATAGGCAGAAGCCTCCGTGCTTGCTTGCTAGTGTTGCTCTCTTCACACTGTCTCAGCCTCTCCAGATCTAAACAGGACAGCGGTGGCCACACTCTCTCTCTCTCTCTGCTCACCGTTGGTCACAGATCCAGCCGGATCCTCTCCGTCGGGGAAGGTCAGAAGGTGCAACGTTCACGCGGTCGTCCTCGGCGATGGCTCTTACCCACTGCTGTGCACATCCCGATCAGCCTGCCTTGCCATTCTCTCCCAAGCACCACTAGCGAGGGAGGGCCTCTGACCCCTTCTTCCTCGCTGCCGTAGTGTGGGCAGATCTGGCCTCCCGCCACCCACCTAGCGACATCCCGACGACCATCAGGTATAACTTCCTCCAAAACCGGCCTTGCTCTACTTCCCGAGCTCCTGACGTCGCTGCATTTGTAAATTTTACTATTTCTCAGCCCCCCTCATAGATAGGATCGATCGGCTGTTCGAAAACGACCTAATTTTTTTACGTTTAAGAGGTAAAACTAGTTCATGCACTCGAATCTAGTACTACTTGGCTCAAACAAGGAGGAAAGGGGGTGGGGGTGGGGGAGGATTTGTTACCTGAATTAGGACTTGGTCGAAAGAGGAAATAATGGGGGTGAAAAGTAGCACAGACTCGCTATCCAACTGGTCTCTAGGTCTAATAGGGAAATAAAGGGAAACACAGTACAAACTCAATATAAACCGGATATATTGGTTGAAAAAGGAAAGAAAGTGGGGACAAGTTAACAGAGTAAGTCCAACACTAGATTTGCTAGCCTCACACAGTATAAGGTGGCTATACCGAACAAACATGGGACCAACCCAGATATCCTGTTCTGATGTTTGTTCCCCCGAGCCACTCTTATGTAATGCCACTGGTAAAATATAGCAGTCGCACTGTTAAAAGTAAGGACACGTTAAACCAATTTTGTTTTCAATATAATGCCTCCAGTAATATGAATCAATGGCACTTTTTACATGTCCTACTAAAATTTCCCATTAAGATAAGTTGGTTCTTTTCGTTAGAAATGCAATTGTCCTGGTCCGCCTACTCTCCCGTGCCCAAAGTAATGTCGTATTTAACGGTTGTCATAGTTAATCCTAATGCCCACACTAATATCTAGCAATGCCACTGCTTTAGAAATTGCTACTCTCCTTGTAGGATTTCCATTCAGATAAGGAACATGCTTCTTTTCATTTGATGCATGTTTCATCACTTGTTAGTCACCCTCCTTTCCACCTTTTTTTCCAAACAGAGATAATACATTTCACGCTCGATCTTAGTTGAACTGCACAAATGATATCCAAATTATAGTTGAGCATTCCAGGAGCTTCACAACCAACCTTGATGTTGCTCAATTTTATTGCAATTAATGAAGAAGAAGCTCTGTGGGTTTCGTTTTCTGATGGAAATGGAACCGGTGCTGGAGCCCTTTTCTTAAAAATATTTTGAAGAAGAAGCTGCTAGCTCACAGGACATTGCTTCATTTTAGGTGAAATGCACCAAAAGGTCCCATGAATTGAATCATCCATGTTGGTGACTAAAAGAGCCAGCTTCAGCATCCCAGTCTAAGCAGCCCCGGCCTCCATCCTTGCGACGCATGGTACACCTCGTTTGCCACCTGGTCGACCCTAGTGTCACTGATAAAATGAAGTAATAATACAGTTAAAATAGAGCAAGTGTCATCTCTATCATTTCATTTCCAATGTAGATAAAGAAAGTGCTTCTCTTTGTTAAAGTATGTTTCATCAACTAGTCCCATTGTTAATGTTTAAGCGTTTTTGCAAACTGGGGTGCTTAATTTTAGTTGATATGTACAAAAATAGAGATTTGAATGTCTCAAGGCGCCTCCTTGTACTACTGTCGTACACTGATGTTCATCACTGGCAGAAGGTGTATCTGGGAGACTTGGGACGATGTCCAGTATGAGGCGTACCGTATGAGGTGTCGCAGGGCCCATCTCGCCCTCGCAGCATGGCATACTATGATACTATCGCAATATTTTCTTCTATTTATTTTGTGTATTTCATCAACTAGTGCCACTATAATGTAATCACGCTTTTTCATTATCTGTGCAAACAGGGTTATTCAGCTGCATTTTGGTGGAACTGCACAAATGTACGTATGGAACCGGCATATATGCAGAGTGCGAGGTGTGCCACGTAAAAATTACCGACACCAACCATGTTGCATGCACGCATTGGCATCCACCACCACTAGTGGGATGTGTGGCGCTCTCTGTGGACGGATCTTTCTCGGCAGCAAATCCTCTAACCAAATACTAGTAGCTTTTATTGGCAGTTTTCTAGGGAGTACTCTTTTCTGAAAGAAGCACCAATCTAGTTTTCTTTATTTGTACATTCTGTCACAACTTTGACCCAAAGGTCCAGAGCTATTTTAGGGTGATTGGCGTAGTACTCGGAGACTGATTGTAAGCATGATTTTCATTAGCTGTCACACTGATTGTAAGCATGAGCAGGTGGAAGATTAGGTTAGTGCGAAGCTTACCTTAAACCCTACCACCGCCATTGAAACGAGGCGAGCGTCAAGGGAACCGTGGAGAACAGCGGGGAAGCGACGTCGCGCCATCCGGCCTCCTGTTGCGGTGGGAGAACGAATACTCCTGTGGTTCCGGCTGGCTCTGCACCCTCACGAACGGCACACCGTACTCGATCGATTCGTTATCCTCTGGGTGCTTGACCTTCGACCTATACGCCCACCACCTCTGCCTGACTGTCGCCTCGGGCGAATCTGTCTGCTCCATCGCCCATAGGAGATACTCGATGAACTCGGAGGACTGCGGTGTGACTGCCACCGAGGAGTACATGTACATCGCCGCCCTCATCGCCGCCGTCTCGCTCTTTCGCATACATTGCCACATGGCCCACACCGTCCTCGAAATCTCCCACTCATTGTCAAACCAACTAAGGATCTCCTTCAACCTGGCTAACTTTGCCTGGTCGCCGTCGGTGATCTGCCTGATTCGCTGCTGCATCCTCTCCATAGATGTCGTTCTGAGTGGTCTGGTGCTAGCTTTGGAAGATGGGAGGAGATACGGTGGTCTTGCAATAGAGAAGAGGGAGAGGAGAGGAGGTGGTTTTGGAATGGAGATGATGGAGAGGAGAGGAGGTGGATTTGCAATGGAGAGAAGATCAGAAGAGGGAGAGGCGAGACGGTGGTTTTGGAATGGAGATGATGGAGAGGAGAGGAGGTGGTTTTGGAATGGAGATGATGGAGAGGAGAGGAGGTGGTTTTGCAATGGAGAAGATCAGAAGAGGGAGAGGCAAGATGGTGGTTTTGGAATGGAGATGATGGAGAGGATAGGAGGTGGTTTTGCAATGGAGAAGAGGGAGAGGAGCGTGCGACAGCAATTTAGGATTGGACGAGAGGGCCGGCACGCTGTGACTGGATCAAAATCAAAATCAATTTACCCTTCAATTAAGAAAGCGACCCCACATTAACTAGTCTCCCTTTTATTCTGGGTCATAATTGACCATGATTTCGCACATAAAATATATGTTATACGTTGCAAAAATATCATAATTTGAAAGTACATTCAGATACGAACCAAACGATACAATATTTTGTGACATGCATTCACATTTTGCTTGTCACATACAGTACGTGGTCAAACTTTGACCCAAAATACGCAAAACAACAAAAAAATACTTCCAAGCCCAGCGTCGCTCTTCCGCTCTTCTCCTCTTAAACCACCGCCGCTCCTCTCCTGTTCCAATCTAAATCCAGCACCACTCCTCTCCTCTTCCATTTCAAAAACACCGCCCCTCCTCTCCTGTTCCAGTCCAAAACCAGCGTCGCTCCTCTCCCATTCTAATCCAAAACCAGCGTTGCTCCTCTCCTCTTCCATTCAAAAACCACCGCCGGCAAGTGAAGGTGTTGTGGAGAAGTAGATTGATGGAGGAGTACAACCGATACGTGAGGATCGCAGAGGGCGACCCTGTGAAGCTAGCTAGGATGTTGGAGATACGGTCTTGGTTTGACAACAAGGACCAACTAGCGGCGACGGCAACATCCATGGCCAAATATCTGCAACAAAGCGAAAAGGCGGCGATACTCCCGGAGGGAGTCGCGTCGGAGTACATAGAGTTGCTCCTCTGGGCCATGGAGCAAACAGATTCACCGAATCCGATCGTGAGGGAGCGGTGGTGGGAGTATCAATCCCAGATGGAGCATCCACCAGAGATTGAAGGATCGAGCATCTACAGGGTGCCGTTTACGAGGGTGTCCTGCCAGAGCGAGCCGGTGGAGTCTTCGTTGACCGAACCCAACTGCAAGAGGAGAAAAGCAGTTGGCCCGACGACGCTTCCCCGCCATCGTCTCCCTCGACGTTCACATCATCTCACGGGGCGGCTGTCTGCCGCCAAGGAATAGGAGGGGGCTGCCCCCCACCCCCAGCCCAATAGTTGGGCAGGTTGTGAATTGTCAGGAGGAGCTTAGGGTTGTCAGTATTTGCAGTTGTGAATTGTGTTTTGTGTTGTGTATTTTGAGAGTACTTTCAGATATGAATGTCTTTTGAATTTCAGATTTGTAGTGTTGAGCATATGAAGAATTTTATGAATTCTAGAGATCTATTTTTAGCACTTAAAAAAATATAGTTTCATAGGAGTATAAAAGTGCAGACGAGAAGAAACTGCAAGTTTCAGTTTCAGATAAGAAACTGCAAGTTTAGTTTCAGATAAGAAACTGCAACTTTCAGAGGCAGAGCATTTATATTAACACGGCCTTTTCAAACAGGGTTAACATGATGTTGGAAGTTTTATTCATGGTCGAAAATGGAACTACCAGCTAGTTAAGATCATGCTGATCAACATTCATGCATAGCACATCTTCATATAATGCACAGTCAAAATGCCCACACAATGTCGAGTGTGCGAAACACAGAGAAAACGAGGGACGAAGTTTTGGCAAGTGTTGGACGTGGTTTTGGGCTGCCCAGTCTAGGCTTTCATTTTTAACATGTGCAGCCCACGACCTCGGATGGGAGGGCCTGTTTGTATTTTCTTAGGGCCGTCATGTATCGACCAGCCTATGGACCTCCCATCCGAGGTTTTATTTTTGGCAGCCCAATTTATGTATTTTTTTGAAGAAAACGCAGAGGTCTGTTCTATTTTTCTATATAAGAATAGGAATGCCAGGTACAACTTATGTTTCCCTTCTAACTATATTATATATATTTAAATTATTTTATATGTTATTATATATTATTTTTATTGTCATCATATATTTAACAGATTCTTACATATGTAAGAAAACAATATCCCACATCTTATTAACTTATAAAAATAATTTCTTAACAAATAAAATCGTCGATTGTTTTGGCACGAAAATCCTAGTGATTGTGTACAAAAGCTTGGTATGATTTAAGGATGAATGTAATAATATCACTTATTATTTAAATATATTTATAACAAAATGCTCAGCCCTTTTTTATTTTCTGATAACATTGCTGGCCCAACCCAACGTTATAATTAGAATCAGCCCAGCAAAATCGTGTATCTAGATAAAGTGCAAATGGCCTGTAATTTCTTAGGAAATAAAATAAATGGGCCGCATGGACGCTACATTAATTGTTCACCCAGCCCAGCTAATGGTTGTAATTCAAAAAAAAGATCAAATTGATTGTAAATTCTACCGTGCAAAAAAAGACTGTAAATTCTGAAAAGATGGGTTGAATACGTGCCACATTTTTGGAGGCTGAAATGTGGGCTAATAGGTCGAAGCCAACGCAAGTCGTTGTCAATTTAGTCAACAAATGATCTGACATGTTAGCCGTTGGATTTACATCCAACGACCGGCATCCATCTTCAATCTCTCGTCTTCTTCCTCCAGCGCCGCCGGGACCACCTCCCGCCTCCTGCTGCTAGCAGCTCTGCTTAGCACGCTTCGCTATGAAGCGCTACTCCACCGTTGGCCAGGCCATCCCTCCACCCCTCCACACCTCCTGTTCTTCTCCATCGACTGCCGAACCACACTGCACTAGAACCAGTTAACCCTCGTACACCTCTCCGTTTGCGACTCTACTCCCGCGTCTTCCCATCTCCGGCTCGTTGCTGTCCGGGGCCTCGCCGTCGTCCACCACCTTGGATGCGCTCGGCGCGGCGTGGTCAACGTGGTCAACGAACGACACCATCGGAAGTAGACTGTGCGTGGAGAGGCTGACAGCTGGGTCCACGGCCGTCGACAAGGAAATGCCTCCTTATTACGCGCAAAATAATGATTCCTCCACCTGACATCTGGGACCCACCAGAAGGGCCTCTGTATTTCGTGAAAAAAATGTGGCCCTGCTGACTTGTCGGACCCACCGCTATCTTCGCACGCAAGGAAGTGCCTCCTTATTATGCACAAAAAAATGAATACTCCCCCTGCCAGCTGGAACCCAGCATACTGGGAGGCTGACTTGTGGGCCTACCAAGTTGACGGGGACGGAGGGCTTTGTCAACTTAGTCAATATGAACGATTCTAGCTCCTATTACCATACGATGTTCATCCAACGGTTGTAGTGCTTCTTCAACCTCTGGTCTTCTTGCTCCAGCCGCCCAAACCAGCGTCGGTCGTGCCGCGTGCTCCTGCCTCCCGTGGCCAGCTGTGATGCCGCGGAGGCCTCACCGCCCCCTACTACTCCCACCGCTGGCCAGGCCATCCCTCTACTCACCCACACCCCCTGTTATTCTGCGGCGACAGCAGCCTCACACCGCAGCCGAACCAGTGAACCGTCGTACTCCTCTTCGCGTGGGCATCCACTGTTGCGACTTCCCCGGCTCCGAGTCGCCCCCTTCCTAGGCCTCGCCGTCGTCCACCACCGTGGTGCTCTCGGTGCGGCGTGGTCAACATGGTCAAGGAACGACTTCCATCGGACGTGGACTGTACGTGGAGAGGCTGACAGCTGGGTCCATGGCCGCAGCAAGGAAGTGCCTCCTTATTA
The DNA here is from genome assembly GCF_002162155.2 of Triticum dicoccoides. Taxonomy (NCBI): domain Eukaryota; kingdom Viridiplantae; phylum Streptophyta; class Magnoliopsida; order Poales; family Poaceae; genus Triticum; species Triticum dicoccoides. Next base: position 505,578,832 of record NC_041381.1, on the reverse strand, counting down.
CGCGGAAAATAATGATTCCTCCACCTAACAGCGGGGACCCACCGGACGGGCCACCATATTTCGCAAAAAAAAGTTTCCCCCTGACTGCTGGGACCCACCAGCTACATCTTCGCACGCAAGGAAGTGCGTCCGGGCAAAAAAAATGATTCGCCCCCCTAAATGTTGGGACCGACCAGCTACATCTTCGCGGCAAGGAATTGCCTGATAGTCGGGACCCACCTGGTCGAAGCGTACGAAGCGTTGTCATTCTGGTCGCGAAAGTGTACGTACATACTGGTCGATGTAGAGGCGCGCACGTGTCGTAGTAGAGGAGCGCATGTGTCGTAGTAGAGGCGTGCACATAGCATGTACACGTACGTACAGCGGCGAGGGTGCAAGAAAGAAAATATGGCCACGTACGTACATACGGGCAGGGTCTCGAACGCCTACTCGTGCATACATACATGCTGGGTCGGAACAGAGAAACAGAGTCGTCGTCATGTTCATGGGGAGGCAACGGAATGCGTCGTGTTCATGGGGAGGCAACGGAATGGATCGTGTTCATCGGGAGGCAACAGAAGGCGTGGGAGCCAACCGGCTTGGATGGAACAGGAGATGGAAACGAGGCCTGATGTACCGCAGAATGGAGGAAATGGCCTTGTGTTTGACCGGCCATGTTCGGAACAGGGTCCTGTTGATCGGGAGGGGTGTGGCGTACCACAAAACAAAGGAAACGGACCTCCTACGGTCGAAACGGGGGTCCTGTTGATCGGGAGGGGTGTGGCGTACCGCAAAACGGAGGAAACGGACCTCCTACGGTCGAAACAGGGGTCCTGTTGATCGGGAGGGGTGTGGCGAACCGCAAAACGGGACTCCACGGGATACTGTTCATCTCCACCGTCGACCTCCTCCAACCTTCACGGGCTACCGTCGACCTCCTCCAGCCTCCACGGGCTCCTATTCATCCAGCC
>NC_041381.1:505533734-505577654 GCF_002162155.2 Triticum dicoccoides | reverse complement strand
TCAGTTAGCAGCAGTAGCGAAGGAATCGCTCCATCGGGTTCATTTAACAGCCATCGATCGATTGCTCGGGTTCAGTAACGCGTAGCCCGCAGTGCAATTGCTCGGGTTCAGTTAGAGCCCAATGCCTCACTCGGGTTCAGTTAGAGTCAATGCCTCGCACACACGTGCCTACGTGTACGAGAGAAATGCGCATCGCTCGGCCCCCGACCTCCCACCGTAACCGGCAACTCCCCGAAATTTTCCTCCCCCTCGCTTCTACCGCGGTTTTTTCCGTCATGGACGGCCAAAGAATGTCATGCAGCTGCGTCTCCGGCCCGCCCAGGACGAAAAGCCCATTTTCTGTCATGATTTTTTGTCATAGAAGTAGGAGCCCACCACATCTATGATGATACCAGGTTTTGTCACAATTATCGTCATAGAAGTGTCATATGTATGACAAAAAAAAATTCGTTCGGCCCAAAATGTCATGGATGTGTCTTTTTTTTGTAGTGGTTCTACTTGGCACAAACACTAATTAAAAAATGAAAACACATCTAAACAGAAGCTAGATGAAATATTTATTACTAAACATAAGTAAAAAGTAAGAAACAAAAATAAAATTTGGTTGCCTCCCAACTAGCGCTATCGTTTAACGCCCCTAGCTAGGCATAAAAGCGAGGATAGATCTAAGTAGTGCCATCTTTGGCATTCAATTCTTCAATAGAACAATTATAGACCTTAGGAGTCTCTTTCTTTTTAGTAATGATTAAACTCCTAGGAAAGAAATCAAGAGATTCGTTTGCTGCAAAAGGTTCCTTAATGAAAGAGAAAAGGTTGGGATCAACACTTATTGATTTGAGATCCGCGTTTCCTTTACTAGAAGATTCACCCTTATTTTTAGGAACATACAATAATTTGGCAATTTTAGTAGGTGGAGTGGGAGTATCTTTTGGATGAAAAGGCAGACCCTAAGTTGGTAATGATATCCTCAAGTTTACCGATTCTTGAAGAATTTTCATCTATTATTTCGTTAACTATAGGTTCTTTACCCTTAAAACTTTTCAGAGTAGCTCCAACCTTAGATTCAAATTGGGTGATTTGGTTGTGGTACTTTTTATCCAAATTTTCAATTAACTCAACAGTGGCAACTTTATTTTCAATAATTTCAAGCCTTTGCATCACATGTTCTAGAGTTAAGATAGTTCCATTAACCAAGAGAGGTGGTGGTCCAAACAAATCTAGCATAGCGTAATAAGCATCGGAAGTGTGTCTACCCAAGAAATTCCCTCCGGTAATGGCATCAAGAATACATCTATTCCAAGGAGTGATGCCGACATAAAAATTGCTAAGAAGAAGGGAAGTAGATTGCTTCCTAGTAGATCTATTTTGAGCATTGCAAATTCTATGCCAAGCATCCTTTAAAATTTCTCCCTCCCTTTGTTTAAAATTGAGAACTTCACGATCGGGAGTATTAACAATAATAGGAGGCCTAGCCATAGCGACAAAATAAACGGTCTAACAAAAGAGCACACAAAAAGACAAGCGAGAGAGAGAAGATTGGTAAAGAGAGGGCGAATAAAACGACAAGGGTGAAGTGGGGGAGAGGAAAACGAGAGGCAAATGGCAAATAATGTAATGCAAGGGAGATGACTTTTTGATGGGTACTTGGTATGTCTTGACTTGAGCGAAGACCTCCCCGGCAACGGCGCCAGAAATCCTTCTTGCTACCTCTTGAGCACTGTGCTGGTTTTCCTTGAAGAGGAAAGGGTGATGCAGCAAAGTAGCGTAAGTATTTCCCTTAGTTTTTGAGAACCAAGGTATCAATCCAGTAGGAGGCTCCTCAAAAGTCCCACGCGCCTACACAAATAAACAAGAACCTCGCAACCAACAGAATAAAGGGGTTGTCAATCCCTTCACGTTAACTTGAGAAAGTGAGATCTGATAGAGATAATATGATAAGATAAATATTTTTGGTATTTTTATGATATAGATTGGAAAGTAAAAGATGCAAATAAAAGTAGATTCAAAACTTATATGATAAAAGATAGACCCGTGGGCCATAGGTTTCACTAGTGGCTTCTCTCAAGATAGCATAAGTATTACGGTGGGTGAACAAATAACTGTCGAGCAATTTATAGAAAAGCGCATAGTTATGAGATTATCTAGGAATGATAATGTATATAGGCATCACGTCCGTGACAAGTAGATGGAAACGATTCTGCATCTACTACTATTACTCCACACATTGACCGGCTCCTGCCTGCATCTAGAGTATTAAGTTCATGAAGAACAGAGTAACGCATTAAGAAAGATGACATGATGTAGAGGGATAAACTCATGCAATATGATATAAACCCCATCTTTTTATCCTCGATGGCAACAATACAATACGTGCCTTGCTGCCCCTGCTGTCACTGGGAAAGGACACCCCAAGATTGAACCCAAAGCTAAGCACTTCTCCCATTGCAAGAAAGATCAATCTAGTAGGCCAAACCAAACTGATAATTCAAAGAGACTTGCAAAGATAACAAATCATACACAAAAGAATTCAGAGGAGATTCAAATATTGCTCATAGATAAACTTGATCATAAACCCACAATTCATCGGATCTCGACAAACACACCGCAAAGAGAGTTACATCGAATAGATCTCCAAGAAGATCGAGGAGAACTTTGTATTGAAATTCAAAGAGAGAGAAGAAGACATCTAGCTAATAACTATGGACCCGAAGGTCTGTGGTAAACTACTCACAACTCATCGGAGAGGCCTTGGAGATGATGTAGAGGCCCTCCATGGTCGATTCCCCCTCCGGCGTAGCGCCGACGAAGGCTCCAAGACAGGATCTCGCGGATACAGAAGGTTGCGGTGGTGTAATTAGGTTTTTGTGGTGCTCCTAGATGTTTTCGGGGTACGTGGATATATATAGGAGGAAGAAGTAGGTCGGTTGACGCTCGAGGGGCCCATGAGGGTGGGGGCGCGCCGAGCACGCTCGTGGCTGCCTCGTTTGTTGCTTGACGTCCACTCCAAGTCTCCAAGTTTGCATTTGTTCCAAAAAGATCACTCCCAAAGGTTTCATCCCATTTGGACTCCGTTTGATACTCCTTTTCTTCAAAACATTGAAATAGGCAAAAAAAACAGCAATTCGGGCTGGGCCTCCGGTTGGTAGGTTAGTCCCAAAAATGATATAAAAGTGTAAAGTAAAGCCCATAAACATCCAAAACGGGTAATATAATAGCATGGAACAATCAAAAATTATAGATACGTTGGAGACGTATCAGTTACTCGGACTCGGATTGGGCGGGAGATTGTGTGGAGAGGAAGTCAACTTTCGGAGGGTGTCAATTCCTTGGTCGCTCTTTGGTGAGCTGGTCTCCAAAGAAGCAAAATTGTGTGCCTCTCTCGTCTACTGAGGTCGAATATGTAGCCGCCACAAGTTGTTGTGCACAATTGCTATGGATGACGCAAACTTTAAAGGATTGCGGCGTCACTTGTGACAAAGTGCCTCTTCTATGTGACAATGAAAGTGCTATCAAGATTTCTCTCAATCCGGGGCAACATATCAACATGAAGCATATTGAGATCCACCATATTTTCATTCGAGATCACATCAGGCGGGGAGACATTGATATCATCTACATCAACACTCTAGAGCAACTAGCGGATATTTTTACGAAGCCTCTCGATGAAGCAAGATTTCACGAGTTAAGGCATGAGCTAAATATCATTGATTTGAGCAATGTGGCTTGAATCTAGGCACACCCCACCGCACTCATCATTATATCTTGTTCTATATGTAGGCATGGCCATAGGGGGAGTATTGTTCTCTCAATGAACTCTCCCTCCCCCCATTATGCATAAATCGGTCATGTCTTTCACCTTAGCCATTTTTTATCTACTTGTGCTTTAAAAATGAGTTATGGTCATGGGCCCAAGGTTAAAATCTTCGCGGTGCCATACCACTTGACTCAAACATAGGTGGCCTCGGCCACCGTCCTCTCCTTTAGAAGAGTGTTGTTGATTGGTTTGTATTTTTTGTTGGGTTTTTTTCTAGTATCTCCATGGGTGCATTTTTGTCTTTTGTTGTGTTTCGCTCTTTAAGTTGTACCCTCGGATCGTCTCAGTGTTTTATTTTTGTTGGAGCTAGGCTTTTGTTTGCTCTATCTCGATGAGTTCTTGTTGGGTGGTACTACCACTCAGGACGGACGATACTACCGCTGAGTGGCCTCAAGCGGCACTACCACCCGCCCAAGCGGTACTACCGCTGCGGGGTGGGAATGGGGGGCTATGTTATGGACAGGGGGAGTTTTACTCCCCCATACCAATTCGACCCTCCCCGCTAGTTCTTCTCCTCCTCCAGTGACGAACTCGCCACGGGAGCCACCGCCGGGACGACTTCTCCGAGTCGTCCTTCACATTTCCGTTCGGTGGAGTCGATCCCCACCCCTTCCTCTTGCCATTGATGCTGGTATTTCCCTTGTTCTTCTTCTCTTTGCTTCTAGTTTTCAAATCTAGGCTTTAGGGGTAATAGTCTTTGCATTTATCAATTTTTGGCCAAATCGAGGCTTGAGTAGGTTGTTGAAGGATGCTAGACTAGTTCAATTGAGGTTTGCTAGGAGTATTTTTGAATTTGGCACCCCCGGTAGTACCGGATTTAGCCGCGGCTGTAGTCAAACCGCCGTCCTCCACCTCGAGCGGTACTACCGCTTGACGGCAGTAAGCGGTACTACCGCTGCCAGTAGACGAACGTAAGCGGTACTACCACCTGAGGTTTGCTTTTTCTACTAGCTTATGCTCGTTTTCTCTTGTTGTTTCTCGTGTTCTTGTGTTTAGTTCCAGGTGATGGCCCTTCGGAGCACCTTGTCCGCCGTGTCAACCCCGGCCATACTAGACGAAAGCGCTATCACACTTCTGAGGCAGAGGCTGCTTCCTCAAGTGTTCCTCCACCTCAACCCAAGAAGCAAATTCTGAACAAGACCAAGCCGGGGGCAAAGTCAGTGAAAGAGATGATGAAGGAAATATGCCCTAGAGGAAATAATAAAGTTGTTATTTATATTTCCTTATATCATGAATAATGTTTATTAATCATGCTAGAATTGTATTAACCCGAAACTTAGTATATGTGTGAATACATAGATAAAATAGATTGTCCCTAGTATGCCTCTACTTGACTAGCTCGTTAATCAAATATGGTTATGTTTCCTGACCATAGACATGTGTTGTCATTTGATGAACGAGATCACATCATTAGAGAATGATGTGATGGACAAGACCCATCTGTTAGCTTAGCATAATGCTCGTTAAGTTTTATTGCTATTGCTTTCTTCATGACTTATACATGTTCCTCTGACTATGAGATTATGTAACTCCCGAATACCGAAGGAACACCTTATGTGCTATCAAACGTGACAACGTAACTGGGTGATTATAAAGATGCTCTACAGGTGTCTTCGAAGGTGTTTGTTGGGTTGGCATAGATCGAGATTAGGATTTGTCACTCTGTGTGTCGGAGATGTATCTCTGGGCCCTCTTGGTAACACTCATCACTATAAGCCTTGCAAGCAATGTGAATAATGAGTTAGTTATGGGATGACGCATTACGAAACGAGTAAAGAGACTTGCTAGTAACGAGATTGAACTAGGTATGAGGATACCGACGATCGAATCTTGGGCAAGTAACATACCGATGACAAAGGGAATAACGTATGTTGTTATTGCGGTTTGACCGATAATGTCTTGATCATGTCTACATAGTTCTCGAACCCATAGGGTCCGCACGATTAATATTCGATGATGATTTGTGTTATGAGTTATGTGTTTTGGTGACTGAAGTTTGTTCGGAGTCCCGGATGAGATCACGTACATGACGAGGAGTCTCAAAATGGTCGAGAGGTAAAGATTCATATATTGGAAGGTAGTATTCAGAAATCGGAATGGTTTCGAGTGGTTCGGGTATTTTACCGGAGTACCGAGGGGTTACCGGAACCCCCCGGGGAAGTATTGGGCCTACATGGGCCTTAGTGGAGAGAGAGGAGGGCCGCAAGGGGTGCCCCCCCATGGCAGTCTGAATTGGACTAGGGGAGAGGGCGGCGCCCCTTTCCCTCTCCATCTCCCTCTCCTTCCTTTTCCCTTCCGGTAAGAAAGGAAAAATGGGGGGGGGGGCAAATCCTACTAGGAGTGGAGTCCTAGTAGGACCCCCCCCCATGGCGTGCCCCTCCTCGCCGGCCGCCTCCTCCTCCCCTCCTTTATATACAGGGGTGGGAGCACCCCAAAGGCACATCAATTGTTCTCTTAGCCGTATGCAGTGCCCCCCTCCATAGTTTACTCCTCCGGTCATAGCATTGTAGTGCTTAGGCAAAGCCCTGCATGGATCACACCATCATCAACGTCACCATGCCGTCGTGCTGACGAAACTCTCCCTCGACCCTGTGCTGGATCAAGAATTCGAGGGACGTCATCGAGCTGAACGTGTGCTGAACTCAGAGGTGCCGTACATTCGGTACTAGATTGGTTAGATCATGAAGACGTTAGACTACATCGACCGCATTAACCTAACACTTCCACTTTCGGTCTACGAGGGTACATGGACACACTCTCCCCCTCTCGTTGATATGCATCTCCTAGATAGATCTTGCGTGAGCATAGGAAATGTTTTCAAATTGCATGCTACGTTCCCCAACAGATGACTGCCAAGGAGTTCTGGGAGAGGCGTCGGCGCAACCCGTATGAGCAAGATTAATAACCCACTCTGGTCAATCACCCGTTCTGGAACCGTTTTCAGTGGGCTATCTTCTTTGATGTGCTCAAAGCAAAGAAGAATCTCTATGTTTATGTCTGCTCCATTGACATTGCTCATTTGGAGAAAGATCGTGCTTACTTTGGCGAGGCATTGGACATGTGTGCTCAGTTGAATATTCTCAAGATCATGGAGTTTAACAAAGACTTTGATGCCAAAATGGTGGCTCAGTTGTATGCCACGGTCCACCTTGGCACTGATAAGGAAAGGACTTTGACTTGGATGACCAATGGCAGACTCCTCACAGTCAAATGGAAGGCGTTCATGGAACTGTTGGGTGTTGAAGATCAAGTGCTTGAAAACCCGGTTGGCATTCGTCCTCACAAGAATGGAACTTTGACTCACAAGCAAGCTCTCTGGCCCTTCAGCACCGAGAAGGTTAACCTCGAGATGGGGAAGAAGACTTATGAGTTGTTTCCTTTTCTAGACATTCATCATCTCATCTTCAGGGAGACTCTTTCCCCCGCATTGGAAACTTGGATATGGTTCATTCGTTCCTCGTGGATATGTTACTATTCTGTCAACATGAGAGGGACAACAACACTGGTGAGTCATTGGATATTTCTCATGTCATGTGGTCGGATCTCTTGTCAGCCATCTCTGAGCGTAAGTGCCCCATCTATGCCCCGTACATTATGTTACTCATTGAGAAGGCATGGGCGCACACTTATCATGATGTAATGCTGGAGAACAATGAGTTGGCCTCTCACAAGGTTAAGCGTCTGAGATAGAAGGAGCACTGGGGCACTCCTATTCCAGGGTCTGGGATTCCATCGGGTGCTGACGAGGTTGAAGCAGAGGCTGCTGCTGCTGATGATGATGATGAGAACTATGTGCCCTCTGGAGCGGAGCCCTCGTGGGCTAAGAAGATCAAGCACAAGATGAAGAAGCTATTCTGCATGGAGTCTCGCAGGCAGGATATGGCTCATGTGTTTGAGAAGAAGTCTCACAGCTGTCACAAGATCCTTATGTGTCCGCTGGGTGCAGAGATTGCTAGTAGATCAGAGGACAAGATCACTGACAAGGAGGAGTGGGTCTCTAGGCACTGCCCTTGGACAGATTCAGACACCGAGCAGCCTTCTGCCGATGACGGGGGTGCGGGCGATCATGCGGGGATGTGATGATGGAGATCATTGGCTGTGCTAACACCTGTGGCCGTAGCAGCACTCTTTGCCCTTTTGGTGTCTCGATGCCAAAGGGGGAGAGAGTTTAGGGATTTATCGAGTTGCGAGTGTGGTTTATTGGCTTTGTCTTTCTCTCTCGCAAACTCTTTTATTGGTGGTTTTGCTTAGTTTGCTTTGGTTTGGTTTGTGCTTATGAGACCTGGATACCCTATCATATGGTGTGAGACATATGCTACCCTATCTTATGTTTATCTTATGTGTGTCTAATTACTTTGGTAGTATGTGAGTTGCATGCTTATCTTATGATTATACTCTGCCTTCTTTCTACACTCTTGCATCCTAGATTATATCTCTCTGTTTATAGATGCAAGTGTTGTCAGGCTATAAAATATAGGGGGGTGGGTGATCCTAATGTGTGTACTTTGCATTCCAAAGGCACTTCTAATTAAGTGCACACATCTAGGGGGAGCCCGTCTATAGTCTCTGGGTTCGCTTATTCTCTTGCCATATCTTTATGAAAATTCCGTGTTGTCATCAATCCACCAAAAAGGGGGAGATTGCTAGGGCATGTCTCTCTCTCTAAGTGGTTTTGGTGATTAATGACAATGCATTTGCGGACTAATCGTGTGCATTGAGAATTCCACAGATTCATTTATTGGCATGAGACGATTCTTTCCCCTCTGAGCTTAAAGTGAAGACGGTGTAGTCTCTTTCATTTTGGTTTTGGTGGACTTGAGTCGTAGGAGACACCGTACTATCAAGAAGGGGTCCTCATCGGAAAGGCTAGGGTGGAATCAACACGTACACTTCATTCTTGCACCCTCAGCTCCTTCCCGCTTCTTTGGAGTTTACCATTATCACGGATATGACCCTTGAGAGAAGCCAACGGTAGTATTGCCAGACCAGAGCGGTAGTACCGCTTATCAGCCTCAAGCAGTAGTGCCGCTGTCTCATAGCAATAGTACCGCTCGTGGCCGTAAGCGGTAGTACAGCTCTTGTTCCGCACTGGTACCGCCTCGATTCGAGACCGTCGTTTCTCATGTTGGGTTGAGCGGCAGTAGGAGCGGCAGTAGGCGCGGTAGTACCGTTCTCGAGCGGCAGTACCGCCCTACCACATCTCCTAGTGCCGCTCGGGGGCTCTCTCTCTCTCTCCTACTCCCTCCTTCTACTCTATATGCACAGCCCCATCGGTACTACCACTGGGCCTAGCGGTAGTACCGCTGGGCGTAGTGGTAGTACCGCTGGGCGTAGTGGTAGTACCGCTGCCTGGTGCGGTAGTACCGCTCCCTTGAGCGGTAGTACCGCCCTCTGCGGGCTGAGATGTGGGATAACGGTTGGTTTTGATTCCCCACTATAAAAGGAGGTCTTCTTCCCCAAGAAGACCTCCCTCTTTTCCCCAAGCTCCATTGTTGCTCCAAAGCTCATTTTCTCCCGACCTCTCTCCCTAGCCAATCAAACTTTTTGGTTTTCTAGGGATTGGTTCAGAAGGCCCGGATCTACACTTCCACCAAGACAAATTTGATTCCCCCCACTAATCCCTTGCGGATCTTGTTACTCCTTGGTGTTTGAGCACCCTATATGGTTGAGGTCACCTCGGAGCCACATTCCATTGTGGTGAAGCTCCATGGTATCGTTGGGAGCCTCCAATCAAGTTGTGGAGATATCCCCAACCTTGTTTGTAAAGGTTCGATCACTGCCTTCAAGGGCACCACTAGTGGAATCATGGCATCTCGCATTGTGTGAGGGCGTGAGGAGAATACAGTGGCCCTAGTGGATTCTTGGGGAGCATTGTGCATCCACACCGCTCCAACGGAGCCGTACTTTCCCCAAAGGTAAGGAACTTCGGTAACACGTCCTCGTCTCCACTGTCTCTACTTGTGGTTATTTCTTCCCTTTACTTTGTGCAAGCTATTATTGTGTTGTATCCTTTGCTTGCACTTGTTGTTGTTTTTAGCAACATATAGGTTGCTCACCTAGTTGCACATCTAGACAACCTGAAAGTGCAACTATCCCTGGGTGGTTTTGGTAATGATTAACAACATATATCTCATTGAACTAATGCCATTTCAAGATAAATATTTCAGGAAAGTTCAATGATTGGCATGGCATGGATTTGGATTGTGGACCCCTCAAAATGCTAAGGACAAAAGATTGGCTCAACCTCTTAAGTCCAAGACTCTGCATTCTCTATTTTTAGTGATCCAAGATCACATTGAGTCTACAAGAAAGCCAATACTATTAAAAGGGGATGAGGTGTTGCTTAATGGCTTGCTTGCTCAAAATGCTTAGTGATATGCTCCAAAGCCCTCAACCACTTTCTCATATCCACATATGTCCCAAACCAAAATTCAAACTCGGCCCCACCGATTTGATTCATCCGGCACCACCGAGTTCACTTGACATAGCCACTGCCAGAAACCCTAGTCACTTCAGTCTCACCGATAGGGATCTCGGTCACACCGAGATGGGGTTGCAAACTCTCTACTTCCCTTCATAACGTTTCGTTCTAACCGAGATGAGTGATCGGTCCCACCGAGTCTGCCATGCAAACTCTCTGTTTCCCTTTCGTAGCGCTTCGGTCCCACCGAGACGAGTGAATCGGTCCCATCGAGTTTACCTGACCAACTCTCTAGTTAGCTTATTACCAAAGTCGCTCCAACCGAGTTTGTGTAATCGGTCAAACCGAGATTACGTTATGCCCTAACCCTAATGATATCGGTCCCACCAAGTTGACATGTCGGTCCCACCGAAATTGCCTAACGGTCACATTATGCACTGAATCGGTCCGACCGAGTTTTCTTATTCGGTCCCACCGAGTTTGGTATATTGTGTGTAACGGTTAGATTTTGTGTGGAGGCTATATATACCCCTCCACCCTCTCCTCATTTGTGAGGGAAGCCATCAGAACGTGCCTACACTTCCACTACTCATTTTCTGAGAGAGAACCACCTACTCATGTGTGGAGACCAAGATATTCCAATCCAACCATATGAATCTTGATCTATGGCCTTCCCCAAGTTGCTTTCCACTCAAATCAACTTTCCACCAAATCGAATCCTATGAGAGTGAGTTGAGTGTTGGGGAGACTATCATTTGAAGCACAAGAGCAAGGAGTTCATCATCAACACACCATCTATTACCTTTTGGAGAGTGTTGTCTCCTAGATTGGTTAGGTGTCACTTGGGAGCCTCTGACAAGATTGTGGAGTTGAATCAAGGAGTTTGTAAGGGCAAGGAGATCGCCCTTCGTGGAGATCTACACTAGTGAGGCAAGTCCTTCATGGGCGATGGCCATGGTGGGATAGACAAGGTTGCTTCTTTGTGGACCCTTCGTGGGTGGAGCCCTCCGTGGACTCGCCCAGCCGTTACCCTTCGTGGGTTGAAGTCTCCATCAACGTGGATGTACGATAGCACCACCTATCGGAACCACGCCAAAAACATGTGTCTCTCCTATTGCGTTTGCACTCTCCAAAACCATCCCTTTACATTCTTTCAAGTTGCATGCTTTACTTTCCGCTGTTCATATACTTTTTGCATGCTTGCTTGAATTGTGTTCAGATTGCTTGATTTGTGCTAAGTTGTTAAAATCTGCCAAGAACTAAAATTGGGAAAAGGTTAGATTTTTATTTGGTCAAACTAGTCTAATCACCCCCCCCCCCCTCTAGACATACTTTCGATCCTACAATTGGTATAAGATCTTTGGTCTCCGTTTGCCTTGATTCCATAGCTTTTGGTGATCATAGCCTTGGTTTCACAACCTAGGAGAGTATGGCGTCTAGCGAGGGAAATTACCACCGTAGTGGTCCTTACTTTGATGGTACTAATTTTGCTACTTGGAAGCATAAGATGAAAATGCATATTCTTGTACATAACCCCGCCATTTGGGCTATTGTGTGTATTGGCTTGCAAGGTGAATTCTTCGATGGGAGAGAACCGAACCGTGAAGCTACCATCGAAAAGTTGAAGATGCTGCAATACAACGCTCAAGCTTGTGATATCCTTATCAATGGATTGTGCCCTGAGAATTCAACAAAATCAGCCGCCTTGAGAATGCAAAGGAAAATTGGGATACTTTGATTGATATGCATGAAGGTACCGACTCCGTCAAGGAATCCAAATTGGATGTGCTTCAATGTCAACTTGACAAGTTCAAAATGAAGGATGGTGAAGGTGTCGCTGAAATGTACTCTAGGCTTGCTCTCATCACAAATGAGATTACGGGCTTAGGAAGAGAAGAGATGACCGATAAATTCATCATCAAGAAGATCCTAAGAGCCTTGGATGGAAAATATGATACCATGTGCACATTGATCCAAATGATACCCAATTACAAAGATCTCAGGCCAACGGAAGTCATTGGAAGAATTTTTTCTCATGAGATGTCACTCAAGGATAAGGAAGAGCTTCACAACAAGTCAAGTGGTACTTACAAATCCTCATGTGATGCTCCTACATCATCAAGCGAGAAACAAACCTTCAATGAGGAGTTGAGCCTAATGGTGAAAAAATTCAACAAGTTCTAAAAGAGTAGAAGCAAGGAAAGAAGCTCCAAGTCATGGTCCTACAATGACAAAAGATCTTCGAGTAGTGAACATCATTGCTACAATTGTGGAAGACCCGGACCATACTCCAATGAGTGTACGGCTCCTTACAAAAGGAGAGAAGATTCACCTAAAAGAAGAAGTAGAAGAGAAGAATCACCACCAAGAGAGAGAAGGAGTAGAGATGATCGTTATGAACGAAGAAACTCCCGGAGAAGCAAGGATTCAGAAAGGAAGGACAAATCATCAAAGAGCTACACAAAGCGAAGACATCAAGCTCATGTTGGTGAACGGGTATCCGGCTCCGACTTCGACCATCACTCCAAGAGAAGCTATCACTCCGACTCCGAATATACTCAAGATGAAGGTGTTGCTGGTCTAGCACTTGTGTCAACCAACTCCTATGACATATTTGACTCACCAAATGAAGGAATTGGAAGATGCTCCATGGCTAAAGGCCCAAAGGTATCACACCCAGAGTATGTTGATTTCAATTGTGATGAAGATGACTTGTTAGGTGATGATGATTTACTTGTTGACAACTCTAGTGATGAATACTATGATGAAACGTCAATTAATCATGCTAATCAAGATAAAACGAATGACGATGATAAGGAGAAGATTGAGCGTCTAACTAAAGAACTAAACACTCTTAAGTTAGCTCATGAAACTACCTTGGAAGATCATCGAGAACTTTTAAAAATTCATGAGAAGTTACGCTTTGAAAAGCTCAACCTTGAGAAAGAGCATGAGTTTTTAAAGGCAATCAATGATGATCTTCGCAAGAAAAGTTCTTCTTACATTTCCAAGCATTTACTCTTATCTACTTACATGCCACAAGTAAAGTCTAGCAACAAGAGTAAGGAAGATTCTTCTTCTAGTAGTAACAATAATCATGCTAAATCCAATGTTGTTGCTTCTAGTAGTTCTCTTGATTCCACTAATGATTCTCTTAGCCAAGTTACACTTGAGCAAGAAAATAGCTTATTGAAGGGAATTATAGAGAAAGGTGTCTACAAGAGTCTTCCCGGAAGTAAGCAATTTGAGGAAATTGTACGCAAGAAAGGAAGGCACCGGAAGAATCAATGTGTTGGTTTTGAACGAAAGTTCAATGCCAATGGAGTTGAGTGGGAAGAAGATCAATACCCCAAGACGAAGTTTGTTCCCCAACAAGATAAGTATGATCCTACTTCCTTCCAAGGCACACAAGCTCAAGATGATCTTCCACCACAAGACCACAAGCAAAAAGGCAACGACAAGCTTCAAGAGGAGATTGATTCATTTGAAGAAGCTCCCAAGGCCTTGGTCAAGTGGGTTCCCAAGACTACATCAAGTTCTACTTCATAAAGTTCCACTACAACCCCAAGGATTCCCATTAAGATGATGTGGATCCGAAAGAAGAAGGACTAGAGTGTTCTTGAGGGTGACTCCACCAATATACTTCACTCATATCATTTTGGCAGGACAAGTGCAATCTACTTCCACATCTTGCACTAGTTCAAGGAGTCACAAACCCTCTTGTTGGTAAGACAAGGGACAAGGTAATCTAATGCGGACAAGGGACAAGGTAACCTAATGCTTTCATGGAAATCATCTTGTGTGTGCATCACTCTATGTCTATGGATATCCTTGTTTGTTCCTTGTGGGACTAACCCGTGTAGGTATTGAAAGTGCAAACTCACTCCAATGGATTGCTCCAAATGATCTACAACAACATTGAGCGTCCACATCTTCAACACCTAAATGAAGTCATCATGGACAAAACCCAAGGTTAGTTCATCCCTCTTAGGGGGGATCTCACATGTAGGGGGAGCTTTACTCTAAAGAATTGAGCTAAAGCAACTCTAATGGTGTGAACACAACAATGCTTTATGTAAAAGTGGTAACCCCGCTTGTTCTTAAACGATGAGTATGACCTATGATCAAATGTTCTAAATTGACTCCAAAGTCAATATACTCATATATAGATGGCCTAGTAATCGCCAATTGGTTGATAGATGCTAGAATTGGTTGTGCATGCTTTATCACATATTCCATTTGCCATTTTATTGTGTGAGCATGTCATTTGCATATTTTACTCATTTGATGACATCCACTTGTTGTTTTGTTTGTTTGCTTTCTTTTTATTTTGCCAAGTGGATGGACAAGAATGCCTAAGAACCTTCTCTAGCTATATATATTTTTCTCATCTCAAACTCTATTCTTGCTACATCACAAATTTTGATCAAGTCAGATTCGAACCACTCTGTGTGAGGAGCACTCGGAGTCCCCGATTCTTCATAGACTTAAACTTCCAAAACCTCTTTGTCCATTTCGGTCTGACCAAAACATCTATTTCGGTCAAACCGAGTTCACTAAATTGATCTAGGTTTTCATCTCGGTGCAACCGATTTGAACACTTCGGTCAGACCGAGTTGCAGCAACCGCTTTCGATTCTGCATTCTCGGTGCCACCGAGTTGTTCCACTCGGTTACACCGACAGGTTTGGGATATAAATACCCACGGGTGAAATTTTGGAAATTACTTCAAATCCTCTCAGCCCGCGCGTGTCCTGCTCTGCCTCCTCAGGTCACCGGATCGTCTCCTCGCCGCCAGCGACCTCCCACCGTTGGATTCAGCCGCCGTCAACGGATTCGGCCCCGCCGTCGCTGCCATAGCGAACACCCGCCGTTCTAGGGTACGTGTTCGACCCCTTGTGCTATCATTTTAACTACGATTCCTAGCACAAGGACAATGCCATGATTCTTGCCATGAATGAGATTGATCTATCAGCTAAATCTTCCTTAGGCCTAGTTTGATTCGGAAATTTTAGGGTTACCTCTCCGCAGAACTCATCTTGGACGGATGAAATGTAGAAATCGGTCTCACCGATTCGGCTTAGGCCATTGCACATGCGCTTTTCGGTCTGACCGAAAATTGCAAATCGGTGTGAGCGAGTTCAAGATTCTGTGAAACCCTAGCAATCTCGGTGCCACCATACTGTGACTCGGTCTGACCGAGTTCACTAGTTTAGGTTCCAAGTGTTGCTTCGGTATCACCGAGTTTGTCAATTCGGTAGCTCCGAGATCATTTCTGTAGAGAACTAAAACTAAGTTTTTGACTCAATTTGTTTTGCAAAACCTCCGTACTTTGTGATGCTCATTGTCGGTGTCAAAACTGGCGGATCTCGGGTAGGGGGTCCCGAACTGTGCGTCTAGGAGGATGGTAACAGGAGACAAGGGACACGATGTTTTACCCAGGTTCGGGCCCTCTTGATGGAGGTAAAACCCTACGTCCTGCTTGATTAATATTGATGATGTGTGTTACAAGAATAGATCTACCACGAGATCAAGGAGGCCAAACCCTAGAAGCTAGCCTATGGTATGATTGTTGTTCGTCCTACGGACTAAAGCCATCCGGTTTATATAGACACCGGAGAGGGCTAGGGTTACACAGAGTCGGTTACTATGGTAGGAGATCTACATATCCGTATCGCCAAGCTTGCCTTCCACGCCAAGGAAAGTCCCATCGGGACACGGGACAAAGTCTTCAATCTTGTATCTTCATAGTCTTGGAGTCCGGCCAATGATGATAGTTCGGCTATTCGGACACCCCCTAATCCAGGACTCCCTTAGTAGCCCCCAAACCAGGCTTCAATGATGACGAGTCCGGTGCATATGTTGTCTTCGGCATTTGCAAGGCGGGTTCTCCTTCAAGCTCCATGTGTTTGCCGAATAGTGTCCGGCTGCTTCATAAATGTTGCGCTCCTTGGCTTCCACGTCCAATAATGGCCTTCTTCCACGTGTTGTACGAATGCGAAAAGCCAGGGTATTCTTACGTTTTACCCCCTAGCCGCGCGAATAAGCTGCCTATAAAAGAGGCGAGGATCCAGATCCAAATCACACCATCCTCCTTCCGCAAGTACTTCATCGAGGCGCATCTGACAAAAAATCCATTCCAACATGGATAGTCGACGCGGCTCCTCTTCTCGCGCTCCCAGTCCTCAGCCAGGAGATTGGAGGAGATGCTCAGTCCCGCATAGCAAGTTAGTGACGCTCCAAGCAGAGGGATACCTTCCCCCAGCCTTTATCATTTCGGTTCGAGCCGGACTGGCCACCTACAAGGGTGGGAAGCAGGCGGAGAGCATCCCCAATCCCTCCAAAGGAGAGCGGGTATGCTTCGTCCCCTACTTAATAAGGGGACTCGGATTTCCCATACATCCGTTTCTCCGGGGGATCCTGGAGTTCTATGGACTCCAACTTCACCACCTCACGCCTGCCTCCATTTTGCACATCGCGGGCTTTGTAGCTCTTTGCGAGCTGTTCTTGGGCATCGAGCCCCATTTTGTGCTTTGGAAGAGGCTGTTTTGCCTCGTACCCCGTTCTCACGAGGGGTCGATATATCAAGTGGGCGGAGTCGAAATATGGCGCATCGCCAGGACCGGATATCTATCCGGAACCCCGAAGAAGGTGTCTGAAGACTGGCCTTCGGAGTGGTTCTATATGGAAGACGCCCCGCTACCGGATCCAGTTCGCATCGGCCTCCCAGAGTTTAGCAACGCTCCTCTGAAGAAACGCCTGAGTTGGTGCCCATGGAGCCCTCAACGGGAAGATGACAGGAGCGTCCACTATCTGATGGGCCAGATACGGTTACTGGCCCATTCCGGATTAACCATGATTGGAGTCATGGCCACATGCATTATGCGAGGGGTGCAACCGCTCCAATATAGGGGTCACCCCATGTGGGATTTCAACGGGGAGAAGGACGCCACCCGTCATGGCCGCATGGGGCCAGGATCGGCCACCGATCTGGTGAAGATCCTGTCCGGCTTGTACAAGGGGGAGAAGGAGGACTTCCTCCGTACGAGTCCATTGAATGGATTCTCCATGAATAACCCTCGGAGCTGGGTAAGCGGATGTTTCTATATCTGATCCGTGCTTTCAAGGATAAGTGTCTTACTTTATGATTTCGGCGCAGGAACTGCGCCGGGATGTGGAGGGCATAGAAAGCCCAACTCCACAACCCGAGGATCCGGGAAGATCCCTTGATCTGGCCTCCGAAGAGGATCCGGACATAAAGGTGGAATTGATTGACGGGGTGTTCCACCAGCTCAGCATAGACAATGCTTTAGTCTCCATTACAGCTGACTACCCCGGTTTATGTCCGGCTTCCCAGGTGAGTACGACCGAAGTCCTAACACCGTTACTTTTTAAATGCTTATTTCTGACCATCGTGTACCAATGGTGCTCCGCAAAAGGTGCCTTTACCGCAGGAAGCCGAGCCCGCGGCGACTGACCAAACGAGGTCAATGCGGCCTAGCAGGCGGAAGAGGAGTGCGGCGCGAATCGAAACGTCGCCGCAAAGGTATGGTGCACCATTGTCTTTTAAGGGAAAGACTCCTGGGAGGTATATTAATGCTCATGATTCTTCTAGGAGAAAGAGCGCTCGCTGGACTGAGTCCGGAGAGGGTGCCAACCAAGCCTCTGCCAGCCAGGCTCCAACGCCTGGTCCGGAGGGGGAGGCGAGCGCAAGGCGCGAGCCGGATGCTCCTCCAATGGAGGATGCCGACAGGTTGTCCGCCACCAGGTCTGAGGTGGAGAGCGCCATGAATCACAGGCGTCGTCGGACAGTTCTTCGTGACGCGTGTTTCTCCCCAGAGGCGTTGAATGCCTTTAATGCAGGAGACGCGCACCTCCGTGCTGCTCAAGATGGTTTAACCAGAGCCACGAAGCAGTACGTAAAAGACATACGGGTGAGGAAATTTAATAGTTATATATGCCAGTAGCCCCCGAGACTTAAAATAGTTAAACTAACCGATTTAAGGATCATTTGTTATGCAGGATCTTACCGAGAAGAATACCCACCTATCCCAGGAGCTTCAAGAATGCAAGGCCCAATAGGAGGCCGCACTAGCCGCTGCCAGGGGAGCCACGGAGAACCCCTCTGGTAATTCATATTTTGAAAAGAGAAGTAGTTTATGAAGTGCGGCGTGTGTGTATAGTCTGACAATAATATTGCAGAGGGTGCCGGAAGAAATCCGGACAAGCAACATCTGCTGCGCCAGTTGAAGGCCGGCGAGAAGGTGCTTATGAGGGTGCAGCAGGAGAGGAACAAACTCCAAGATGCCAAAACCCAGCTGGGCAAAGAACTAAAAGATGTTCGGGTCCAGCTGTCTAACTCCGTAAAGGAGAATCGGCGGCTTCGTCGCGGCATTTATAGTAAGTGCTTGAGCAAACTCTTTTGAAAAGAAGAGTTCGGCGAGGAAGTCGATTGACAGAAATGTGTCTATAGGTGTCCTCATGGGTCGTCCGGCGGAGGAGATGCCTGGTTCCACGGGAGAACCTCTTCCCGAGCTGCTGCAACTGCACGAACGTGTTCGGCAGGCGATGAGCGGCGTCGTTCAGGCCTTATGGCCTTCCGTCTCCCTACCCGAGGGCCTTGGAGGGCTTGCTGAGAAGCTTCAGGGAGTACGGCGGCATCTCCGTCTATGGAAGATATCGGCCTGCCGTCAAGGCGCCAGGGAGGCCTGGGCCATGGTGAAGACGCGGTACCCGAAGGCTGACCCAAACCACATGGCCGAGGTCGGACCTGTGGGGCCCGATGGGAAGGAGATCCCTATGAGCCTGATGTACGGCCAAGTAGAGTTGGTCGCGAAATATTCCCAAAAGGACTGTAAATTAGACAGCTTGTTAGATGGGATTGAAGAGGAGTACAATCAGTCAGTTTGACCGTGTAATTTTAAAATGACATGTGAAATTCCTTCTAGCCGGATTGTAGATCGTTTGTATTTGCGGATCTTTTCGCTTCAACCTCGGGACCCAACAGTCCGGAGTGTGTCCGAATACCCTTACGGTTATAAAAGAACCGGGGCATGCATGGAGACAAGGCGTAGGGGTCATAATTGCTTTATCGGACAAGTGCCCAACTAGCTATGTTATATTACATGGTTAGTAAGAAACATCTTCCAGGGAGAATAGTTCCATTAAGGGTTCCTTTCCCTGGGAGGCATGCCCTAAAGTGCATGTCCGGACTGCGAAAATAGCAGAAAAAGCATCTGGGGGCAGATAAATAAGTAAGTAATAAATCATCTTTTAGGTCACCGACCGAATATTCCCTTAAGAACGCTAGCCTTCAGCTTCACCCAGTCTGAGGTACACATCCGGCTGACACGGTAGTAACAATCGCAGAGGTGCTCCCTTTACCTCCTAGCCGAACAATCGGGAACGTAGGGGTAAGCACAGGAGCCAGGCAACCCGGCTTGGCCAAAACTTAAGTCATATCGATGCATATAATGGTGATCAAAAGGTACATGCGGAAGTATGACACATGTGTTGGGCATGAAGCCCATAGAAATAAGCTTCTGTTAAAGAAGCCCCTAGGTATAACGAGTGCGAGTAGCACATCGAGTGAGTGCGAACAAAGCACAGATCAGCCCTCAAGAGTCTTGTACTGAAAGAGGGAGGAAAAAGGAGGGAAAACAAAGACAGCGAAAAAATATGAAAGGTGGACGGAGGAAGGAGACGAACCCTGAGTCCGGCGCTAGGCGTAAAATCTTCGGAGACGGGCTGCGTTCCATGGGTTTGGCTCGAGTCGGTTGTCAGATGCATTGCCTAGACGGTATGCACCGCCGGTAAGGACTTGGTCGATGATGAAGGGACCTTCCCATTTGGGCTTAAGTTTGTCCTTTTTCTTGTCCGGCAGGCGTAGAACTAGCTCGCCAACATTGTAAGTTTTGGCCCGTACTTCCCTGCTTTGATATCTTCGAGCCTGCTGTTGATAGAATGCGGAACGGGATTTTTCCACGTCGCGCTCCTCCTCTAAAGCGTCCAAACTGTCCTGTCGATCCAACTCGGCTTCTCTTTCCTCGTACATGCGCATGCGAGGTGAGTCATGAATTATATCGTAGGGCAAGACTGCCTCAGTGCCGTATACCATAAAAAATGGTGTGAATCCGGTAGTGCGGTTTGGCGTGGTCCGCAACCCATAGAGTATGGAGTCAAGCTCCTCTACCCAGTGAGTGTTAGATTCCGTGAGGGACCGCACTAATCTGGGTTTAATGCCGCTCATTATTAGACCATTTGCTCGTTCCACTTGACCATTAGTTTGAGGGTGGTAGACTGAGGCGTAATCGAGCTTGATGCCCATGTTTTTGCACCAGAGTTTAACCTCGTCGGCCGTGAAATTCGTGCCGTTATCAGTGATGATGCTGTGGGGGACGCCAAAACGGTGTACTACCCTGGATATGAAGTCTATCACAGGTCCGGATTCTGCCATTTTAACCGGCTTGGCCTCTATCCATTTGGTGAATTTATCCACCATGACCAATAAGTATTTGTGCTTGTGGGTTCCCCCTTTAAGGGGTCCAACCATGTCAATCCCCCAGACCGCGAACGTCCAAGTGATGGGTATAGTTTTGAGGGCGGTGGGTG
Organism: Triticum dicoccoides; assembly: GCF_002162155.2. NCBI lineage: Eukaryota > Viridiplantae > Streptophyta > Magnoliopsida > Poales > Poaceae > Triticum > Triticum dicoccoides. The sequence goes on along the minus strand of NC_041381.1, from coordinate 505,556,809 downwards.
GCATGTGGCTCTTATTAGCAAAGAGCTGGCAACCGACGCATCGTTGGACTAAGTCCTAAGCATCTGCCCGGGCGGTCGGCCAATAAAATCCTGTACGGAAGGCCTTGCCTACAAGGGCCCGGGCGGCGGCGTGGTGCCCGCCGAGTCCGGCGTGAATTTTAGCCAGGAGATTTCGCCCTTCCTCTTCGTAGATACACCTTTGAAGGACTCCGGTTGTGCTTTTCTTATAAAGTTCTCCCTCATGGACCTTGTAGGCTTTAGGTCGCCGAACTATGCAGCGGGCCTCATTTTGGTCTTCGGGAAGTTCCTGCCTGATTAAGTAGGCTAGGACTGGTTCCGTCCACGGGGCAATTACTGCCATTATTTCGTGGGCTGAAGGTGTTATTTCATTGGCTGAGCCACCGATTGTGTCAGAATGTTCTGTGTTGGGTGGTGCAATTGGTTCCGGGTTGTTATTTCTGGACTCCTCTTCCCATAATACGGATGGCTTAAAGAGCCGTTCCAGGAAGATGTTTGGAGGGACGGCGTCGCGTTTTGCGCCGAGGCGTGCCAACACGTCTGCTGCCTGGTTATTATCCCGGGCTACATGGTGGAATTCGAGTCTCTCGAACCGGGCTGACATTTGTAGCACAGCGTTACGGTAGGCTGCCATTTCCGGATCCTTGGCGTCAAAGTCTCCATTTATTTGGGATATTGTGAGGTTTGAATCCCCGCGCACCTCTAGGCATTGAATACCCATGGAGATTGCCATCCGGAGGCCATGTAGAAGGGCCTCGTATTCGGCTGCATTGTTGGAGTCCATGTACATTATTTGAAGTACGTATTGGACTGTGTCTCCGGTTGGGGACGTCAAGACGACGCCAGCCCCCAAGCCAGCCAACATTTTGGAGTCGTCGAAATGCATGATCCAATTGGAGTATGCGTCGTACTCTTTAGGGAGTTCGGCTTCGGTCCATTCGGCGATGAAGTCAGCCAAAACTTGCGACTTTATAGCTCGCCGTGGTTTGTAGGTTATGTCAAATGGTAAGAGCTCAATGGCCCATTTTGCAATCCTGCCCGTCGCGTCGCGATTATTTATAATATCGTTGAGAGGTACTTCGGAGGCCACCGTTATGGAACACTCTTGAAAGTAGTGTCGCAGCTTCCGGGATGCCATGAACACCGCATACGCTATCTTTTGATAATGTGGGTACCTGGACTTGCATGGAGTTAAGACAGTGGATACGTAGTACACTGGTTTTTGAAGAGGGAATTTGTGCCCTTCTGTTTCTCATTCGACGACGAGTGCGGCGCTGACAACTTGATGTGTTGCCGTGATGTATAATAGCATAGGTTTGCCCAGGTTGGGCGCGGCCAGGACCAGATTTGTTGCCAATATGGTCTTAATTTCTTCGAGTCCGGCCGTGGCAGCATCCGTCCATTCAAAGTGTTCGGTGCGCCGGAGGAGGCAATAGAGGGGCAGCGCCTTTTCTCCCAATCGGGAGATGAAGCGGCTTAGAGCCGCCACGCATCCAGTTAGTTTTTGTATTTGCTTGAGGTTTTTTTGGGATATCCAATTGCGACAGAGCCCGGATCTTGGCTGGGTTTGCTTCAATTCCTCTGCCGGATACAATGAAGCCCAAGAGCTTTCCGGCTGGTACGCCGAAAACACATTTTTCCGGGTTGAGCTTAATGTCGTATGCTCGGAGGTTGTCAAATGTAAGCCTCAAATCGTCTACTAGAGTTTCGACGTGTTTGGTCTTAACGACCACATCGTCTACGTATGCCTCCACTGATTTGCCTATCTGGGTAGCCAGACATGTCTGAATCATGCGCTGATATGTTGCACCGGCATTTTTGAGTCCGAAGGGCATTGTGTTGAAGCAGAATGGTCCGTATGGAGTAATGAATGCCGTTGCGGCCTGGTCTTTTTCCGCTATCTTGATTTGATGGTATCCGGAGTATGCATCGAGGAAGCACAATGAATCGTGCCCTGCGGTGGCGTCGATGATTTGGTCGATGCGAGGGAGAGGGAAAGGGTCCTTTGGACAGGCCTTGTTAAGGTCTTTGAAATCGACACAAAGGCGCCAGGATTTGTCCTTTTTTGGTACCATTTCCAGGTTGGCTAGCCAGTCTGGATGTTTTATATCTCTGATGAATCCGGCTTCTAAGAGTTTGGCTAGCTCCTCTCCCATTGCCTGTCTTTTGGGTTCGGAAAATCACCGAAGAGCCTGTTTGATTGGCTTGAATCCTTTTAGGATATTTAGGCTGTGTTCTGCTAGCCTGCGTGGGATTCCTGGCATATCTGAAGGGTGCCAGGCAAAAATGTCCCAATTTTCCTGAAGGAATTCTCGTAGTGCGGCTTCTACATCAGGATTTAATTGTGCCCCAATGGAGGCCGTCTTTGTGGGGTCCGTTGGATGGACTTGGAATTTGACTATTTCGTCTGCTGGTTTAAAAGAGGTGGACTTAGACCTCTTATCGAGTATCACATCGTCCCTATCCACCGTGGAGCGCAGCGCAGTGAGTTCCTCTGCCGCTAGGGCTTCGGATAATGCCTCTAGGGCCAGTGCAGCTGTCTTATTTTCAGCGCGCAGTGCTATATCTGGATCACTGACAAGAGTGATTATTCCATTGGACCCGGGCATTTTGAGCTTCATGTACCCGTAATGAGGTATAGCTTGGAAGATTGTGAATGCCTCTCGCCCTAACAAGGCGTGATATTCGCTGCCGAATGGGGCCACTTGGAACGTGACCTCTTCGGACCTGTAATTGTCCAGCGAGCCGAACACTACGTCTAGTGCGATTTTTCCTGTGCACTGTACTTCTCGACTAGGGATTATTCCCCTGAAGGTTGTGCTGCTTCGCTCAATGCGGCTCCAGTCAATTTCCATTTTTGAAGGGTTTCTTCGTAGATGAGGTTTAATCCGCTGCCGCCATCCAAGAGTACCTTGGTAAGACAAAGCCGTCCACTATCGGACTGAGGACCAGTGCGGCTGGTGCTCGAGCTGTTCGGAATTTAGGTTCACCACTGGCATTAAAGGTGATAGCCGTGTCGCTCCATGGATTTGTTGTTGCTACTTGGTAGACTTCGGCGAGCTTGCAGATTGTTCGCTTCCGCATGTTATTTGATGCAAAAGTCTCGAAGACTGTTAATACCGTACTGGTACTGCTGGGCTGGTTGCCCGGGGCTAGAAAGCCTTCGCCACTTTTGGCCACCTGACGTAGTATCCAACATGCTCGAAGGCTATGTGTTGGAGTGGCGCCCTCCGTACTGTGGATTTTGCAGGGTCCGTTGAGACATCCCTCCAGTACGGTTCCGTGCCCTTTAGGGGGTTTTTGATTTTTGGTTTTTAACCCAGGTGCTTGAGTATGACGCACCCTTTTATTTCGGACTGGGGTTGTATTCAGGGCCGGATTGTCCCAAAACCTGGTTTTGGTTTTCCAGGCGCTCTCCATCGCATAGTATTTTTGTACAATGGTCGCTAGGTCGGCGAAGCGAGTAACTTCGCGACGACTTATGGCGTTCATGATTCCCTTGTCCGTGCAATTGTTGCAGAAAATTGAAATCGCGCTTTCTTCACGGTAGTCCTTTATCTTGTTCATAACAAGGAGGAATCTGGCCCAGTAATGATGTACTGTTTCATCGGGCTCTTGCCGTATTTGAGATAGATCGCTTATGTTTGGGTGGGCGGGTGGAATTAAATTCGGAACCCCGCCCGATCTGAGGCTCAAAGGCCAAGAAGTTTCCGGATTTGGAAGCTTGGTTTGTTGGATGTTTTCCAACAAATCTGGTTCGATGCCTGACTTTAGGTTCAATATTTGATTGACGTCTGTCCCTCCGCAGGAATCTGGCATGGAGGGATCGGGAATCCGGACATAGCTGGTTTTTAACATAGAAGAAGAGTCGCCGCATTGTTCCTCTACCACAACAACATGGCGGGTAGCCTGGGGAGAGTTAATTTTTCACAGATCGGTTTTAAGCCCAATCTGATCGTAGTCTGTAGCGACTCCCAGGGCGGCGATGCAATCCAAGAGCTCGTTTATGGAGGAGAGCTCCATCGGATCTTGCTGCTCGGCGAATTCCGAGCTGACGTGAAGATCGCTTTTGATGACCTGAGAGGTCATTGTCGGAGCGGTGGCCGAACAGGTGGTCATAAGAAAACCACCTAGCCGGATAATTTGGCCGGCGGCCAAAGCTCCCTTAACGAAGGCGTCGTCTTTAAAGACGGGAAAAGGCATCCTTCCTGATTGCGATGGCATAGAGGAACTCTCAATGAAAGCACCAATATTGGTGTCAAAACCGGCGGATCTCGGGTAGGGGGTCCCGAACTGTGCGTCTAGGCGGATGGTAACAGGAGACAAGGGACACGATGTTTTACATAGGTTCGCGCCCTCTTGATGGAGGTAAAACCCTACGTCCTGCTTGATTAATATTGATGATGTGTGTTACAAGAGTAGATCTACCACGAGATCAAGGAGGCTAAAGCCTAGAAGCTAGCTTATGGTATGATTGTTGTTCGTCCTACGGACTAAAGCCATCCGGTTTATATAGACACCGGAGAGGGCTAGGGTTACACAGAGTCGGTTACAATGGTAGGAGATCTACATATCCGTATCGCCAAGCTTTCCTTCCACGCCAAGGAAAGTCCCATCCGGACACGGGACGAAGTCTTCAATCTTGTATCTTCATAGTCTTGGAGTCCGGCCAATGATGATAGTTCGGCTATCCGGACACCCCCTAGTCCAGGACTCCCTCACTCATCTACTCTACCTCATCTACAACCTATTCACAGGGTCTGCTAACGGTTTGCCTGCAAGATGTCAGACCAGATGCTACCTCTTAAGCACTGCGTTGGTTTTCCCTTGAAGAGGAATGGGTGATGCAGTAAAGTAGCATAAGTATTTCCCTCAGTTTTTGAGAACCAAGGTATCAATCCAGTAGGAGGCTCCACACAAGTCCCTCGTACCTACACAAACAAACAAGAACCTCGCAACCAACGCGATAAAGGGGTTGTCAATCCCTTCACAGCCACTTGCGAAAGTGAGATCTGATAGAGATAATAAGATAAGATAAATATTTTTTGGTATTTTTATGATATAGATTGGAAAGTAAAGATTGCAAAATAAAGTAGATTGGAAAGTTATAGGATGGAGAATAGACCCGGGGGCCATAGGTTTCACTAGTGGCTTCTCTCATGATAGCATAAGTATTACGATGGGTGAACAAATTACTGTCGAGCAATTGATAGAAAAGTGCATAGTTATGAGAATATCTAGGCATGATCATGTATATAGGCATCACGTCCGCGACAAGTAGACCGAAGCGATTCTGCATCTACTACTATTACTCCACACATCAACCGCTATCCAGCATGCATCTAGAGTATTAAGTTCATAAGAACAGAGTAACCAATTAGGCAAGATGACATGATGTAGATGGATAAACTCAAGTAATATGATATAAACCCCATCTTTTTATCCTCGATGGCAACAATACAATATGTGCCTTGTTTCCCCTGCTGTCACTGGGAAAGGACACCGCAAGATTGAACCCAAAGCTAAGCACTTCTCCCATTACAAGAAAGACCAATCTAGTAGGCCAAACCAAAATGATAATTCGAAGACACTTGCAAAGATAACCAATCATACATAAAAGAATTCAGAGGAGATTCAAATATTGCTCATAGATAAACTTGATCATAAACCCACAATTCATCGGATCTCGACAAACACACCGCAAAAAGAGTTACATCGAATAAATATCCAAGAAGATCGAGGAGAACTTTGTATTGAGATTCAAATAGAGAGAACAAGCCATCTAGCTAATAACTATGGACCCGAAGGTCTGTGGTAAACTACTCACAACTCATCGGAGAGGCCTTGGCGATGATGTAGAAGCCCTCCATGATTGATTCCCCCTCCGGTGGAGCGCCGGAAAAGGCTCCAAGATGGGATCTCACGGGTACAGAAGGTTGTGGTGGTGGAAATAGGGTTTTATGGTGCTCCTGGATGTTTTCAGGGTATGTAGATATATATAGGCAAAGGAGGTCGGTCAGGGGAGCCACGAGGGGCCCATGAGGGTGGGGGGCACGCCCACCCCACTAGGGCGCGCCCTCCTGCCTCGTGGCCGCCTCGGCTGCTTCTTGACGACCACTCCAAGTCTCGTGGATTGTGTTTGTTCCAAAAAGATCTGACCCGAAGGTTTCATTCCGTTTGGACTCCGTTTGATATTCCTTTTTTGAGAAACACCAAAATAGGCAAAAAAAACAGCAATTTGGGTTGGGCCTCCGGTTAATAGGTTAGTCCCAAAAATGATACAAAAGTGTATAGTAAAGCCCATAGACATACAAAACGGGTAATATAATAGCATGGAACAATAAAAAATTATAGATACGTTGGAGATGTATCAAGCATCCCCAAGCTAAATTCCTGCTCGTCCTCGAGTAGGTAAATGATAAAAACAGAATTTTTGATGTGGGATGCTACTTAGCATATTTATCAATGTAATTTTCTTTATTGTGGCATGAATGTTTAAATCCAAATGATTCAAGATAAAAGTTCATATGACATGAAAACAATAATACTTCAAGCATACTGACAAAGAAATCATGTCTTCTTAAAATAACATGGCTAAAGAAAGCTATCCTTACAAAATCATATAGTCTGGCTATGCTCTATCTTCATTGCACAAAATATTTAAATCATGCACAACTCCGATGACAAGCCAAGCAAGTGTTTCATACTTTTGTGTTCTCAAACTTTTTCAACTTTCACGCAATACATGAGCGTGAGCCATGGAAATAGCACTATATGTGGAATAGAATGGTGGTTGTGGAGAAGACAAAAACGGAGAAGATGGTCTCACATCAACTAGGCGTATCAACGGGCTATGGAGATGCCCATTAATAGATATCAATGTGAGTGAGTAGGGATTGCCATGCAACGGATGCACTAGAGCTATAAGTGTATGAAAGCTCAACAAAAGAAAACTAAGTGGGTGTGCATCCAACTTGCTTGCTCACGAAGACCTAGGGAATTTTGAGGAATCCCATCATTGGAATATACAAGCCAAGTTCTATAATGTAAAATTCCCACTAGTATATGAAAGTGACAACATAGGATACTCTCTATCATGAAGATCATGGTGCTACTTTGAAGCACAAGTGTGGAAAAGGATAGTAACATTGTCCCTTCTCTCATTTTTATTTATTTTGGTGGGCTTCTTTGGCCTCTCTTTTTTATTTGGCCTTCTTTGGCCTCTTTTATTTTTCATAAAGTCTGAAGTCTCATCCCGACTTGTGGGGGAATCATAGTCTCCATCATCCTTTCCTCACTTGGGACAATGCTCTAATAATGAAGATCATCACACTTTTATTTACTTACAATTCAAGAATTACAACTCAATACTTAGAACAAAATATGACTCTATGTGAATGCCTTCGGCGGTGTACCGGGATATGCAATGAATCAAGAGGGACATGTATGAAAGAATTATCAAGGTGGCTTTGCCACAAATATGATGTCAACTTCATGATCATGCAAAAGCAATATGACAATGATGGAGCGTGTCATAATAAACGGAACAGAGGAAAGTTGCATGGAAATATATCTCGGAATGGCTATGGAAATGCCATAATAGGTAGGTATGGTGGCTGTTTGGAGGAAGGTATATGGTGGGTGTATGGTACCGGCGAAAGTTGCGCGACACAAGAGAGGCTAGCAATGGTGGAAGGGTGAGAGTGCGTATAATCCATGGACTCGACATTAGTCATAAAGAACTCATATACTTATTGCAAAAATCTATTAGTCATCAAAATGAAGTACTACGTGCATGCTCCTAGGGGGATAGATTGGTAGGAAAATACCATCGCTCGTCCCCGACCGCCACTCATAAGGAAGACAATCAATAAATAAATCATGCTCCAACTTCATCAAATAACGGTTCACCATACATGCATGCTACGGGAATCACAAACTTCAACACAAGTATTCCTCAAATTCACAACTACTCTGCTATCATGGCTCTAATATCACCATACTCATATCTCAAAACAATTATTAAGTATCAAACTTCTCATAGTATTCAATGCAGTTTCTATGATAGTTTTTATTATACCCAACTTGGATGCCCATCATATTAGGACCAATTTTATAACCAAAGCAAATACCATGTTGTTCTGAAATACTCTCAAAATAATATAAGTGAAGCATGAGAGATCAATAATTTCTACAAAGTAAAACCACCACCGTGCTCTAAAAAGATATAAGGGGAGCACTAGAGCAAAATTGTCTAGCTCAAAAGATATAAGTGAAGCACATAGAGTATTCTAATAAATTCCGAATCATGTGTGTCTCTCCCAAAAGGTGTGTACAGCAAGGATGATTGTGGTAAACTAAAAATCAAAGACTCATATCATACAAGACGCTCCAAGCAATACACATATCATGTGGTGAATAAAAATATAGCTCCAAGTATAGTTACCGATAGACAAAGACGAAAGAGGGGATGCCTTCCGGGGCATCCCCAAGCTTAGGCTTTTGGTTGTCCTTTAATTATCTTGGGGTGCCATGGAAATCCCCAATCTTAGGCTCTTGCCACTCCTTATTCCATAGTCCATCAAATCTTTACCCAAAACATGAAAACTTCACAACACAAAACTCAATAGAAAATCTCATAAGCTCCGTTAGTGCAAGAAAGAAAAAACAACCACTTAAGGTACTGTAATGAACTCATTATTTATTTATATTGGTGTTAAACCTACTGTATTCCAACTTCTCTATGGTTCATACCCCCGATACTAGCCATAGATTCATCAAAATAAGCAAACAACACACGAAAAACAGAATCTGTCAGAAACAGAACAGTTTGTAGCAATCTGTAACTTTCGAATACTTTTGGAACTCTAAAAATCCTAGCAAAATAGGAAGTCCTAGGTAATCTGTCTATTGATCTACTGCAAAAAGAATCAACTAAAAATCACGTTTCTGTGATTTATTAAAATTATTCTCATGCGCGCAAAAGTTTCTGTTTTTTAGCAAGATCAAATTAACTATCACTGTAGGTTATCCTATAGGTTCTACTTGGCACAAACACAAATTAAAACATAAAACCACATCTAAACAGAAACTAGATGAATTATTTATTACTAAACAGAAGCAAAAAGCAAGGAACAAAAATAAAATTGGGTTGCCTCCCAACAAGCGCTGTTGTTTAACGCCCCTAGCTAGGCATAAAAGCGAGAATAGATCTGCGTACCGCCATAATAATAAGATAAATCACGAAAACTCATCTCATATTCCCTATGTTCAGCACCAAGTTTTCTTTGTGGCAAGCAAAAGTAATCAAAAGGGCTAAATTCAAGGGGACAGAAGTCCCCAAGATCAAGCTCGGGAGGTACATGTTCCTCCTTCGACCCCTCATATTGCACAACCAATTCATCATTATAAGCATTCTTTTGGCAGAGAGTCATGAGCCTATGCTCAAGAGAAAATCCTAACCCATTGTTTTGAATAGCAAAATCATTATTAAGTTCAGAAATTCTATCAACTAGAACATTGGTAGGAACCACTTTTCTAAGGTTTTAATTAAAAGCAACATAATCTAAAGATTGAAGAGGATTGCCTCTATGGGAGGACGGCCAGCGTCCACCCTATAGTGCACAAAAATTTCTTTGGCTTCTTTTATTATAAATCCGAACTCATGTGCCAAAAAGATAGTAGCTACATGCTTAACAGAAGAATGCTCAATATTGGAAAATTCTAGGGAAATCCTTTGTATGCAAGGATGCATATGCATAAACTGTCTTTCAAGTTCAACTATAAGAAAGGATATAGCATCCGCAAGACTACTAGTTCTATGAAGAATAGATCCACCCATAGAGGCTAGAGCACCGACACAAGTAAAGAAATCTTGAATAACCCCTTTCCCAATAATATTACCACTACCGATTCGAAACATTTTAGTATGTAAGATAGTGGGCTCTTCAGCAGGATCATCAAAAGCATCAAAATTTTCGATGTTATTACTATTGTTCATACAAACGATAACCTCCCCAACTTCACACATAGTGGCAGCAAACAAGCGAAAAATAGGCAAACGGGAAAGAGAGGGCGAATAAAACGGCAAGAGTGAAGTCCGGGAGAGGAAAACGAGAGGCAAATGGCAAATAATGTAATGCGAGGGAGAAGAGTTTGTGATGGGTACTTGGTATGTCTTGACTTGAGCGAAGACATCCCCAGCAATGGTGCCAGAAATCCTTCTTGTTACCTCTTGAGCACTGTGTTGGTTTTCCCTTGAAGAGGAAAGGGTGATGCAGCAAAGTAGCGTAAGTATTTCCCTCAGTTTTTGAGAACCAAGGTATCAATCCAGTAGGAGGCTCCACACAAGTCCCTCGTACCTACACAAACAAACAAGAACCTCACAACCAACGCGATAAAGGGGTTGTCAATCCCTTCATGGCCACTTGCGAAAGTGAGATCTGATAGAGATAATAAGATAAGATAAATATTTTTGGTATTTTTATGATATAGATTGGAAAGTACAGATTGCAAAATAAAGTAGATTGGAAAGTTATATGATGGAGAATAGTCCCGGGGGCCATAGGTTTCACTAGTGGCTTCTCTCAAGATAGCATAAGTATTACGGTGGGTGAACAAATTACTGTCGAGCAATCGACAGAAAAGTGCATAGTTATGAGAATATCTAGGCATGATCATGTATATAGGCATCACGTCCGCGACAAGTAGACCGAAACGATTCTGCATCTACTACTATTACTCCACACATCGACCGCTATCCAGCATGCATCTAGAGTATTAAGTTCATAAGAACAGAGTAATGCATTCGGCAAGATGGCATGATGTAGAGGGATAAACTCAAGTAATATGATATAAACCCCATCTTTTTATCCTCGATGGCAACAATACAATACGTGCCTTGCTGCCCCTGCCGTCACTGGGAAAGGACACAGCAAGATTGAACCCAAAGCTAAGCACTTCTCCCATTGCAAGAAAGATCAATCTAGTAGGCCAAACCAAAATGATAATTCGAACAGACTTGCAAAGATAACCAATCATACATAAAAGAATTCAGAGGAGATTCAAATATTTCTCACAGATAAACTTGATCATAAACCCATAATTCATCAGATCTTGACAGACACACCGCAAAAAGAGTTACATCAAATAGATCTCCAAGAAGATCGAGGAGAACTTTGTATTGAAATTCAAAGAGAGAGAACAATCCATCTAGCTAATACTCATCGGAGAGGCCTTTGAGATGATGTAGAGGCCCTCCATGGTCGATTCACCCACCAGCGGATACAGAAGGTTGCGGCAGTGGAATTAGGTTTTCGTGGTGCTCCTGGATGTTTTCGGGGTATGTGGATATATATAGGAAGAAGAAGTAGGTCGGTTGACGCTCGAGGGGCTCATGAGGTTGGGGGGCGCGCCCACCCCCAGGGGGCGCACCAGGCACCCTCGTGGCCGCCTCGTTTGTTTCTTTACGTCCACTCCAAGTCTCCAGGTTTGCATTTGTTCCAAAAAGATCGCTCCCTAAGGTTTCATCCCGTCTGGACTCGGTTTTATATTACTTTTCTTTGAAACACTGAAATAGGCAAAAAAAACAACAATTCGGGTTGGGCCTCCGGTTGGTAGTTAGTCCCAAAAATGATATTAAAGTGTAAAGTAAAGCCCATAAACATCCATTCGGGCTGGGCCTCCGGTTGGCAGTTGAGTGAGGGCACTAGTCCCTCCAGTAGCTATGATGAGGGCAGTAGGAGCACACCTTGTAACTTGCCCAAGGCAGCTACTAGAGCAAGAAAGAAGAGAACTTCAGATTCAAAAGATGAAGATTATATTGCAGCTGAGGATGAGGCCACTGATAACCCACAAGTATAGGGGATCACAACAGTTTTCGAGGGTAGAGTATTCAACCCAAATTTATTGATTCGACACAAGGGGATCCAAAGAATATTCTCAAGTATTAGCAGTTGAGTTGTCAATTAAACCACACCTGGATAACTTAGTATCTGTAGCAAAGTATTTAGTAGCAAAGTGGTATGGAAGTAACGGTAATAGTAGCAAAAGTAACAGTAGCAGTTTTGTAGTAATTGTAACAGCAGCAACGTAAAGTAAATAAGCAAAGAACAATATGTGAAAAGCTTGTAGGCATTGGATCACTGATGGATAATATGTGGATGCGATTCCTCATGTAATAGTTATAACATAGGCTGACACAAAACTAGCTGCAGTTCATCAATGTAATGTAGGCATGTATTTCGAATATAGTCATACGTGCTTATGGAAAAGAACTTGCATGACATCTTTTGTCCTACCCTCCCGTGGCAGTGGGGTCCTAATGGAAACCAAGGGATATTAAGGCCTCCTTTTAATAGAGAACCGGACCAAAGCATTAACACATAGTAAATACATGAACTCCTCAAACTACGGTCATCATCGAGAAGTATCTCGATTGTTGTCACTTCGGGGTTGTCAGATCATAACACATAATAGGTGACTATAGACTTGCAAGATAGGATCAAGAACTCACATATATTCATGAAAACATAATAGGTTCAGAGCTGAAATCATGGCACTCGGGCCCTAGTGACAAGCATTAAGCATAGCAAAGTCATAGCAACATCAATCTCAAAACATAGTGGATACTAGAGATCAAACCCTAACAAAACTAACTTGATTACATGGGAAATCTCTTCCAACCCATCACCGTCTAGCAAGCCTACGATGGAATTACTCACGCACGGCAGTGAGCATCATGAAATTGGTGATGGAGGATGGTTGATGATGATGACGGCGACGGATCCTCCTCTCCGGAGCCCCGAACGGACTCGAGATCAGCCCTCCCGAGAGAGATTAGGGCTTGGCGGTGGCTTCGTATTGTAAAATGCGATGAAACTTTCTCTCTGATTTTTTTCTGTGCGAAAGCAAATATATGGAGTTGGAGTTGAGGTCGGTGGACGTTTAGGGGGCCCACGAGGCAGGGGGTGCGCCCAGGGGGAGGGGGCGCGCCCCCCACCCTCGTGGACAGGGTGTGGGCCCCCTGATGCTATTTATTTTGCCAGTATTTTTTATTAATTCTGAAAAGTTGCTCCGTGGATTTTCAGGTCATTCCGAGAACTTTTATTTCTGCACAAAAATAACACCATGGTAGTTCTGCTGAAAACAGCGTCAGTCCGGGTTAGTTCCATTCAAATCATGCAAGTTAGAGTCCAAAACAAGGGCAAAAGTGTTTGGAAAAGTAGATACGACGGAGATGTATCGGCCACTTCTAAGAAGAAAGTGGTGAAGAGAATTTGGTATTGCTGCCACTACATCAGCACCAGCAGCCACAGCTTCAGTGCCACCTCCAGCAGCCACTCCACCAGCTCCAGCTACTTCAACAGAAGCTTTCTTCCTTGGAGTCATCTCTACACCACCTCATGAAGACCAAGCCTGAGAGACGCATAGAACTATGCATATTTTTAACTTTTTGGTAACTTGTTGCCAAAGGGGTGGGGGAATATGTATAGATCATAGTCTGAGAGAGAGAGAGAGAGAGAGTGTGTGTTGTTTTTGTCTCTCTTTGCACTTTATTTGCCTGATACATTATGTCTTTTGTGAGATACTTGGATGATCATATGTTTGATCATATGCTACCTTAATGTGTGCATGAATGATATTATCCCTTATATACATTTGTGATCATTCACTTTGCTTTGTGATGAGTGCATGTTTTCAATTGCTATCATTTTGAGCGCTCCACCAAGATGTATGTGACATGGAAGAGTGACCCATGATCCTAACACATTGTGCATTTGCAGTCCAAAGCAAATTTAAATAATGCACAAATTTAGGGGGAGCTCTTGCTTATCACATACTTCTCAAAGCGACGATGTACTTCAATCTTATTATCATTTGTCGAAGCTTTGATCTATATGTTGTCTTCAATTACCAATAAGGGGGAGATTGAAAGTGCAACTATCCCTGGGTGGTTTTGGTAATGATTAACAACATGTAGCTCATTGAACTAATGTCATTTCAAGATAAATATTTCCGGAAAGTTCAATGATTGGCATGGCATGGATTTGGATTGTGGACCCCTCAAAATGCTAAGCACAAAAGATTGGCTCAAGCTCTAAAGTCCAAGACTCTAAATTCTCTATTTTTAGTGATCCAAGATCACATTAAGTCTATAGGAAAGCCAATACTATTAAAAGGGGATGAGGTGTTGCTTAATGGTTGCTTGCTCAAAATGCATAGTGATATGATCCAAAGCCCTCAACCACTTTCTCATATCCACATATGTGCCAAACCAAAAGTCAAACTCGGCCCCACCGATTTGATACATCCGGCACCACTGAGTTCATTTGACATAGCCACTACCAGAAACCCTAGTCACTTCGGTCTCACCGATAGGGATCTCGGTCTCACCGAGATGGGGTTGCAAACTCTCTGTTTCCCTTCATAATGTTTCGGTCTAACCGATATGAGCGATCGGTCCAACTGAGTCTGCAATGCAAACTCTCTGTTTCCCTTTTGTAATGCTTCGGTCCCACCGAGACGAGCGAATCGGTCCCATCGAGTTTGCCTAACCAACTCTCTGGTTAGCTTATTACCAAAGTCGGTCCAACCGAGTTTGTGTAATCAGTCAAATCGAGATTACGATATGCCCTAATCCTAATGATATCGGCCCTGCTACGTCTTGAGCTTGCATTGGTTTTCCTTGAAGAGGAAAGGGTTATGCAGCACAGTAGCGTAAGTATTTCCATCAGTTTTTGAGAACCAAGGTATCAATCCAGTAGGAGGCTCCTCACAAGTCCCACGAACCTACACAAACAAACAAAGAACTTGCAACCAATGCGATAAAGGGGTTGTCAATCCCTTCACGGCCACTTGCAAAATTGAGATCTGATAGAGATAATATGATAAGATAAATATATTTTTGGTATTTTATAATATAGATGCAGAAAATAAAGATGCAAATAAAAGTAGACTGGAAGCATATATGATAAAAGATAGACCCGAGGGCCATAAGTTTCACTAGAGGCTTCTCTCAAGATAGCATAAGTATTACAGTGGGTGAACAAATTACTGTCGAGAAATTGATAGAAAAGTGAATAATTATGAGATTATCTAGGCATGATCATGTATATAGGCATCACGTCCGCAACAAGTAGACCGACTCCTGCCTGTATCTACTACTATTACTCCACACATCGACCGCTATCCAGCATGCATCTAGAGTATTAAGTTCATAAGAACAGAGTAACGCATTAAGAAAGATGACATGATGTGGAGGGATAAACTCAAGCAATATGATATAAACCCCATCTTTTTATCCTCGATGGCAACAATACAATACGTGTCTTGCAACCCTTTCTGTCACTGGGTAAGAACACCGCAAGATTGAACCCAAAGCTAAGCACTTCTCCCATGGCAAGAAAGATCAATCTAGTAGGCCAAACCAAACCGATAGTTCGAAGAGACATGCAAAGATAACTCAATCATACATAAAAGAATTCAGAGAAGATTCAAATATTATTCATAGATAAACTTGATCATAAACCCACAATTCATCGGATCTCGACAAACACACCGCAAAAAGAGATTACATCGAATAGATCTCCACAAGAGAGGGGGGAACATTGTATTGAGATCCAAAAAGAGAGAAGAAGCCATCTAGCTAATAACTATGGACCCGAAGGTCTGTGGTAAACTACTCACAACTCATCGGAGGGGCTATGGTGTTGATGTAGAAGCCCTCTGTGGTGGATTCCCCCTCCGGCAGAACACCGGCGACGGCTCCAAGATGGGAACTCGCGGATACAGAAGGTTACGGTGGCGGAACTATTTCTTTGGTGGCTCCCTGGATGTTTTCGGGGTATGTAGGCTTAGATAGGAGGAAGAAGTACGTCGGTGGCCGCTCGAGGGGCCCATGAGACAGGGGGCATGCCCTGTAGGGGTGGGCGTGCCCCCCACCCTCGTGGCTGCCTCGGCTGCTTCTTGACTTGCAATCCAAGTCCTCCGGATCACGTTCGTTCCAAAAATCACGCTCCCAAAGGTTTCATTCCATTTGGACTCCACTTGATATTCCTTTTCTTTGAAATACTGAAATAGGCAAAAAACAGCAATACGGGTTGGGCCTCCGGTTAGTAGGTTAGTCCCAAAAATGATATAATTGTGTAAAATAAGCCCATAGACATCCAAAACAGGTAATATAATAGCATGGAACAATAAAAAATTATAGATACGTTGGAGACGTATCAAGCATCCTCAAGCTTAATTCCTGCTCGTCCTCGAGTAGGTAAATGATAAAAACTGAATTTTTGATGTGGAATGCTACCTAGCATAATTCTCAATGTAATTTCTCTTTAATGTGGCATGAATGTTCAGATCCAAGTGATTCAAAATAAAATTTAATATTGACAAAAGAAATAGCAATACTTCAAGCATACTAATAAAAGCAATCATGTCTTCTCAAAATAACATGGCTAAAGAAAGTTCATCCCTACAAAATCATATAGTTAGTCTATGCTTCATTTTCCTCACACAAAGATGTTCCCAACTTCTATACCCACGATGACAAGCCAAGCAATTGTTTCGGACTTAAATAATCTCAAACTCTTTCAACCTTCACGCAATACATGAGCGTGAGCCATGGACATAACACTATGGGTGGAATAGAATAATGATTGGGGATTGTGTGGAGAAGACAAAAAAGGAGAAAGTCTCACATTGACGAGGATAATCAATGGGCTATGGGAATGCCCATCAATTGATGTTAACATGAGGAGTAGGGATTGCCATGCAATGGATGCACTAGAGCTATAAATGAATGAAAGCTCAACAAAAGAAAACTAGTGGTTGTGCATCCAACTTGCTTGCTCACGAAGACCTAGGGCATTTGAGGAAGCCCATCATAGGAATATACAAGCCAAGTTCTATAATGAAAAATTCCCACTAGTATATGAAAGTGACAACATATGAGACTCTCTATATGAAAAACATGGTGCTACTTTGAAGCGCAATATATGACTCACTACATGAAGAACAAGGTGCTACTTTGAAGCACAAGTGTGGAAAAAGAGATAGTAGCATTGCCCCTTTATTTATTTATTTTATTTTATTTATTTATTTTTCTTTTCTATTTTTTTTCTTTGGCCTTTTTTTGGGCAATGCTCTAATAATTATGATCATCACACTTTTATTGATTACAACACATGAATTACAACTCGAAACTAGAACAAGATATGACTCTACATGAATGCCTCCGGCGATGTACCGGGATGGTGCAATGAATCAAGAGTGACATGTATAAAAAATTATGCATGGTGGCTTTGCCACAAGTACGATGTCAACTACATGATCATGCAATGGCAATAGGACAAAAGTAATGTATGTCATGATGATGATGAACGGAATGGTGGAAAGTTGCATGGCAATATATCTCGGAATGGCTATGGAAATGCCATAAATAGGTAGGTACGGTGGCTGTTTTGAGAAAGATATAAGGAGGTTTATGTGTGATAGAGCGTATCATATCATGGGGTTTGGATGCACCGGTGAAGTTTGCACCAACTCTCAAGGTGAGAAAGGGCAATGCACGGTACCGAAGAGGCTAGCAATGATGGAAAGGTAAAAGTGTGTATAATCCATGGACTCAACATTAGTCAAAAGAAATCATATACTTATTGCAAAAATTTAGAAGTAATCAATAACCAAGCACTATGCACATGCTCCTAGGGGGATAGATTGGTAGGAAAAGACCATCGCTCGTCCCCGACCGCCACTCATAAGGATGCGCAAGCCAGGTACACTTCATGCTTCAAATTTGTTACACAACTTTAACCATACGTGCATGCTACAGGACTTGCTAACTTCAACACAAGCATTCTTTAAATTCATAATCACCCAACTAGCACGACTTTAATATCACTACCTCCCTATCTCAAAACAATTATCAAGTATCAAGTTGATCATAGCATCCAATTCACTTCTTATGATAGTTTTTATTATACCCAACTTGGATGCTCATCATTCTAGGACATATTTATAACCATAGCAAATACCATGCTGTTCTAAAAGACTCTCAAAATAATATAAGTGAAGCATGAGATATCAACAATTTCTTCAAAATTAATCCACCGCCGTGCTCTAAAAGATATAAGTGAAGCACTAGAGCAAAAACTAGCTAGCTCAAAAGATATAAGTGAAGCACATAGCATATTCTAATAAATTTCAATCAAATAGGATTCTACCAAAAGTTGTGTTACAGAAAGGATTATTGTGGTAAACTAAAAAGCAAAGACTAATATAATACACGATGCTCCAAGCAAAACACATATCATGTAGCAAATAAAAATATAGCTCCAAGTAAAGTTACCAATGAACGAAGACGAAAGAGGGGATGCCTTCCGGGGGCATCCCCAAGCTTAGGCTTTTGGCTATTCTTGAATATCTTGGGGTGACATAAGCATCCCCAAGCTTAGGCTTTTGTTACCCTTTATTCCATAGTCCATCAAATCTCTACCCAAAACTTGAAAACTTCACAACACAAAACTCAACAGGAAATCTCATAAGCTCTGTTAGTGAAAGAAAACAAAACCACCACATAAGTTACTGTAATGAACTCATTATTTATTTATATTGGTGTTAAACCTACTGTATTCCAAGTTCTCTATGGTTCATACCCTTACATACTAGCCATATATGCATCAAAATAAGCAATCAACACACGAAAAACAGAATCTGTCAAAAACAGAATAGTGTGTAGCAATCTGTAACTAATGCAAACTTCTGGAACTTTAAAAATCCTACCAAACTAGGAAGTCCTAAAAAATGTGTTTATTGAACAGCAGCAAAAAGAATCAATGAAAAATCTTGTTTCTGTGATTTATTGATTTTTTTCTCGTGAGCGCAAAGTTTCTGTTTTTCAGCAGAATCAAATCAACTCATATTATAGGTTATCCTATAGGTTCTACTTGGTACAAACACTAAATAAAACATGAAAACACATCTAAAAAAAGTAGAAACAAAATTTATTACTAAACAGGAACAAAAACAATAACCACAAAGAAAATTGGGTTGCCTCCCAACTAGCGCTATCGTTTAACGCCCCTAGCTAGGCATAAAAACGAAGATAGATCTAAGTAGTGCCATCTTTGGCACTTGATTCATAGGTAGCTCGCATGATAGATTCATAAGGTAATTTGACTTTATTTCTTGGAAAGTGTTCCATGCCTTTCTTTAATGGAAATTGGAATCTAATATTCCCTTCCTTCATATCAATAATCGCACCGATCGTTCTAAGGAAAGGTCTACCAAGTATAATAGTGCAAGAAAGATTGCAATCTATATCAAGAACGATAAAATCAATGGGCACCAAATTTCTATTAGCAACAATTAGAACATCATTGATTATTCCCATTGGCTTTTTAATGGTGGAATCCGCAAGGTGCAAATTTAAAGAGCAATCATCAAGATCATGGAAACCTAGAGTACCACATAAAGTTTTCGGAATCGTGGAAACACTAGCACCCAAATCACACAAGGCAAAACCCTCATAATCTTTAATTTTAATCTTTATAGTAGGTTCCCACGCATCATTAAGTTTTCTAGGTATAGAAACTTCCAAATTAAGTTTTTCATCAAAAGATTGCATCAAGGCATCGACAATATGTTTGGTAAAGGCTTTATTCTGACTATAAGCATGAGGAGAATTAACAACGGATTGCAACAAGGAAATACAACTTTATAAAGAACAATTATCATAATCAAAATCCTTGAAATCCGAGATAGTGGGTTCAATACTATTTAAAGTCATGACCTCTCCAATCCCACTTTTACCAAATTTAGCATTAAGATCTAAAAACTCCGAAATCTTGGGACGCCTTCTAAATAAAGTTGACTCATCTCCGGTCCCATTATTATCAAGATTCATATTGCAAAATAAAGATCTAATACGGGACACATCAATAACTTTAAGATATTCATCATTATTTTCATCTAACTTTTCTGGTTTGGCAGCCATCTTATTGACTAAGGTGGCTTGCTTATCAGAAATTTGGGCTATAGCCTTCCCAAGCCGGGTTATTTGAGAGTTCACACCATGGAATTCTTTATTCATATCATCAAGCTCCTTATTCATAAGACCCAAAAAATCTTTTTGTTCTTTAAACTCTTTTCTAAAGAAATTATTATGCTCAAATTGCAAATTCATAAAGCTTCTAATATTCGACTCAATTTCTTCGAACCTCCTAAGAAGGAGGTCGGTACTCTTAGGCAAAGCCATGAGGACAAACAGGCACACAAGCAAACAGAAAAAGGCAAGCGAACGAGAGAGGAAGAAGAAGGCAAACGGAAAAGAAAGGAGATTGGGAAAGAGAGGGCGAATAAAACGGCAAGGGTGAAGTGGGGGAGAGGAAAGCGAGAGGCAAATGGCAAATAATGTAGAGACGAGCGAATCGGTCCAATCGAGTTTGCCTGACCAACTCTCTGGTTAGCTGATTACCAAAGTTGGTCCAATCGAGTTTGTGTAATCGGTCAAACCGAGATTACGTTATGCCCTAACCCTAATGATATCGGTCCTGCTACGTCTTGAGCTTGAGTTGGTTTTCCTTGAAGAGGAAAGGGTGATGCAGCACAGTAGCGTAAGTATTTCCCTCAGTTTTTGAGAACCAAGGTATCAATCCAGTAGGAGTCTCCTCACAAGTCCCATGAACCTACACAAACAAACAAAGAACTCGCAACCAACGCGATAAAGGGGTTGTCAATCCCTTCACGAACACTTGTGAAAGTGAGATCTGATAGAGATAATATGATAAGATAAATATATTTTTGGCATTTTATAATATAGATGCAGAAAATAAAGATGCAAATAAAAGTAGATTGGAAGCTTATATGATAAAAGATAGACCCGGGGGCCATAGGTTTCACTAGAGGCTTCTCTCAAGATAGCATAAATATTACAGTGGGTGAACAAATTACTGTCGAGCAATTGATAGAAAAGTGAATAATTATGAGATTACCTAGGCATGATCATGTATATAGGCATCACGTCCGCAACAAGTAGACCGACTCCTGCCTGCATCTACTATTATTACTCCACACATCGACCGCTATCCAGCATGCATCTAGAGTATTAAGTTCATAAGAACAGAGTAACACATTAAGAAAGATGACATGATGTAGAGGGATAAACTCAAGAAATATGATATAAACCCCATCTTTTTATCCTCGATGACAACAATACAATACGTGTCTTGCAACCCTTTCTGTCACTGGGTAAGAACACCGCAAGATTGAACCCAAAGCTAAGCACTTCTCCCATGGCAAGAAAGATCAATCTAGTAGGCCAAACCAAACCGATAGTTCGAAGAGACTTGCAAAGATAACTCAATCATACATAAAAGAATTCAGAGAAGATTCAAATATTATTCATAGATAAACTTGATCATAAACCCACAATTCATCGGATCTCGACAAACACACCGCAAAAAGAGATTACATCGAATAGATCTCCACAAGAGAGGGGGAGAACATTGTATTGAGATCCAAAAAGAGAGAAGAAGGCATCTAGCTAATAACTATGGAATCGAAGGTCTGTGGTAAACTACTCACAAATCATCGGAGGGGCTATGGTGTTGATGTAGAAGCCCTCTGTGGTGGATTCCCCCTCCGGCAAAATGTCGGCGATGGCTCCAAGATGGGATCTCGCGGATACAGAAGGTTACGGTGGCGGAAATATTTCTTTGGTGGCTCCCTGGATGTTTTCGGGGTATGTAGGCTTATATAGGAGGAAGAAGTATGTTGGTGGCCGCCCAAGGGGCCCATGAGACAGGGGGCGCGCCCTGTAGGGGTGGGCGCGCCCCCCACCCTCGTGGCTGTCTCGGCTGCTTCTTGACTTGCACTCTAAGTCCTCCGGATCATGTTCGTTCCAAAAAACACGCTCCCGAAGGTTTCATTCCGTTTGGACTCCGTTTGATATTCCTTTTCTTCGAAATACTGAAATAGGCAAAAAACAGCAAGACGGGCTGGGCCTCCGGTTAGTAGGTTAGTCCCAAAAATGATATAAATGTGTAAAATAAAGCCCATAGACATCCAAAACAGGTAATATAATAGCATGTAACAATCAAAAATTATAGATACGTTGGAGACGTATCAGCTCCCACCGAGTTGACGGTCGGTCCCACCGAAATTTCCTAACGGTCACATTATGCACTGAATCAGTCTGACCGAGTTTTCTAATTCGGTCCCACCAAGTTTGGTATATTGTGTGTAACGGTTAGATTTTGTGTGGAGGCTATATATACCCCTCCACCCTCTCCTCATTTGTGAGGGAAGCCATCAGAACGTGCCTACACTTCCACTACTCATTTTCTGAGAGAGAACCACCTACTCATGTGTTGAGACCAAGATATTCCAATCCAACCATATGAATCTTGATCTCTAGCCTTCCCCAAGTTGCTTTCCACTCAAATCAGCTTTCTGCCAAATCCAATCCTATGAGAGTGAGTTGAGTGTTGGGGAGACTATCATTTGAAGCACAAGAGCAAGGAGTTCATCATCAACACACCATCTATTACCTTTTGGAGAGTGGTGTCTCCTAGATTGGTTAGGTGTCACTTGGGAGCCTCCGACAAGATTGTGGAGTTGAACCAAGGAGTTTGTAAGGGCAATGAGATCGCCTACTTCGTGAAGATCTACCCTAGTGAGGCAAGTCCTTCGTGGGCGATGGCCATGGTGGAATAGACAAGGTTGATTCTTCGTGGACCCTTCGTGGGTGGAGCCCTCCGTGGACTCGCCCAGCCGTTACCCTTCGTGGGTTGAAGTCTCCATCAATGTGGATGTACGATAGCATCACCTATCTGAACCACGCCAAAAACATCCGTGTCTCCTATTGCGTTGGCACTCTCCATACCCATCCCATTACATTCTTGAAAGTTGCATGCTTTACTATCCGCTGCTCATATACTCTTTGCATGCTTGCTTGAATTGTATTAAGATTGCTTGACTTGTGCTAATTTGTTAAAATCTGCCAAGAACTAAAATTGGGAAAAGGTTAAGTTTTTATTTGGTCAAGTAGTCTAATCACC
>NC_041381.1:505520065-505533551 GCF_002162155.2 Triticum dicoccoides | reverse complement strand
CTCCTACTAGATTCATACCTTGGTTCTCATACTGAGGGAAATATTTATCTCTACTTTGTTGCGTCACCCTTTCCTCTTCAATGGAAAAAAACAACGCAAGCTCAAGAAGTAGCAGTTATCAACAGGGCAGCTCTTAGGGATAACAAAAGGTAGTGTTGTTGTGGCAGCTCCTTGACTAATGATGGACCATACAGTAGAAGAAATGAATTTTTTAGCCAATTCAAATTTATCTGGTGTTAACAGTGTGACTGACAGAAAATTCACCCAATCCACGGGCACCTGTATGATATCCTTGCCGCCTTCTGTTGGAGCAAAGTGTCCCTTCCAAACCTTTGCACCCTCTATTCCAATAAGCTGCTCTTGATTGCTCATGTTGCCAACTGTGATATCCTTTAGAATATGTTCTGCTTGTTCCTCTCTTGGAAACTGTTTTGCACCTGGGTTATGTACCTGATTAGAAAATATAGGGTTTGGAAAACCTTGGGGTGCAGTCATATCTGAATCTTCTTTCTCACCTGCATCTTGTTGAATATAAGTGCCCTCCAAATCAAGAGCAGTACGAGTTATAATAGGGTCAGAGCTCATAGTTCCTGCCTCAACTGTTTTTACAATGATATTCAGATGTTCTGCATGAGTCTTACAAGTGTCATCCATAGGTGCATCTTGCCTATTGATGTGAGGAATAGGTAGATCAACCAGATTAGGTGTACCCCTCAAAGTAGCCTCCTTACAATTAGTTGTGACATGGGCCAGAAGCTCAAAATACATAGGGTCTACCATGTCATCTCATCAAAAGCACTATTTAATTTAACATATGCTTGTCCGAATGGGCATGGCTCAATCTCAATGAAACCCATCTGGCTGTCAGCAACCAATTAGACAATGCCCCTCTGATGGTACCAAATGCCACCGGCAGATTAGGCATTCGGGACGATGCTTGCAATCGCCCATTCTTTGTGCGCCATAGGAGCCGCTCCAGTGATGACCCTAATGCGAGCGGGTCTGCCCTCTGTAAGGGCATATTTATCCTTAAGGTGTTTTGGTGATTGATGAAAATGCTTTTGAGGACTAATCGTGTGTGTTGAGCTTTCAGAGATTCATCCTTTGGCACGAGACGATTCCCTCCCCTCGGAGTGTTATTCAAGACGGTGCAGCTCTTTCACTTCTATGTTGGTGGACTAGTTTAGTAGGAGTCACCGTACTATCAAGAGGGGGTCCGCTTTGGTAAGGCTTGGGTGGAATCAACATGTACACATCCTTGTCACACCCTCTGAGCCTTTCCGCTTCAATGGAGAGCTCTTTCCCCTTCTTTTGAGCTTCGTTTGGTCCCAACGGTAGTACCGCTCGAGTGCTACAAGCGGCAGTACCGCTCCATAGCGGTAGTACCGCTTGAAGCCCTCCGCCGTAGTACTGCTGCGGCTCCGTGCTCCTACTGCCTCGACTCGAGGGTTCCTTTTCTCGTGTCGGGTTTTGCGGCACTAGTTGCGGTAGTAGAGGCGATAGTGCCGCTCTTAAGCGGTAGTATCGCCCTTACCTCCACGGTAGTACCGCTCTGGGTGATCCTTCGCTCCTCTCTTCTGCGCGGCAGTACTGCAAGGTGGGATGGTAGTACCGCTGGCCATAGCAGTAGTACCGCCCACCCCAACGGTAGTACCGCTCTAGGTCCAGATCCTTCGCTCCCCTCTTCTACGCGGCAGTACCACAAGGTGGGACGGTAGTACCGCTGGCAACATCGGTAGTACCGCCCATCCCAATGGTAGTACCTCTCTCTGTGGGGCTGCTTTGGGGGGTAATAGTTGGATTGTTCCCCCCACTATATAAGGGGGTCTACTTCCCCAAAGTTGACCTACCTGTTCCCCCAAAAAGCTCCATTGTTGCTCCAAGCTCCATTTTCGCCCGATCTCTCTCCCTAGCCAATCAAACTTGTTGATTTGCTCAGGATTGGTTGAGAAGGCCCCGATCTACACTTCCACCAAGATAAATTTGATTCCCCCACTAATCCCTAGCGGATCTTGTTACTCTTGGGTGTTTGAGCACCCTAGACGGTTGAGGTCACCACGAAGCCATAGTCCATTGTGGTGAAGCTTTGTGGTGTCGTTAGGAGCCTCCAATTAAGTTGTGGAGATAGCCCCAACCTTGTTTGTAAAGGTTCGGTCGCCGCCTTCAAGGGCACTAATAGTGGAATCACGGCATCTCGCATTGTGTGAGGGCGTGAGGAGAATACGGTGGCCCTAGTGGCTTCTTGGGGAGCATTGTGCCTCCACACCGCTCTAACGGAGACGTACTTCCCTCAAAAGTAAGGAACTTCGGTAACACATCCTCGTCTCCATCGGCTCCACTCTGGGTTATTTCGTGCCTTTACTTGTGCAAGCTTATTTGTGTTGTTTCCCTTGCTTGCTTGTGCACTTGTTGTTTGTTGCATCATATAGGTTGCTCACCTAGTTGCATATCTAGACAACCTACTTTGATGCAAACTTTAATTTGGTAAAGAAAAGCTAAAAATTGTTAGTTGCCTATTCACCCCCCCCCTAGTCAACTATGTTGATCTTTTCATTTGGTATCAGAGCTTCATCTCTTTATTAAGGACTTTGCCATCTGAAGAGTATGGTTGACACCATAGACGGTTGGGAGGAGCACTCCGGTGTGAATCTGAGCTCGTCTACGGCCGATGGGGGAAACACGGTCTCTCATGAGGAATCTAATGTGGATTTGGACACATTGAAAACCTCCATGACGACCGAGGTTGAAAGCATGTTTAATAAATTCTTAGATGGACTTAAACTATCTACCTCGCCTATGAAACTGGGTGATCCCGCTAACAAGGTGACGGAAGCTAACTCCGACAAGGGGGAAGCTAATAGTGAAAAGGGTCCTTCTACTAGTGGTCGAAATGGCACCGGCATCTTTGCCCATGTGGAACCTCCGACTTATGGAGGACTCGATTCCCTCTACTCATTTAAATCATGTCGGCCCTCCTCCTAAGATTGTGAAAAATGAGAACTTTGATTCTTGGGTGTATCACTTCAAGCGTCATTTAAATCATGTGAATACTAATCTTTGGAGAATCATTGAAGAAGTTTTCTATCCACATGACCGAAGCAACTTCACCCCTAGAGAAGCCGTGGATATTCAATTCAATGAGAATGCTCTCTTCATCATCCAAGATGCTATTCTCCCTAAAGATCTCCCTCATATTCGACACTACGCCATGGCCAAAGACGCATGGCATTGCGTTGTGTCTCTCTATCGGGGAAGCGCAAGCATTCAACGCTCCAACTATGAAGTGGTGCAAGATGAAGCCGATGAGTTTGCAATGAAAGAAGATGAAGAACCTCGTGAGCTCTTTCGGAGAGTAACCAAACTCACGGTCTCACTCCGAGATCATGGGAGCAAGGACACGGATGACAATTGGATCAAGAGCAAGTTCCTCAAGGACATGATGCCCTACAACAAGGCCATGTCCTCCGTCATCCATCAAAGACCGGACTTCCACTCCATGACCTCAAGTGAAGTGTTGGATGAGTTTGTTGCAATGAGCATCTTGGACTAGACCACCAACAATGCGGTGCTCCTTTCTCAAAGATCAAAGAAGTCCAATCTTGCCTTGAAGGCCAAGGTCATTGTGGAAGAAGAGGAAGAAGAGGAATATGAGGAGGGCAATCCCGAGGATACAAAGTATGATTATCATGAGCACATGGCTCTTGCTTCAAGGCAATTTTGGAGCAAGAAGAACACAAGGCCCAATTTCAACAAGAACAATTCAAGTGGGTTCAAGGGAAAGCAACGAGTGAGAACTTATTACAATTGTGGCAATGTGAGTCACTTTGTTGTGGATTGTCCATACGAGAAGCGGGAAGACAATGGTGGCAAGCTCATTCGAAAAGACAAAGCCAAGTCCTTCCCTAATAAGAACAACTTCACCAAAAAGACTCCTACTTGAGGGTTAGTGGTCCAAGAAGAATACCATGAGGATGACGATGATGATGAAGATGGAGAAGCAATGGCCATGGCTTCCGTTGCCATTGCCACTACTCCCCGGGTGTCTCTCTTCGATTCACCCAACGCGAACATCACCGCCAAGTGCCTCATGGCTAAAGCCACTAACAAGGTAACCCCCAACATCAAAACCACCATCATTACTAATCCCTCCTTGACGGATTGCATTGATGAAAATGAGGGGTCTAATGAAGAGATGACTGAATTTGAGTCTTTTATGAATAAACTCAAGGGCAAATCCAAGAATCACTTTGTTGTGCTCTTGGAACAACTTGGTGAAACCAATGACATGATCGAGGCTCATGAAGAAACCATCTCTAAGATGGAAGGTCATAGTCGTGACTATGCCGATGAGATATCGGATCTCTCTAACGCTCTTGAGGAAGAGTGTGGTCATCGTTTGGATTCTGAGGAGTCACACAACGATGACCATGCTAAATTAAAGAAAGATCTTGATCATGCTCTTGTTGTATCTCGTGTGCTAACTTCCGAGAAGGCTAAACTTGGGGTTGACCATGCTAGACTCAAGGAAGAGTTTGATTTACTCGAAAAGGCCCACAAGGTATTGAAGGGTGCTCATGCTAGCCTCAAGGAGTCTCATGATCAACTCCAAGTGAAGCTAACCAAAGAAAAGGCCACTTTTCCTCATATGGTATTAATTGATAATGCAAATGCCACTAACCCGTGTTGTGAGCATGTGCATCTTGTGGAGGAGAATGCCAAGTTAAAGGAGCAAATTGAGAAAGGCCTTGTGACGTGCATACAAGGTGAGAAGAACCTCAATGACCTTTTGAGCAATCAAAAGGAAGTTGTGACCAAGGAGGGAATTGGGTTCGCACCCAAGTCCAAGAACAAGAAGAAGAACAACAAGGCCAAACAACCTCTCAAGCAAACTTTTGTGAAGGAGGGAGAGGGTGATCCTAAGGAGAAGAAGAACAATGTGAAGGTGGTGATGTCAAAAAGGGCAAAGCCACCTCTTCCAGCCGGCGAATTTAACCCTTCTTATGTGTTGTGCCGTGCTAGTGATGGGCATGTTTATGCTAAATTTGTTGGTTCTTCTTATGAGTACAATGAATGGTCTATTTGGGTTCCTAAGACCCTTGTTACTAACATCAAAGGACCCATTACTAAATGGGTACCTAAAACCAAGCATTGATCTCTTGTAGGTGTTTGCTTCCGGTGGGGGATCATGGTTGCTTGATAGTGGAGCAACAAATCAGACCGGGAGCAAGGACTTGGTGGTGGACATGCACATGATGCCATCTATGCCCACCAATGTCGAGTGGGGTGATGCCTCGTCTTCTAAGGTATTGGGTCTTGGCAAGATTGTCATTTCTCATGATTTAACAATCAAGAATGTCATGCTTGTTGAGTCCCTTGCGTACAATCTACTTTCGGTTTGTCAACTTGCGCTCATGGGGTTTGCCACCTTCTTTGATATTGATACCGTGGCCCGCTTGTGGAGCAAGACTCTTAAAGTAGCCTTTGTTGGGCATGTCGAGAACGGTCTCTATGTGATTAAATTTTCGGAGCGACCCACTAAGACCGCGACATGCCTAATGGCCAAAGTTGATGTGGGATGGCTTTGGCATCACCGTTTAGCCCCACGTCAATATGAGATCTTTGCAAAGTCTTCTCAAGGGGGAGCATGTTCGTGGACTAACAAATGTTAGTTTTGCTAAAGATCATACTTGCAGTGCTTGTATCGAAGGAAAGCTTCATGAAAAGGCTCACCCTCCCATGACTATCATCTACTCAAAGAGACCCTTGGAGCTCCTTCACATGGATCTTTTTGGGCCTCCATCCTTTGATAGGCTTGTGGGTAGAAAGTATTGCTTGGTGATTGTGGATGATTATTCAAGGTACACTTGGGTATTCTTCTTCAAGAGGAAGAGTGAGACTCAACAAACCGTCATCGACTTTGCAAATGAAGCTCAACGTCAACATGATGCAAAGATCTTGACAATAAGAAGTGACAACAGCACCGAGTTCAAGAACTACACCTTGGATGAGTTTCTTAGTGATGAGGGGATCAAATATCAATATGCTGCACCATATACCCCTCAACAAAATGGTGTCGCGGAGAGGAAGAACCAGACGTTGATGGATGCGGCAAGGACCATGATGGCAGAGTTCAAGTCTCCATACAACTTTTGGGCCAAAGCCATCACCACAGCATGTCATGCTTCCAATCGGCTCTATCTCCGCAAAGGATTGAACAAGACTCCTTACAAAATACTTACCGGTAACAAGCCCAACCTCAAGTACTTCCGAGTGTTCGGGTGTAAGTGTTTCATTCTCAAGAAAGGTGTT
The DNA here is from genome assembly GCF_002162155.2 of Triticum dicoccoides. Classification (NCBI taxonomy): domain Eukaryota; kingdom Viridiplantae; phylum Streptophyta; class Magnoliopsida; order Poales; family Poaceae; genus Triticum; species Triticum dicoccoides. The sequence goes on along the minus strand of NC_041381.1, from coordinate 505,527,242 downwards.
AGTTTGACTAAATTTGAGGCTAGAGCTTATGAAGGCATATTTGTTGGTTATGCTACAAACTCTCATGCTTACCGTGTCCTCAACAAGTCCACCGGACTCATTGAGGAGACGTGTAATGTAGAGTTTGACGAGAATAATAGCTCCCAAGTGGAGCAAAGTGGTATTTGTGATGTAGGTGATAAAATTCCTCCTCAATCCATAATAAGAATGGGTGTGGGTCATATCCTACCCATTGAGGAACCCCTTGTGTCCGAAGGAGAAGGATAATGCTTCACTCAAGTGGAGCCATCACCAACCCAAGACCCACACGCTTCCGAAGAACAAAGTGAAAGCCCTCAAACTCATGAACAAGATCAAGGGCAAGATCCACCTCAAAATGGTGGTGAACCACTACATGATGCCCAAGATCAAGTTCTCTCTTTCGAGCAAGTTCAAGATCAAGAGCAAGCTCAAGATTAAGAACAAGCTCAAGATGGCGCTCAAGATGATCAAGTTTCCCCTCCTCTTTCCACTTCCGAGGAGGAATTAGAGCGTCGAGCCGTGAAGATTGCTTCCAAGCTCACCACCAAAGGTCATCTCATGGAGAATGTGGTTGGAAGCCTAAGAAAGGGGGTAAGCACTCGTAGACAATTAGCAAACTATTGTGAACATCACGCGTTTGTCTATTGTGTTGAACCCCAAAAGGTCTATGAGACGCTCGAAGATTCGGATTGGCTCAATGCCATGCATGAAGAACTCAACAACTTCAAGTACAACAAGGTGTGGAGATTGGTGCCAAGGCCTTCGGGGAACCACAATGTCATTGGAACCAAGTGGATATTCAAGAACAAGCAAGATGCTCATGGGAACATTGTTCGCAACAAGGCAAGATTGGTAGAACAAGGCTACTCCCAAGTCGAGGGTATCGACTACGGTGAAACCTTTGCTCCTGTTGCTCGCCTTGAATCCATTCGTTTGTTGATTGCTTATGCTTCCCATCACAACTTTAAGTTACAACAAATGGATGTGAAGAGTGCTTTTCTTAATGGTCCTATTAATGAGTTGGTTTATGTCAAGCAACCCCCCGGGTTCGAGGATCCCTACTTCCCATATCATGTGTATCAACTCGATAAGGCACTCTATGGCCTTAATCAAGCCCCACGTGCGTGGTATGACCACCTTACCGAGTTGTTGCAAGATCGTGGATATGAGGTTGGGCAAATCGATCCCAATCTTTTTACTAAGAAGGTCAAAGGGGAGTTGTTTGTATGCCAACTATATGTTGATGATATTATATTTGGTTCCCCTAACAAAGCATTCAATGAGGAATTTGCTGCTCTCATGACATCTAAGTTCAAGATGTCTTCGATGGGAGAGTTGAAGTTCTTCCTTGGTTTCGATATCAAGCAAAGAAGAGAAGGTACCTTCATCAACCAAGCCAAATACACTCAATACATGCTAAAAAGATTCAAGCTAAGCGATGTCAAGCCGGCTTCGACTCCAATGCCCACCAAGTGCCAACTTGACATTGATCCCAATGGTAAAGCTGTGGATTAAAAGGTATATTGCTCCATGATTGGCTCCTTGCTTTACCTTTGTGCATCTAGACCGGATATCATGTTGAGTGCGGGAATGTGTGCACAGTTTCAAGCCGCACCGAAGGAAAGCCACTTTGTGGCGGTCAAGCGAATCTTCCGATATTTGGCTCATACCCCAAACTTTGGCTTATGGTACCCAAGAGGAGCAAACTTCAAGCTAGAAGGTTATACGGATTCCGATTGGGCGGGAGACAAAGTGGATAGGAAGTCCACTTCTGGAGGGAGCCAATTTCTTGGTTGCTCTTTGGTGAGTTGGTCTTCCAAGAAGCAAAGTTGTGTGTCTCTCTCGTCCACCGAAGTGGAGTATGTGGCAGCCGGTAGTTGTTGTGCACAACTCCTATGGATGAGGCAAACTTTAAAGGAGTACGGTGTCATTTGTGACAAAGTGCCTCTTTGGTGTGACAATGAAAGTGCCATCAAGATTTCTCTCAACCTGATGCAACACTTCATGACGAAGCATATTGAGATTCGGTATCACTTCATTCGGGATCATATTAGGCGAATGGAGATCGAGCTCAAGTATGTCAACACTCATGATAACCTTCCAGATATTTTCACGAAGCCCTTGGATGAAGCAAGATTTCGTGAGTTAAGGCATGAGCTAAATATCATTGATTCGAGCAATGTGACTTGAACCCTTGCACACCCCACCAATCTCAACTTGTTGTCTAGTTTAGGTGTAGGCATGGACATAGCGGGAGTGTTGTTCTCTCAATGAACTCTCCCTCCCCCCATTATGCATAAATTGATCAACTCTTTCACATTAGCCATTTTTTATGGTACTTGTGCTTCAAGGACGAGTTTTGGTCAAGGGCCCAAGGTTAAAATCTCCACGGCGCCATACCTCTTGACTCAAACATAGGTGGCCTCGGCCACCGCCCTCTCTTGAAGAGGTGTGTTTCTTGTCCCCGTGCTAGTGTTCTCGCTGCCGAGGTGTCTTTCCTCTTCCTGCTGTTGGTTTTCCCTTCTTTTTGAGCAAAGTCGTTTGTTGTCTAGTGTTGAGGCTTGTTGGGCGGTACTACTACTGGTGGTGCGCGGTACTACCGCTTATGTTGACAAGCGGTACTGCCGCCCACCAGCACGGTACTATCGCTAAGGGGCGGGACCAGGGGTTTATGTAGAGGCAGGGGGAGGTTTCATCTCCCCCATACCCATTCGTTCCGCCCCCTCGTTCCTCTTCGTCTCTCCAGCATCGCCTCGCCGTGGGAGGGCTCTGGCGGGCCGTCGTCTCCGGGCCGTCCCTCTCCATTTCCTTCAGTGGAATCGATCCCTGCCTCATCCTCTTGCCATAGATGTCGGTATTGCCCCCGTTCCTCCTCTCTTTTTGTCTAGATTTCAGATGTAGTGTCTTAGGGGCAATAGTGGTTGCATCTCTCGATTTTTGGCTAAATCTAGGCTTGAGTAGGTTGGCGAAGGCAACTAGACTATTTGGATTCATGATTGATAGGATTATTTTTGAATTTTGTAGGCCGGTGCCGGATTTGACCATGGAAGTAGGGAACCGCCATTTCCCCGTCTCGAGCGGTACTATGCTCCCTTTGGCGCGGTACTACCGCTCGGGTGGTACTGCCGCTTTCGGATCGCGGTACTACCGCTGCTTGCCCAGTTCCTTGCATGTTCCTGCCATTTCCTGATCTCATTCATTGTGTTTGTTGGCTTATGCTCGTTCTTTCTGGTTGTTTCGTGTGTTCGTGTGTTTGGTTCCAGGTGATGAACATCCTGAGCCGCAAGCCCGCCGTGTCAACCCCGGTCGTGCAACGTCAAAGCACTACCGCACATCTGAGTCAGTAGGAGGTTCATCTAGTGCTCCACCGTCGCCAACGGGTGCTTCCTCAAGTGCTCCAGCTCCGCCTCAGCTCAAGAAGAAGTCTGCTGTCAAGCCGAAGCCGAGGGGCAAAACTGTGACTGAAATGAATGCCAAGGAGTTCTGGGCAAGGCGTCGCCGCAACCCCTATGTGGAAGACCAAGAACCCACTTTGGTTAACCGTCCGTTCTGGAACCGCTTTCAGTTTGCCCTCTTCTTTGATGTGATCAAGGCCAAGAAGAATCTCTATGTTGATGTGCGCTCCATCGACACGGACTTTATGGAGAAAGACCGTGAGTACTTTGGTGAAGCCCTTCATATGTGCTCTTAGTTGAACATTCTCAGGATAATGCAGTTCAACAAGGACTTTGATGCAGATATAGTGGCTCAATTCTATGCCACTGTCCATCTAGGAACTGATGAGGATAGGACTTTGACTTAGATGACAAATGGCAAGTTGCTTTCTGTCAAATAGAAGGCTTTCATGGAGTTACTTGGGGTGGAAGATCACGGGCTTGAGACTCCAGTCGGCTTCCGCCCTCACCGCAGTGCAACCTCCACTCACAAGCAAGCCCTCTGGCCCTACTGTTCTGTCAAGATCCACCCCGAGACTAAGAAGGAAACCTATGAGATGCCTGCCTTTCTGTACATCCTTCACCATGTCTTCCGAGAGACTCTCTTCCCTCGCATCGGGAATCTGGATATGGTCCACTCCTATCTTGTGGACATGCTTCTCTTCTGCCAGCACGAGAAGGAAGCGAACACCGGCGAGTCCCTGGACATTTCTCATGTTATGTGGTTTGAACTTCTATCTGCTATCTCTGAGCGCAAGTGCCCGATTTATGGACCGTTCATCATGTTACTCATTGAGAAGGCCTGGGCACAGGTCTATCCTAGGGTCCTGCTGGAAACAGGAGATTTGATTTCTCTTGATATCAAGCGTCTGAGGAAGAAGGACAATTGGGGCACCCCGGACGCTAAAGCTGGGGGTACATCTTCTGTTGCTGCCATGGAGACCAAGGACGAAGCTCATGCTGATGATGACGCTGACTATGAGCCTTCTGGAGCAGAGCCCTCTTGGGCAAAGAAGCTCAAGCTCAAGATAAAGAAGCTTTTCTGCATGGAGTCTCATGGTTAGTACATGAATCATGCGGCTGAGAAGAAGGCCAGGGGACGTCACAAGGAGCTCATACATTAGTTGGGTGCGACCGTTAATAGTGGATCTGAGGGCCATATTACTGAGGAGGAGGAGTGGATTCAACAGCACTGCCCATGGACAGATTCAGACGCCGAGCAATTTCCGACCGATAACGGCGGTGCAGGCGATCCCGCTGGGATATGATGTTCGAGATTCTCAGCTTGCTATCACCTGGAGCTGTAGAAGCACTCTTTGCCTTTTTGGTGTCTTGATGCCAAAGGGGGAGAGAGTTTAGGGATTTGTGTCGTTTGTTGAAGTTGCGAGTGTTTCTTTGTGGTGTCGTTGTGTTTCCTCGCCTTTTGCTTTGTTTGGTTTTGTGCCAGTGAGACCTAAGTTCCTGTCATATGGTGTGAGACATATGCTACCTTATCTTTATATTATCATTATCTATGTCTATCTAGTACTTTGGTATCTTATGAGCTGCATGTTTATCCTGTTATATACCATGCTCTCATATATCCTGCTTAGGTTGTTGGTATCTAAAATATAGGGGGAGTGTTGATCCTAGTATATGTGGCGTGCAGTCCAAAGCACTTATCTAGAAAGCACACATCTAGGGGGAGCTCGTCTACACTTTAGAGATTGTGGGGTTTGCTTATGTCCTATGCCTTTTCTTGTTTGTGCAAATCCCGTATTATCATCAATTCACCAAAAAGGGGGAGATTGTAAGGGCATATTAATCCCTAAGGTGTTTTGGTGATTGATGACAATGCTGTTGCGGACTAATCGTGTGCGTTGAGTTTTCAGAGATTCATCCTTTGGCACGAGACGATTCCCTCCCCTCAGAGTGTTATTCAAGACGGTGCAGCTCTTTCGTTTCTATGTTGGTGGACTAGTTTCGTAGGAGTCACCGTACTATCAAGAGGGGGTCCGCTTTGGTAAGGCTTGGGTGGAATCAACACGTACACATCCTTGTCACACCCTCTGAGCCTTTCCGCTTGAATGGAGAGCTCTTTCCCCTTCTTTTGAGCTTCGTTTGGTCCCAGCGGTAGTACTGCGGGCCACAGCGGTAGTATCGCCCGAGTGCTACAAGCGGCAGTATCGCTCCACAACGGTAGTACCGCTTGAAGCCCTCCGTCGTACTACCATTGCGGCTCCGTGCTCCTACCGCCTCGACTCGAGGGTTCCTTTTCTCGTGTCGGGTTTTGCGGCACTAGTTGCGGTAGTAGAGGCGGTAGTACCACCCTTACCTCCACGGTAGTACCGCTCTGGGTCCAGATCCTTTGCTCCTCTCTTCTGCGTGGTAGTACCGCAAGGTGGGACAGTAGTACCGCTTGCCACAGCAGTAGTACCGCCCACCCCAGCGGTAGTACCGCTCTGGGTCTAGATCCTCCGCTCCCCTCTTCTGCGCGGTAGTACCGCAAGGTGGGACGGTAGTACCACTGGCCATAGCGGTAGTACTACCCATCCAGCGGTAGTACCTCTCTCTGTGGGGCTGCTTTGGGGGGTAACGGTTGGATTGTTCCCCCCACTATATAAGGGGGTCTTCTTCCCCAAAGTTGACCTACCTTGTAACGCCCCGAGACCGACGCTCCAGAAGGCTTCCAGATATTCCGAGTTTCATCGTGTGATTTGTTTTGTTTGTGCATTCATCATGCCATCATTTGCATTGCATCATGCCATCATATCATTAATTTTTAAAACCTCAACTAAATAAATTGTATGGATTTTTCGATCCATTTAAATCGAGGGAACTCACATGGTGACTTCTCTTTAAAACATATCCTCTCGATATTTAGGGAGCTATAATAAAATATTCCATTGTTTTGGAATCACCAAAACACACTTACAAAATAATTTCGTTCCTTTTCTGCTTCAAGTTTGGTCTCCAACTTTGCCATTTATTATTTCATCATTTTCCGGAACTCCACCAAAAATCCGAACATTTTTGGACCTCCCCAAACCTCACTTCCGTTCAAACCCATTTGAATTAAATTCAAATGAGTTTGAATTTAAATCTTTCAATCATGCCTCTTTCTATTTTTCTTGGTACGAGCATGTTTTTGTGAGTCCGGGAAAATTATCCCCATGCGCAAATCTTTCCCCTAACCTCTCTTTCTTTTCTTCCCTTTCCTTTCTTTTTCTCTGTTTTAAGGAAATAAGGGATTAGCCAGAGAGAGGGATGCAGCCAGCCCAACAGCCTTGCAGCCCAGCAACCAGGCCGGCCCATTTGCATCATGGCCCAGCCGCCCCCCTCTCTAACCCTAGCCCTACCGCTCCCAGCGTAGCTCTGCTCGATCCCTTTCTCCTCCCCTCGTTCCTCCTCCAGCGCCGTCGCACGCACTCCCGCATCTCTCCCTCCTCGCGCTGCACCCCCCTGCCCGATCCTCCTGCATCTCTCCTCCCTCCTCTCGCTCGCACCGGTCCTCCCGATCCATCTGCGCCGAGCCCCGCGGCCGCTTCGTCCATGTCGCCCCGCGCCTCCGTCCCGCGAGATCGCCCGTGCTCCTTCCCCGCTTCAGACGCCTCGCCGTCCGAGCTGCTGCTCCCGTCGGCCTGCCACCGCGCCTCCTCGCTGAGGCCACCTGGTTCATCCTCCACGCCATGGCCAACCCGACCCCAAGCTCCTGCTGCAGCCGCTTCTTCCCAGCTCCGCCC
>NC_041381.1:505512329-505517719 GCF_002162155.2 Triticum dicoccoides | reverse complement strand
CTTTGAGTGTTGGTCCGAACTAGAGCCCTGTGCAGCGCCCCCTCGAGGAAACTCGAGGTTTGGTTTTAGTTGTACGGATTTCTCATCTGAATGTGCCCTGAGAAAGAGATATGTGCAGCTCCTATCGGGATTTGTCGGCACATTCGGGCGGTGTTGCTGGTTTAGTTTTACCCTGTCGAAATGTCTTGTTGTACCGGGATACCGAGTCATATCGGAACATCTCGGGTGGAGGTCTACTCCTTCGTTGACCGCGAGAGCTTGTCATGGGCTAAGTTGGGACACCCCTGCAGGGATTTGAACTTTCGAAAGCCGTGCCCGCGGTTATGGGCAGATGGGAATTTGTTAACGTCCGGTTGTAGAAAACCCGAAGTTGACCTTAATTAAAATACATTAACCGTGTGTGTAACCGTGATGGTCTCTTTCCGGCGGAGTCCGGGAAGTGAACACAGTGTTGGAGTTATGCTTGACGTAGGTTGCTATAGGATCACTTCTTGATCATACTTTTATCGACCGTGCCTTGCCCTCTCTTCTCGCTCTCTTTTGCGATTGTAGCCACCATATATGCTAGTCGCTTGCTGCAGCTCCACCTCATTACTCCATCCTTCCTATAAGCTTAAATAGTCTTGATCTCGCGGGTGCGAGATTGCTGAGTCCCCGTGGCCCACAGATACTTCCAAAACCAGTTTGCAGGTGCCTATGTTACCGAGTAGGTGACGCAACCAAGCTCAAGGAGGAGCTCGATGAAGATCTTGCCCTTTGTGTTGTTTCGTTCTAGTTGATCAGTAGTGGAGCCCAGTTGGGGTCGATCGGGGACCTTTGTCGCATTTGGGGTTCTTCTTTTATTTTGGTTCCGTAGTCGGGCCTTGATTGTATTTGGTTGATGTAATGCTTTATTCATGTAATTGAGTGAAGTGGCGATTGTAAGCCAACTATGTATCTCTTTTCCTTATGTATTACATGGGTTGTGTGAAGATTACCTCACTTGCGACATTGCTTTCAATGCGGTTATGCCTCTAAGTCGTGCTTCGACACGTGGGAGATATAGCCGCATCGAGGGCGTTTCAAGTTGGTAATCAGAGCCTTCCCCGACCTTAGGAGCCCCACTGCTTGATCGTTTTTAGCGGCCGAGTTGTGTCTAGAAAAATATTTTGAGTCATTTAGGATTATATATATCGAAGAGTTAGGAATTCTTTTTACTCCCCAGTCTCTTCATCGCTCTGGTAAGGCATCCTGACGTAGAGTTTTGACTCTTCTCTTCTCAAATTTCACTAAATTTTTTTTTAGGATCACGCGGGTATCTTGGAATCGTTCCGATGGTTTTATGATGAGAACATTGTCTTGGTGCCTCCTGTCAGGGGTTTAGTGGAAGTGTCCCGGGGAGTTGAGCTCTGAGGTGTTGTCGTCATAATTTTATCGTTGCAGTTCTGGAATACCTGAGTTTAGTACGCCGACATCGAAAATCTCTTTTATGCAGTTGTTGGTGAGATAACCCTGATAACCCAGTACTGAGGTGAGTATGGGAGTATTGCCATGACTTGTATAACGGATGCTTTTCGAAGGTTGAGGTAGATGATTTCCGAAGTTTTCTTGGTTATGTGTTGAAGGATGGATACAGCTGGATGTAGGATTTGTTAGTTTGGGTGAGATATTATGCTTCCCCTGTATCCCCAACACCTGATTGCATAACCAGAAAGGTTCGGGAGTTCCATAAGTGGGAATTCAAGTAGCTCTTAGGATATCTTTCCGACGGATGTATGATATGAAATTGGGGTTCGACGTCTAGTGGTCCGCCTATTCACGGTTGGTTTTACAGTGGTCTCGTTGTGTCTTAAAGAGTCCTTGGCTATGCCGACTCGGGGACGCTTCGTATGTTATGTGCACTGCCTTGTACATGATGGTGCTGTACACTCGAGCCCGTGTAGGCCCCACCACGAAAACTTCGGACGAAATCTCTATCATATGTTTGTTCTGGCTTATTTTGCAAGCCAATCCTTTGTTTTGTTTTGAGTTGTGGTATTCGAGTTGCTTCGAAGTCAAATGTTGATTCCATACCTTCTCCAAATGGTGTTCTCATATTCCTATGTGAATACTAATCCTTCTTGATCATCGAGTCTGTCTTGTCAATCCTTTTTTTTAACCGGTGTGTCTCTCCTCAAGTGGATCCGTTCACGTCAACATTTGCAAGATCATTTATCACTTCTTCTCAACGGTGTTTGTTTCATCCGTCTCCAAGTTGCCTTTGTTTTTCCCACCCTCCCTCCCTTTTGTTTTTCTTCAAGGACTAAGATTTCTTCTTCAAGTATCCATTTTATTGATGGGAAGTTTCTCCATTCTTTTCCGTTAATGTTCTTATCCGGTGATTCTCATGAAGATTCTAATGGAGCTTCAAGTTCGTCATTCCTCGTTCTTTTCTTCTCCGGTGGATTTAATTCAAGCTTTGGTATTAAGCATACTCCTTTTTTTCCAATGCTTTTCCTATGCCGGTGCACCTCTTAATCATCCATCTCTCGCTATTAAATTGTTCCGGAGTGCTCAAGATATCTCGAAGATTCGTGTTTCCACTCTGCATTCGTTCAAGCTATTTGGAGATTATTATCTCATTCAAGTCATTTAATTCAACCGGTGCAACATCTCTTTTAAATCTTTTCAACGGTGTTCTTTTGAGTGGGCCCTAACCCACAGGTCTTTTTCCAGGATCTTACCTGACTCTTCTTATTTTCCCGGTGTTACTCTCAAATTCTTTTCCAAGTTTGACGTAAGAATGAGTTATCATCAGTCAAATGCTTTTCTCCAAGATCTTTCAAATTCTTTTCATAGTTGGCTCAACCTCTTCGCTTTTGATTCTTCCGGTGTGCCTCAATAATTCTTGGTGGTGTTTCTCGTTGTCATTCTCATCATTTGAAGACCGAAGAAGAGTTTCTCTTTAATCTTGCTCTATTCTCTTCAAGATTCATGGTGCTAGCTTGTTGCCATCCTCTTATAATTGTTTTCGATTGTGAGAATCTTTTTTCACCCATCAGGAGATATTCAAGAGTCTTCTCAGTTTGTCATCCGGAGTCCATCAATTTAGGTTTATTTATTCTCAGCCGTCAGTTATCATTCTCCTATCTTGCCGGTGCATCTATCGAATATCCTCTAATCAGTTCTTGATCTCTTTGTTCTCATGTATCTAGTTTGTCTCAAGCACCTTCGTTCATTTGCTAATTCTTACCGGTGATGCACCCCTACTTCGATCATTTTCAATTCTTACGGTGGTTCTTTCAAGATCTCTCTTCCTTGTTCATCATATCAATTCATTTGTTGTTCCAATCCTACCGGTGGTTCGTCGAAGACCTTCTCAAGTTTACGCCATATCTCTCTTAATCCTTTCTACGAGAATAAGTAGTATGCCAAATCCGTTGATTGTCGTCAATCTAATTGGTGAAGGATAAGCATAACATAATTCTTATTCTTGTTCATCCAAGTGATTAATTCTTTATTCCGGAGGCCTTAAAATTCTCGGTTTCATTTGTTTCATCTTCTCTTTTTCCCGGAGTTCCAAGCTCTAATTATCACGGAGATCCATCTAAATCATTGCAAGGATTCACCTTGTGTTTTCAATTTCTCTTTCTTTTCATTCCTTTTGTTTACCGGAGTTCTTCATGGAGGTTCTACATGATGGTTCATCAAGGATTTAATTCCCTTCTCAAAGTTTTCATCGAGATTCTTTCCTAAGGAGCAAAAGCTTTCTTTATATGGTAATCCGGAGTGCAATTCTTTCTACCATATTTTGGAGGTGGTATTATGTCATTCTTGATAATTTGAGTTCATGTTCATGATTCACATGTTGTTAAGAATGAGTTATTTTTAAATCCATCAACCTCGTTGTTGGAGTTATCTTGTGCCATTCTTTCAATAGTTCCGGAGGCAGTGTGTTGTTGATTTCATCAAGTAACATCCCATCTTCTCACGTTCATGTTCTATTCCTTCCATGTTCAACCGGAGTACTGCCCGAATTCTTCCCCTCTCATCTTGTTTTAACCGGAGTGGTTTCGAATTCTATCTTGTCCATTAAACTCTTGATTCATGTCTTTGCAACCTTCAAGTTCTCGTAATGTTCCTTGTTCCTCTTTCTAACGGATTGTTTGCAATCTCGTTCATCTCCTTTGTATTCTTTCTTTCAATTTGTCAACCTCTCAAGGTTCTTTGGTTTCACTCATTGGTCAAAGAAGCAACTTAGTTTTACCTCTTCTCTTCCTCTTCCATTTCTCTCCGGTGCCATCCTAGATCTCGGGACGAGATCCTCTTGTAGTGGTGGAGTGTTGTAACGCCCCGAGACCGACGCTCCAGAAGGCTTCCAGATATTCCGAGTTTCGTCGTGTGATTTGTTTTGTTTGTGCATTCATCATGCCATCATTTGCATTGCATCATGCCATCATATCATTAATTTTTAAAACCTCAACTAAATAAATTGTATGGATTTTTCGATCCATTTAAATCGAGGGAACTCACATGGTGACTTCTCTTTAAAACATATCCTCTCGATATTTAGGGAGCTATAATAAAATATTCCATTGTTTTGGAATCACCAAAACACACTTACAAAATAATGTCGTTCCTTTTCTGCTTCAAGTTTGGTCTCCAACTTTGCCATTTATTATTTCATCATTTTCCGGAACTCCACCAAAAATCCGAACATTTTTGGACCTCCCCAAACCTCACTTCCGTTCAAACCCATTTGAATTAAATTCAAATGAGTTTGAATTTAAATCTTTCAATCATGCCTCTTTCTATTTTTCTTGGTACGAGCATGTTTTTGTGAGTCCGGGAAAATTATCCCCATGCGCAAATCTTTCCCCTAACCTCTCTTTCTTTTCTTCCCTTTCCTTTCTTTTTCTCTGTTTTAAGGAAATAAGGGATTAGCCAGAGAGAGGGATGCAGCCAGCCCAACAGCCTTGCAGCCCAGCAACCAGGCCGGCCCATTTGCATCATGGCCCAGCCGCCCCCCTCTCTAACCCTAGCCCTACCGCTCCCAGCGTAGCTCTGCTCGATCCCTTTCTCCTCCCCTCGTTCCTCCTCCAGCGCCGTCGCACGCACTCCCGCATCTCTCCCTCCTCGCGCTGCACCCCCCTGCCCGATCCTCCTGCATCTCTCCTCCCTCCTCTCGCTCGCACCGGTCCTCCCGATCCATCTGCGCCGAGCCCCGCGGCCGCTTCGTCCATGTCGCCCCGCGCCTCCGTCCCGCGAGATCGCCCGTGCTCCTTCCCCGCTTCAGACGCCTCGCCGTCCGAGCTGCTGCTCCCGTCGGCCTGCCACCGCGCCTCCTCGCTGAGGCCACCTGGTTCATCCTCCACGCCATGGCCAACCCGACCCCAAGCTCCTGCTGCAGCCGCTTCTTCCCAGCTCCGCCC
>NC_041381.1:505499753-505509607 GCF_002162155.2 Triticum dicoccoides | reverse complement strand
GTGTTGGAGTTATGCTTGACGTAGGTTGCTATAGGATCACTTCTTGATCATACTTTTATCGACCGTGCCTTGCCCTCTCTTCTCGCTCTCTTTTGCGATTGTAGCCACCATATATGCTAGTCGCTTGCTGCAGCTCCACCTCATTACTCCATCCTTCCTATAAGCTTAAATAGTCTTGATCTCGCGGGTGCGAGATTGCTGAGTCCCCGTGGCCCACAGATACTTCCAAAACCAGTTTGCAGGTGCCTATGTTACCGAGTAGGTGACGCAACCAAGCTCAAGGAGGAGCTCGATGAAGATCTTGCCCTTTGTGTTGTTTCGTTCTAGTTGATCAGTAGTGGAGCCCAGTTGGGGTCGATCGGGGACCTTTGTCGCATTTGGGGTTCTTCTTTTATTTTGGTTCCGTAGTCGGGCCTTGATTGTATTTGGTTGATGTAATGCTTTATTCATGTAATTGAGTGAAGTGGCGATTGTAAGCCAACTATGTATCTCTTTTCCTTATGTATTACATGGGTTGTGTGAAGATTACCTCACTTGCGACATTGCTTTCAATGCGGTTATGCCTCTAAGTCGTGCTTCGACACGTGGGAGATATAGCCGCATCGAGGGCGTTTCATACCTCTTCCCCCAAAAAGCTCCATTGTTGCTCCAAGCTACATTTTCGCCCGATCTCTCTCCCTGGCCAATCAAACTTGTTGATTTGCTCGAGATTGGTTGAGAAGGCCCCGATATACACTTCCACCAAGAGAAATTTGATTCCCCTACTAATCCCTAGCGGATCTTGTTACTCTTGGGTGTTTGAGCACCCTAGACGGTTGAGGCCACCGCGAAGCCATAGTCCATTGTGGTGAAGCTTCGTGGTGTCATTGGGAGCCTCCAATTAAGTTGTGGAGATAGCCCCAACCTTCTTTGTAAAGGTTCGGTCGCCACCTTCAAGGGCACCAATAGTGGAATCACGGCATCTCGCATTGTGTGAGGGCGTGAGGAGAATACGGTGGCCCTAGTGGCTTCTTGGGGAGCATTGTGCCTCCACACCGCTCTAACGGAGACGTACTTCCCCTCAAAAGGAAGGAACTTCGGTAGCACATCCTCGTCTCCACCGGCTCCACTCTTGGTTATCTCGTGCCTTTAGTTGTGCAAAGCTTATTTGTGTTGTTTCCCTTGCTTGCTTGTGCACTTGTTGTTTTTTGCATCATATAGGTTGCTCACCTAGTTGCCTATCTAGACAACCTACTTTGATGCAAACTTTAATTTGGTAAAGAAAAGCTAAAAAAATTTAGTTGCCTATTCACTCCCCCCCCTCTAGTAAACTATATCGATCCTTTCACCCTCAACCTGGATGCTTTGGTGGTTTGGTGGTACGAAAGGAGTGGGGTTGAAAGGGAATGCAACCATTGTCGCTGGGATCATCGATGTGGTTGATGCAGCAGGAAGCAATGTTGGTGACGGTGGATTTGGTTGGAGTGTGGTTGCTTGGAGGCGGAGAGTAATGGAGTTTTTGGAGGTGCTGTGATTGTGGCAGGCAACACGGGACGTCTATCGAAGATAATTAACTGGAAAGCCCTGGTTGGTAGGTTGAATGACTGCACAATTAGTCGATGTCGCGGGAACAGTGGAGGGTTGCCTCGGAATCGCAAGCGTCTGATTAGGTGGTGGGCTTATCTCAGTAGTTGGGCTTGGCCTAGTTTGTGAGTAACAGTCTCGGGAAATGTGGCCCCATCGCTTACATGCCCTGCACTTGATCCTATTCGTGCAGTTGGGCTTAATGTGGACTGAGAGAACACAACAGACACATAACATGGTTCATGGATTTTGAAACTCTGTTGATCCTGCCCTGTTGGTAGTAACTGCATGATTAATGGCATTGGCTCCGGTGAGATGATTTTGGCTCGATGATCGTGCTTGGTTAGGAGAAAGAGGATCGGCTCTAGTGGATCTAGGATCCGGATTATGGGAATTCGAATAGATTCTGGGAGATTGTAAAGCTTGGATGTAGGATTTTCTAGGGTGGCGTCGAAAGATATGTGTCCATGCATCCTCTTTTTCTTTGAGGTATTGTACTAATTCCCAGCTGGAGTTAGGACCTCCATTTCCCCAAAGTAGGAATTCAGGAGAGGGAGAGAGATGTTACCACCCTTGATGATTGAAAAAAACCACTTCTTTGGAGGAGACAGACAACTTAAACGACCAGTTCTGAAGTAATTTGACTTTAAAAAGAGATGCTCTCCCTTCGAAGCAGGATAAGTGAATTGTGCTTACAGTTTCCTCCGTGAGCTGGAGTTGTGATCATGTGAAATCTGCAACCAGAAGGAACTCCTCGAGATCCTTTCCATCCTCGTAGTTAATGGGGACTACCCATTTCCTCCAAATCTCAGCGGCAAAGTCTTACCCGATGTCGAAGTTGAGATCCGCGAGTGCCATGGGAGAGAGATGATGGATCCCAAGACGTGGGAATGGAGAGATCGTCGGAGGGCAGCCGATGAGGTATGAGCAGTGTGGACGCGGAGCCGGAGTGGCCACCGGCAGCTTGGTGGAGGAGCGGCTAGGAGGTGCGGTTAGGAGGTGGAGGTGCGGTTCCTAGGAGAAGTGGATGTGACTATGGACAATTGTGCTACACATATCACCACTACTCCACGCTTGCTTCCTTTACTCCATTTCAACTTTGTATATTACATCAACTAACTTTCTACTACTCCTTTTTGATCTATATTAATTTTAGTACTAAATGAGCGACAATTAATATTGATCAGAGAGAGTTGTACTTTATAATCTTGCCCGTTGCCTCTTTTATACATGCAAAGTATCTTTAATTAAAGAACCTAGGTAAGTTAGATTGTGTGAAAGGTTGTATCAGTGGCAAATAGAGACAAAGAGGCTTTCAAAAAAATAGAGACTAAGAGAGTGGGTACCTACCTTTAGCTCATTTGCGATATTGGCCCTCCATACGTACCACCTTCACATTCAAAAGTGTTATGACAATTCCCTGTAGGCCAAGGGTCGGGCATCTAGTTGTCGCAAACATCGGTGATATCGACCCACGAGGCTCCGAATCCGCGCTGGTTATCTCCAACCTCTCCTCCTCCTCCAAGGAGGAGGTTTAGCTCGTTTTCAGCCTGTTGTTAGCACTAATTAGATCATTTTCATACATAAATAACGTTCTAGCTTGCTTAATTTTAGAAGTATGATGTTTAATTATGAATTGTTATGTATAATTATGTAACATGGCGTTTAATGAATTTCCAATTTCAGTTTGAAATGATTTGTTTTTGCAGAATTTTGAGGGGAGTTGTATTCGGAAAGGAGAAATATCCTCGGCCTTGGCATATTTTGGGGAGTTTTTTCTTCGAAAAGAAGGAATACTCCGGCCTCTGCATTTTTTGGGGAGTTAAGGGCATCTTCAAGGAAGAATCGCAAACCTCCTGCAACCGTCCGGACCGCTCTGCCCGGACCACGGAAGTCATCCAACCCGACCTGTATCGGTCCGCGGTGTGGTCCGGACATGATTTCTCCTACAAATTGGAGACAAAGTGGGGGAGGTTTGCGGGAGTCCGGACACCCGACATGTAGGACTCCGACACCCCCGCCTCACACAATCTTCCCTCTCGGTCCCATTTCCTTCCACTCCGCCCCTTCTCTCCCTTGTTTTGCATCTGCACCCTCCACCTCCGTCACCGCTGTTGTTCGTCTCTGGCCGCCACAAAGGCATTGCCGGATGTCCGCAACCAACACTGACGCGCCTGCTCGCCGTTCCGATGAAGCTTTTCACCCTGGAGCCATTTGTACCCAGATACACTCCGCCCACTGTCGACAACCTCCATGGCAGACACCACACCCGACAAGTGTTTGGTCAAATGGCATTGAGCTTATTTTCAAATGCTATGTCGTTTTAGAGTACGAAATATGGTGAGCTACTCGACCATGGAGGATGAATTGTTGTGCGATGCGTGGCTGGTCGTATTCGCGGATTTCATAGGCAGGAGCAGAGGGGAGCCCTTCTGCGAGCATGTGCGGTTTCACGCACGAAAGCACATTGCGCCCTACGACATGTACATCATTCAACCACGCAACGTGAGCTCGTTGTCGTACTACTGGCACACTATCCGGATCAGCGTTATCAAGTTTTGCAACTTAGTTAGTCAGCTCGAGGCAAGGTGGCTATTGCATGCGGACATGAACGAGATCGTAGGTTTTACTTCCTCTTGCTCAACTTCTTGATTGATTCATTCACTCAATGTTGGTCTACGCATTATATGTAGTCCACACGCACCGCCGTGGTGTATGATAGGACAGAGCGGCAAACCATTTACGTGCACACACTGTTGGATGAAGTTGAAGGGGAAGTATGTGTGGAACGTCATGATTCATTCATGAAAAACTTGTTGGACATCTGGGATCTAGTCGAATTAGAGACATTGTTGTACTACACTTAATTTGCTTACTATGTATAGATGATGTGTGCTATTTTCTATCCAAACTTCGATGAATATCGGCCGCTTTGCATGAATTCTGTTTGGTTAGTTAAAATGCGGTTTGAAATTCGGCTACCGTCTTCCTACATCCGTGTCCACGGACTAGTCCCCTGTCTCCTGATGGACGCGGAAGAAAATTTGCGAGCTATCATTGGAGATGCCCTAAGTTTGAGGATTCCGTTAGCTCCACTTTCTTTAATTCCTGCTATTTGAGGAGGAACCTTTTGAGGCACCGTTCATCAGATTAGAAGAACTCGCAGAAAAGAAAAAAAAAAGGAAAACCGATTAGAAGAATGCCACTCGATCCACTCATTCAGATGGAAGATCATAACATGAAGAAAGGCATTCGACCAAGAGGCGAGACTAACTGGACATGAATTGAATGCTGCTCATCTACTACCATCGGTCCAGCATTTTCCTTCGCGCACATACCAGCAACTCCGGCGTTTCTCACCATACACTCGCTCTAGCTCTATACAGATTACAGGCAAACATGACAGACACGCACGTATCCGCCCGAAGACAGTCATGGCGGCAGAAAGGGACGGCGATGGTCATCGTGAGGCGGCCAACGCACGCCTTCTCTCGTGCAAGGAAGCAGGAGAGGCGCCGGCTGCGCGAGAAACGTCGGGTACCGCTGCCCCGGCATCACCACCGTCAGGTCCGCCGCCGCCACCACCGCCTCCATCTGCAAACGCAGTGCAAAAAATAGACAATCATCAGGGATTGATTCAGGTTCAGGTGAGACAGCAACGCGCCCGTACGCACGTAGTCAAGCAGCTACTGCAGACACGAGCGCGACACGACGCGTACGTCCTCTTGTCACCACTGACACGGTGCACGTGAACCGAACGCACGGCCACGCATGAGCGGAAGTAAAGCAGCTCGCGGAAGCCAGAATCTTTTTTTTAGTTACCTTGGGCGGAGGCGCGAGCTTCTCCGGCGAGCCGTGGTCGCGCGGGTGCCGGCCGGGGTGCGGCGGCTGGGCGTGGCGCCCGTGGACGTCGCCGTCGCCGTTGTCGCTGCCGCCGCGGGAGCCCCGGGAGGCCGCCCAGCCGGGCTTGATGAGGTGCTCGAATATGGCCATGAGGAGGAACATGGCGATGAGGATGGCGGTGGCGGCGAAGCCGAAGGAGATGGCGCTGGCGTTGGTGGAGGAGCCGAGGTCCTTCATGGAGGAGGCGCCGTCGTCCCGCGCGTCGCCCGACGGGGTGGCGGCGGCGGCGTCCCCCATCCACGGCCTTGACTGCTGACCCGCGAAGCTGCTCATGGCGATCGAGCTAGCTGACCGACCACTCGCTCGTACAGCTCTTCCGTGATCTTGGTTTGGTTCTTCAATTGCGCTCCACCGCCTAGGCAGGGGAAATGCAGGCACCAAATACGGCTGAGTTCATCAGGTCCTTATCTGAGTTATCTGCTCGCCATGCGCATGTGACGCCCCTGAAGACGTATCACGTTCTACATGTGAAGAGGCAGAAAAATATAAGAAACTTGCGGCACGTCTGGTACCTTCCACTCTAGCATTTGTTTTTTGCGTAAGCAAGATTTGGTTGGATAAGCACTCTGGTGTGGCAATCTGAACCGGGAGTCCAGAATTGGCAACTGCAATGCCATCACACCACGTACACGCATACTAATCACACTGCTATGGAAGAAACTAAAATGTAGAGTATCCTGTTTGTTTCTGCCTCTCATCAAGTCAAGAATAAAGCTGAAAAGCATACAGAAAAAGGAGAGGAGCAGGGAAGCAGAAGGACGGGCTGAGGGCATGACCAATGGAGGCGAAAAAAAGACAAGTGCTCCATCAAACACATAGGCATGGGAGGATTGAGGCTATTGCTCACATGCGTTCAGTCCAATGGTGGCTATGGTGGTGCTGCCTCACACCCGTCATCCTTTGGTCCCCATGTGTTCATCTTTTTCATTCTTCCTCCCCTTCTTTTCCACTCCCTCCTTACTCTTTCCTTCTTTATCTGCTCTTCTTTATCTGCTGAAGAACCCGAAGAACCGTCTCCTCTGCAAGCTTCACCTGGCGCATGCAAGCAGCGGTCCTGCTGCCACAGTGGCATCCGAGCCTAGTTGGCTTATGAAGCATCACCTTTGGGGCTACCCATTGGCCAATGCCCTGAAACCCAAGTATAGTTGCAAGTACTCATTCTTGAACCCCGGGGAGTCAGGAACACCAAATTGCAGGCAAAAGAAACTCACTTTTAGTAGTACCACCTCCCTGCAGCTGGCAAGAAGCACCAACTGCCTGTTTGCATCCAGTCCTCGAGCCCAATGCCAAGAACCAACCCTACAAGACGGAAGAGCAATATAGCTTGGATATAGTACGTCTCTCTCTATCTACTTAAAGGGAGAAGATCTCACTCGGGCAATGGTGGTGGTGGGGAGGGGAGGAGTGGTCAAGAGGGGGAGGAACAAAAGGAAAAGGTGGGAGAACAAAAAGAGCGTGGGCGGGCTTGGGGGCTGCCCACCTTCTTCTACAGAGATTCAACAGCCTGATGATGCATGAGACTGGTGAGAGGGCCGGCTGCTGCAAGAGAGAATGGCGCAGAAAAATAATCACAGAATCATGTTTGGGCTGGGCACCTCAAATCAAAGCAGCGGCTCCTCATCCCCATGCACATCAACCACATGACCCTACGACCATTGTAGTACTAGTACTAGATTGATTTGCAGTAGAGAAGGAGGAAGGAGGAGGAAATGATACAAAAGGGGCCGAGGAAAAGGCAAAGCTAGAGAGAGAAAAGGAAAGGGGAGGAGAAAAAAAAAGCAGCGCATGAAAAGAATAGATGGAGGCCTGGCCTTTGCGCAGGATCCCCAATCAGATTTTGAAAGTCAGTGTCAATAATGGGGGCGTGTCAGGCGGCTCAGGTAAGATGGCAGAATTGCACTGCTCCTGCTGGAACGCGCCCGTTTCTATCTACCCAGCACCGCATCTTCGCATGTGAACCGTGATGTGACACGACATGAGGAGCAATTCACAAAGTGATTTCGTGCTTGTTCAGAAATTGGCAAGGCATTTGGAATGGGAGAGAACCAAGGAGATGAGATGAGAGGAATGGGGGGAAGCAAAGCACATCCCTTTGCTTGCAAGGTGAAAAAGAAAGAAAAAGCCAATGGTAGGGAGCATTTGTTTGTTGCTATGGGCAAGCAAGAGATGCCTCCCTCGTAGAAGTATTATTATTTTGCAAGTGAATGTATGTGTGTGTGCGCGGGGACGACAGGGGGGGCATGGCCTTTTGAGGCTCCAAGGCAGCAGGGGTCCTACTGCTCTACTGCAACCACATGACCATTGTACACACTCTCTCTCTCTCTCTCTTTGCATTGAACCATTGTACACTCAATTGTACAGGCTGCTCTCCATCTGAATCTCTGATGTAGGAGTGCTCCAACATCAAATGGTGTACTGATTTCCCAGATAAGCACACTGCATGGTCTAATTATCATCATCAGTGTGTAATATAATTACTAATTGAACGTTTTAAGCAGCTCTACGGTGCAATGCCACTGGCCTATTTCCTAGCATGATGCATCAGTGTGCATGTGTGCATGGGTACAACGCAAGATAGGCTGTCTCTTGCGCGCAAAGGGACATGGCATGAGCCTGGCCACCTGGGCTGCCACATGGAACGGAGTACCCGTCCCCAACATGCCATTTAACTATGTCTGAGGAAGTAATTGTCTGGTACCCCTACCACAGGCCCCCAACTCCTAACCAACATTCAACTAAATTTCGGATAACATGTAGGGAATCCGGTATATAAAAAACCAAATCTAGCTCTAGCCAGTTTGATATGTTTCCTCCTGGGTAGCGTACGTACGTGCCGTCAAGCCTTGGTCTTCGGCTCCAAATTCTTCAGTTCCGAGGAACAACTGTGCAGTAAGATATTGTATATACTCCTTGGAGCCCATGCATCTCAGGTGCGCCGAATCGCGCATAGGATCCTCTCGGCAGGCAGCGGATCCGCCAAAAAGCTGCGTCAATCACCGGCGGAGCGGCTGAATCTACCTATCTCCCCCCGCTTTTCCGCATGGTAGTCTGCACTGCGACGATCGTATCGCGGTAATCATCAGTGTATCTGTACTACAACGGACGCGCTGTGTCTACTAGTAAAAGCGAGCGCTACTATGATTGGCACAGCGACTTGGGTGATGTTCAGCTGGTGACTGATGATTAGCATCCATGGAGTGAAATTACGTACCTTCCTTATGATACTGACAGCATTATTTTTCCCCGTGCAGACTTGCTTTGCCCTGCCCCCTCTCCCTGAGCAACATCAAGCCTATCCCGGATAGAATAAGGAGAGGCTATTGTTTAATCTCATAATCTTGCCTCTAGAGCGAGTAATCTTGCCTCCGGAGCGAGTAATTTTGAGTTCAGTCGATTTTCAACCTCAGCTTTGTAGACTTTGAATTTTTTCAAAGCTTCCGACCGGTCACGTATGAGATAAATATACCCATAGCGGGAAAAGTCGTCTGTGAATGTAATTATTGACGTATAATGTGTTGTCTAGTCTTTTTCATCAGATCGGTCTTTTGATTGCATCGGCTAGACCATGCACTTCTTCATGGTATCAGAGCCAAAAGGTCTTGAGTTCAAGATCCGGCTGGCGCAATTAAATTACAGCCCATTTTTGGTCAACGTTTAGGCCTGAGGGAGCCACAATGAGGGGAGTGTTGACGTATAATGTGTTGCATAGTCTCTTCCATCAGATCGGTCTTTTGGTTGCATTGGCTAGAGCATGCACTTCTATATGGTATCGGAGCCAAGAGGTCTTGAGTTCAAGACCCGGCTGGCGCAATTAAAATTGCAGCCCACTTTCTCGGTCCACATTTAGACCTGAGGAAGCCACACGTGAGGGGGAGTGTTGACGTATAATATGCTGCCTAGTCTCTTACATCAGATCGGTCTTTTGGTTGCATTGGCTAGAGCATGCACTTCTATATGGTATCGGAGCCAAGAGGTCTTGAGTTCAAGACTCGGCTGGCGCAATTAAAATTGCAGCCCACTTTCTCGGTCCACATTTAGACCTGAGGAAGCCACACGTGAGGGGGAGTGTTGACGTATAATATGTTGCCTAGTCTCTTACATTAGATCGGTCTTTTGGTTGCATCGACTAGAGCATGTACTTCTTCAGTAATGAATGAATCAAAACCATCCACGACATAACATTAAGGGGTCCACATATGTAGGTATGAATTAATTCTAAAACCCCTGTGACTCTTACTCCTCCTTTCTTAATTGTTTTTGTGAATTTTCCTTTCAATGCAATCGACACATTTTTCTGCATCCGAGAAGTCTAATGGGAGGAGTGTTTCATTTTTAACTAAGCGTTCCACCCCCCCCCCCCCTCTTAGAAATGTGCCCCAAACGACAAT
>NC_041381.1:505420347-505499373 GCF_002162155.2 Triticum dicoccoides | reverse complement strand
AATGCTACAATTTTGAAGAATTACAAAGTCCTTTTCATTTCTTCTCAACATTAAGTTCATCACTCACATGCATAACTGAATCATTATTAAGAGATAACATGTATAGTTGGTCGCCTAACACCGAGGCCTACATTCTTATCACATTTGTTCAAAGCAAACTATTTGTTCCCAAAATGGCACTCATACATATCATCATCTAATCGAGAAACTAAAATCAAATTCCTACTTAAGGTAGGCACATAAATAACATTATTTAATCTACCATAGAGTTAGCAACGTGAGTGGTTGCACCTGAATCAATCCACCATGACTTTATTGAAAAATCGACATAAAGAGCATCATCTACAAAAATTATTTCATTAGCACCTCTTTTGTTCATCCATTTTAGAAAGCGTGGGCAATCCCTTTGGTAGTGTCCCTCCTACATGCAGAAGATACAAGCATTTTCTCCAGTAGTGGAGCTGCTAGGAGGAGAAGAAGAGTTGCCGACTTCTTTACCCTTGAATGGCTTAGGATTGAATGGCTTAGGGCCTTCTTTCTTGAATTGCTTTTTTTAGGCTTAGGGAAACCTTGCCCCTCATGCTTTCTCTTGTTAGAACCAACATGAAAAACATGGTTTTTTGCTGCCTCATGATCCTCTCTTCCTCCTGAACAAACCTTGTGGTCATCTCAGCCAGTTGCCAATTTTCCTTTAGAGAGTTATTGTTGATTTTGAATTGTTCAAATTCAGGTGGAAGGGACTCAAGAATCGTTATTACAAGAAGATTTTCACTTAAAGAATACTCCAAAGCTTTAAGCTTGGTGAAAGCGTTCACCAGCCTTAGTATGTGTTGCCTAACATTCCTGTCAATAGTGTATTTCTGAAGTAGCTTAGTAAAAATCTCATGAGCGAACACTCTGTCGAAGCCTTTAAATTCCTCCTCCATTTCAGTGAGGAATGCTTTAGCAGTGTCTTTCTTAGGGAGTGCCTAAGAAATGTCCGGTGATATAGTCGCTTTCATACTAAGAAGCGCAATATGGTTGGACTTGTTCCATTTTTCATCTTAACATCATAGTCCTTTTTGAGTTCTGCATACCCTATAGCACCTTGCACGGGTGCTATAGGTTTTTCTTCCCTCAAGGCATAATCAAATTCATTACAACCCAAACATAATTCGACTTGAGACTTCCAATGCGGGAAGTTACTCCCCGCAAGTGGTTCGATCGTGTCGGACCAGAATGGAACAAAAGCTGAAATTATCATAAAAATTCATTAGTAAACTTGCATGATTATAAATTTACGTTGGTAAATAAACAAACATGCCAAGGATTTAATTTAAACTCCATGTCATATCACCGTTGGGCAAAAAAGACATGGAACTAAATATCATAAGATGATGACTCATAATAATAAATCAACGTTGGTCTGAATTAAAAATTAGAGTCATGTCATTATCAATTTACATTAACATAAAAAACATTATCATTACTTGATGCTTAAAAAAGTTCATCATTGAAAGCACATAATAAATCCTGAATAAAATATCTCGTTGGTTCAATTTTACCCAGAATAACAATGTGTTCATTATATTTTTAGGCATTTTGTGTTTTAAACAGTGCTAAACATAAAAGATATTAATTAACTTACAGTGCATTGTAAATTCATAGAAAATTGTGATGGCCCAAAATACCCATGGTTGTCCGAAAGACGGCCCAACCCAGCAGCTAAAAACGTAAAGAATAAAACTATGTGCTGGGCTTAGTCAACTTGGGCTGAAGCCCGTGGCCGAAAATGGCTCAATAAAGCCCGAAGACCCAGCTCGGAGCTCAGCACGACGATTAACCGTCAGATCGAAATGGACGGTTCGATTTGATCCTGACCGGATCAAAACTTGCTCCTGTGCTAACCCTAGACAATTCCCACCCTCCTCCCCGATTCTCACTCTTCGCCGGAGGAGCGTGCAGCAGGATGAATCCCGCGCACTCGTTCGTTGAACATGGCCCCAGCGTCCGCGCACATGGCATTTCAGGGAGGCAGGATGGGCGCCGGCCACCGCGACATGAGGGGCGGCAGCAACCCGCGCGTTGTGGGCCACACAGGTGTTGGGAAATGTAGTAGAAAACAAAAAATGTGCCATATGATCACCCAGGAACAATATGAAGATGCATAACGGGGTGTGATCAACGATCGTTACTAACTCAGGAAGTGCAACGAAAGTAGACCAGTTGGTGTAGATCGTACTTGGAGTCCCTTGAACGTCAATGACAATCCCGCGACCCGTCCTTGAATGATCCATTGAGCGGAGGACCGAAAGCACGGCCTCTCTACTTGGTTGCAAGCGTACAGTCTTCATGAACCAATAGCGCTTCGCTGTCCAGAGCTAACCGTCGCCAAAGAATTAGAGGGAGGAGATTAGAAGCACACAGGGCTTCTAATTATAAGGATTAGAGGTGTCTAGCGCTAGCTCTAATTATTCAACTAGAACCAACAAGAACAGAACTAGATCAACTAGAGGAGGCTCCAAAACTTATGTTCTCATAGGGTGGAAATCCTCTAGTATATATAGGCTAGAGGGGAGGTAGAGGGCAGCCATCAAGGGGGGAGGAGTCCCCTTGGTGCGCCATCCTTACGGGGAGGAGTCCTACTCCCTCCCCAAGTAGGATCCCCCCCACAAGGAAAGGGGGCCCACTTCTGTTTGGGCATATGTGGCCCATATTTCCTTCCACCTCTTGGCCTTTTTAGGCCCGTTGATATTTTCATTAAATATGAAATGTTCTAAATATTTTCAGACCATTATATATATAATTGAACATATTTGGAAACATTTTCCACCTATATATAATTAATCGGTAGTACCCGGTATTACCCGATATTCACCGAAACCCTTCTGTTGACCCCGAAACACATCCGGAACCTCTCGGAACTATTCTGGATATTAATGAAACAATTCCACAAATATATTATCATCACTCCCATCCTACTAACACTCGGCAGATTGTGATTTCCTTAAGCTTGTGAACCCATAGGTTCGGTAAATCATAGACATGAACGAAACCCGTTCGTTCAATGACCGATACGGAACCGTGGACATCCATATCGGTCCCTATGCTTACATGAATGATTTCGACTGAACCTTAGGTTATCATGTGATGTTTCCGTTGCTTCGCGATACTTTAAAAACCCGGTGTGCATCGGCATCCTCCTGAGTCATCACCATGCTCACTATACTGTTGCTCCCGTTACCGATTTTGTTCTTCTTTCTCGTTGACGTGTTTTGGCATCCCTGTGATGTACTCACCTGTGTATAGCCAGACGATGATGGATGGTCACACCGAGAGGTCCCTAAGAATATCTCTCCATCGTCGGAGGAGCAAATCCCACTCTTGAGCTATCTGGTTACTTGTCAAACTTTCCGGTGAAACTGCAAGTTGTCGTTATGATCACCTTGTTACAGATGACGTTTGAGCAACCCCAAAGCCCATCGTCTGGTAGGATGTAACCGAGATAATCTCATGGTCTGAGGAACTAAAACACATGCTAACACTCTTTGTTATAATAGATGATTTTAGACGATATAATCACAAAGTATAACAAACAATTTTTGGGTCGATTCAGTATGATCGTTCTTCTAACGTCATACCCTCAATGTTGGTTTAGGAATATCATTACACTTAGCGATATCCTAAGATTTGGGAAACGTGATCACCATACCAGTCTTAGATGCGAGACCGGGAACCTATTGTTACCGTTTATCATTCCACGCGTGCATATGAGTTTTCCAGTGAATCGCATATTCCAGGATCATAGCAGTTATAGCATGGAATATGAACTCTTAACAATGATTATGGAAATATAATAATACAATAGTATTGCCTCTAAGGCATATTTACAACAGTCTCCCACTTGCACTAGAGTCGATAATCTATTTAGCACTTTTAACTTTTACATCAATGGTAGTCTGGTGTCAATCCATGCTTTGCTTTGTGGTATAGACTTCGTCCTATCGAATCTGACAACTTCAAATCGGCGTGTATCATTTGCATTTCTATGCATCTATCATGCTTTCACAAGAATTCATAGTTTGTGTGAAACCATGTTTGTATATATATATTGAATCACCGGTAGAACCTTTTGATTCCTTAGACTGAGTTATGGAACCACTATTAAAAATAGTGTTCTAGTGGTACAATCATCTAGAAACCATAGCAAGTTCATAAATGAACTATCAATTCGTCACCCTTCATTTTTGCTTCTAAAGAAATAATATACTTAGCTTTCTGTTATAGAATTCACCACAATAACTTTCTTGGACTAATTCCAACTTACTATGCCACCATAAATCACTTTAATATGAAATCGAAAAAATTACACTTGGATCACAGATGAAGATTTTATCGATGTACTACTTACAAATTAGCCTTCATTGATGTAACTCCTTACAACAATCTCTTCATTTTCTCCGTGTGTGAAAAACATGTTGCCAATCCTTAACGACATTTTTGTTGTTGTCCTATGATCAACAATTTGATCATACTAGGAACTTTTACTTACAACTAACTTAGAGTACTACAAATATCTGGTTGTTTACATACCATGAAATAAAAGTGCGGTTGAAATCATATTTCGCTCATCAGTATTTCAGGATACCGACTCCTTCCATGTGACATTGACAAGACACTCATCTTGACATTTTTCATACTAAACTACTTTAGTATTTTATCAGTGTGTATTTTGGCTAAGTCCTATTAGACACTATTATCTTCATAGATCATTATGTCTAATACCAGGACTATTCATTGCCTAAGTATTTCACTGAAAAACTAGCTTCAATAAAGTCTTAATGCATGTCAAGAAAATTACATGACTTCCAATCAATGCTATGTCATGTACATATAGTGTTTAGAATTACCATGCTCCCACTTAGTTTCTTGTAAATACAAGCATCTTCGCTTTACTCGATGAAATCAATTTATTTGACCATTTCATGAGTACGAAGATTCAACTCCACTATGCTTGCTTCAGATCATTATAGGATCTCTTGAAGTTTGCATACTTACTAGCATCCTCTGGATCGACAAAATTACCTTGGATCGTATCAAACATACAACCTTGGTTCTATTTCTATCTCATGGGAATCATTTTGACATCCATCTGCTTTATCTCATAAAAATGATTTGTTGGGGATATAACTATTTGTGTAAGCCGCCCAGGAGGGGCCGGGTTACGCAAAGAAGACTCGCCAGAGAGAAGCCCAAGACCAAAGTATGAAGATGGCGGTTCATAGAAAGCTTAAGGCCCACAGGCGACTTAAAGCCCGTTGTAGTAAACCGTTGTAATAATATTACTTATATCAGAAGGTAGACTTAACTAGTCATCAAGCCGGACATTATTTATAAGCCGGCCGGGACTCTGTAAGCCGCAGGGCGTCCACCCGTGTATATAAGGGGATGACCCGCTGGCGGCTTAGGGCAAGAAACAATTCATCGAGAGCCAGGTGACAGTGTCCTGGACTAGGGGGTACTCACCACGTCGTCTCCTGATCAGTTGGATTGGGCCGAGGATCCCCATGGCCGTATACTCATGGGCCAGTCCGGACAGTTGCCGCATACAAGGAAGATTCCACAAGACTTGGCGATCAAGACAAGGACTCCTCCCCCACCGGCGTATTCGGCTAGGACTCTTGTTATCCTAGGCCTCTGGTGCATTATATAAACCGAGGCCAGGCTAGTCGATAGAGATATATACAACAATCATACCATAGGCTAGCTTCTAGGGTTTAGCCTCCTTGATCTCGTGGTAGATCTACTCTTGTAACCCACATCATCAATATTAGTCAAGCAAGACGTAGGGTTTTACCTCCATCGAGAGGGCCCGAACCTGGGTAAAACATCGTGTCCCTTGTCTCCTGTTACCATTGATCCTAAGACGCACTGCTTGGGACCCCCTACCCGAGATCCGCCGGTTTTGACACCGACATTGGTGCTTTCATTGAGAGTTCCGCTGTGTGATCGGCGAAAGGATCAATGGCTCGACTGTAGGTCAACTGCGACGTCGGCTTCTTCGTCACCAGCTCGACTGGTCACCTTGGCTTGACCAAGGACTGCGCCCTACCTCCGATCGTCATGTTCGGATGAAGGCCTTCATCAACACCAACTCCGATCTCTATCAAGATCATGGAGGAGTCATCCATGGAGCTCGGGGGCTCAACGTCAACATTGCCCTCAGGCGACCGTGCTGTTTTTCTGGACATCAAACTTGTATCCGCCGCCACCGCCTCCTCGAGAGTCGCCTAAACGATTACTTCGGTGGAATTATGCGGAATTAATTCTACAACAACCCTGCAAAAATTTCGTCAAGTTCCGATGGAGGAATCTCCGGCAATCTCCGATATACCGGAGCCCTGTTGAATCTGGACGAGAATCCGGACGAGTTTAGGGCGTGGTATCCAGCATCTAGCTCGGATGTCCTTTGGAGGATCCAACCGTTGATTTGCTGCGGAATTCCCTTATCTACCCCCTGCCAAAAATTCAGCTCGATCCGACCGTCCAAACTCCGAGAAACTTTCGATTAGTGCATCACTTTTTGGATCTGTTTTCTGCGCGAAAACAAATCCGACCCGAGTTCGTCTTTTTCATGAACGGGATTTCGGACATCCTTTTTGAAGGAAGTTTTGTATGGGGTATTGTGTTTTGTTCCCGAACACATCCCACTAACTTTAAAATCTTTTGAACATGATCTTCAACATCATGCTGGTGTCAAACCAGTCCGGCAATATTGCTCCACGGCTGCCGACCTGCGCTAGACACGTCGTCACTTTGTTGAGCCAAGCTCAACTTCTTCGGATCATCATCTTGGCAAGCCGAACAAGAGTCCGACATCGCGAAGGATAAATCATCACCAACATCGCCGCCCCACGGATTACACAGAGCGGGCATACCGGCATCGCCGCACGGTCGCTTCATCAAGCCGGCATCGACCACGTCACGACCTGCATCGGCAGGGCCGCACTATTGCTTCTTCAAGCTGGTGTCCATCACGCCGACCTACTTCGACATCTCGGCTGGACCAGGGGCTTCGCCATCTCTTCATCAACCTACTCCGGACACTTCGGCGTCACTAGCCGACCAGGCATGGGTGCGCGAATCGAGTCCCAATTTTGGGAATCACCTTCCTTCGGATTGGTACAACAAATAACCAGGTGCTATTAATCCTAGTATTTCTTTTTGCTTGTTTGGGTTAAATTTTTCCCAAGGAATTATTACTCTGGTTAGTCCAGCATATGTACACAGGTCTATCAAATGGTGGCCGCATTATCGAGGGTCGCATGATGGTTCGGTCAGTTTCCGTACACAGTTCGGCGAACGCCGCATCTGGAACTCGGACCGACCTGTGAATCCAGGCTTTGCCACGCCTTTATTGCATTACGCCGACGACCTGCATCGACATCGACTTCAGCGCCAGGCCATATTTCTTTTACTACTCACTTTGCATAAATTATTTATTATGCAACATTTTTTTTAATTCCTATTATTACTATTATCCCCGGTCTGCACTATTTTTTTGTGCACAGGAAAATGATCCAGCCGGACTATATCCTTTGACGTCACCTCGGCTGGACAGGGGGCTTCGTCCACTTCATTACCCCATGCCGAGGACTTCGGCATCACTCTGCCATCCTGCATTGACCGTGCTATGTCACCACTTCGGAGTGTCGAGCTCCTTGCTCTGCCACCTCGGGACCGGCTTGGGGGATGGAACCTTGTCCCGCATCAAGGTCGGACCGTGTCGTCAATACCGAACACATTAACCAGCTAAGTTGCCTTCATGCTCAAAGTTTTAAATTTCTAACTTGTGTTCGGTTCGACCAAGAATTATACTTTTTTGTAAAAAAGTTGCTTGTAAAAATTTTCCTTGTCGAAACTTTGTTCGCACACACTTGACGCACTACCCGCGCTCATTATACCTGGGGGCGTCTTTAACAGAAGCTTATTAATATGGGCTTTATTCCCAATACATGTATCACACTTCCGCATGTACCTTTTATTCACCATTATATGCATCGATATGACTTAAGTTTTGGCCAAGCTGGATTGCCTGGCTCCTATGCTTACCCCTACGTTCCCGATTGTTCGGCTAGGTGGTAAAGGGAGCACCTCTGCGATTGTTACTGCCGGGTCAGCCGGATGTGTACCTCAGACTGGGTGAAGCCGAAAGCTAGCGTTCTTAAGGGAATACTCGGTCGGTGAACTAAAAGATGATTTCTTACCTATTTATTTACCTGCCCCCAGATGTTTTTCTACTCTTTTCGCAGTCCGGACATGCAATTTAGGGCATGCCTCCCAGGGAAAGGAACCCCAAACGGAACTATTCTCCCTGGAAGATGTTTCTTACTAACCATGTAATATAACATAACTAGTTGGGCACTTGTCTGATAAAGCACTAATGACCCCTACGCCTGGTCTCCAGGCATGCCCCGGTTTTTATAACCGTGAGGGTATTCGGACACACTCCAGACTATTGGGTCCAGAGGTTGAAGCGAAAAGGTCCGCTACGACAAATGATCTACAATCCGGCTAGAAGGCATTCTACATGTCACCTTACATTTTATAGTCAACTTTTACCCAAGTCGCTTGGGGGCTCTTATGTTTATTTGAGCCGTTTCATACTAAGTGTTTTTCTTCTTAGTCGTTGCAAAGTTAAAGCACGGCAGAAGCACTTTTTTTTCTAAATTCCAATTTTCGGATTGGCACCGAACACTTGATCTTGTTCGGATGTCATGTTTTTACTGACGTTTTTTGGTTTTCCAAGCTTTTGGCACTTTTAACTATTTGTGTGTTTTCAGCACAAGTCTCGCAGTGCAACGCCGGACACCTTTAGAGATTCGGCAAAAACATTCTCGGATATTGCTATATATGCATCATCTTCGAATTGTGTCTTCGGTCAATAGTTGGGTTGCCCGGCTCCCGCGCTTGCCTCCTACGTTCCGCTTTGTTCGGCTAGGTGTGCAAAGGGAGAACCACTGTGATTGTGCTTCCAGCTCGCATGGTCAAGCACCTCAGTGGAGAAAGCCGAAAACTGACTATCACAATAGGTGTAAACTGGTCAGCGATCCGATGACTATATTAAATGACGGGCCATTCATAACATTGGCCGAAGTGTTTCCGGCTTGACCTTGGCTGTCGCCGAACACTACCGAGGGCTATTAACTGGCCTCCCAAACTAAATCCTCGATCTTTTTCTCTTACATTGGAGCCGAGGTTTCATGATCATGCTTAGCATGACAACCCAAAGAAAGGAACCGATAGCGGGACTATTTTCTTTGGAAGACATTTCTTCTGTTAAACAGCAATATAACATATCTCTCTGCGTACCTTTGTTTATTAAGCCGTATGACCAGATTGCCTTATTTGTCATAAATCTTTGCCCTCATAAAGGCTTTATAAAGTAGGACAAACACTCCTCGGCTATTGGCCGAGGAGGTGGAAGCCGATGGTCGGTCAACAAAGTTTTGTACAACGTGGATCCGAGCATTAATGACGTAAAGTACTTGGATACATAGAGTCATTACACATAATTTGTGATTTTACTACGGATATCGATCCTTAATTCGGCCTCCCGTGCCCGCATTAAGGCTCGGGGGCTACTGGGCTTCGGGCTTATTATTTACAAATATTAAAGGGGCACATCGATCCCCTGATCTGGTATTGCCACCCGACCAGTGTCTCGGGGGCTACTGCATTGCCTGTTCTATGCAGAAAATTTTAAGTGCAATACAGTTTCCGAGGAGATTTTGATCCTCAGGTTGGTTGGCCGCACCCAACCTGAGTCTCGAGGACTGAGCACGCCACTTTTTGTGTCCCAAAGTATTCTGCTTAGCTAGGACTTGATCCTCAGGCTGATTTTGCAAATCAACATGAGTCTCAGCGGCTACGGGGATCAGCGGTCTTATGTCATCCTTCATGTGCATCTCGGGTTTTAGACCGATACCCACCTTGAGGGCTACTGGCACCAATCAAAAATATTGACAAAATTGGCCCACATTCGGGGTGGTGCACCACCTCAGAAGCAGTCCGGCGTAAAGCTCGGGCGCTAGTGGCTGGCTCCATAGAGGGCACTTCCGGCATTAAGCTCGGCTAAACTCCTTCAAACTTCTTTGAACCAAGGTGATTTACGACACCTCGGATACAGTCCGGCGTTGGAGCTCGGATACATAGTCCGGCGTTGGAGCTCAGATACCGTCCGGCGTTGGGGCTCGGATACATAGTCTGGCGTTAGAGCTGGGAAGCAGTCCGGCATTGGTGCTCGGCTGCAGAAGATACCTCGAATGCAGTCCGGCGTTGGAGCTCGGACGCAAGAGGACGTTGCCGCCCGGGAACAACTTCAAACCCGAGGTGTGGCATAAAAATAACAAGGCATTGATAAAGGCCGGAAACTTAAAGGGGCTCCTCGGATACCCGACGTGTAAACTCGTTGAATGCATTTCGGCGATCCTCAAGATCTAAGATGAGAAGATTTGTTGAACCAGTTTTCAAGACCGACGGCCGAAGATGAAGAACAGTTTGGAAGAATCGAGGAGCGTCCCCAACTTGAAGACCGGTTCAGGGGGCTACTGACGGTGTCCTGGACTAGTGGGTACTCACCACGTCATCTCCCGATCAGTTGGATTGGGCCGAGGATCCCCATGGCCGTATACTCATGGGCCAGTCCGGACAGTTGCTGCATACAAGGAAGATTCCACAAGACTTGGCGATCAAGACAAGGACTCCTCCCCCACCGGCGTATTCGGCTAGGACTCTTGTTATCCTAGGCCTCTGGTGCATTATATAAACCGAGGCCAGGCTAGTCGATAGAGATATATACAACAATCATACCATAGGCTAGCTTCTAGGGTTTAGCCTCCTTGATCTCGTGGTAGATCTACTCTTGTAACCCACATCATCAATATTAATCAAGCAGGACATAGGGTTTTACCTCCATCGAGAGGGCCCGAACCTAGGTAAAACATCGTGTCCCTTGTCTCCTGTTACCATTGATCCTAAGACGCACTGCTTGGGACCCCCTACCCGAGATCCGCCGGTTTTGACACCGACACCAGGCATAGCGTATCTCGCTCCCTGGTCATTGAAACATCAATACCAACCTAACTAGACGTAGGCCTTACCTTCACCGTAAGGGGCCGAACTAGTATAAAACCTCTCGTGTCCTTTGTCCCGATTAACCCCTTCAAGCTTCCTAGTTGTGATGGCTCCACAACTAAGTCCTTTCATGAGGACATCTGACGTGACAATTCCACGACAGTTGGCGCCCACTGTGGGGCCAGCGCACGGTGGATTTGAATTCTTGAAGGGCAGCTTCGAAGGGCTCAAGGGATACGCAGTGGGCCGGATGACCAAAAGTCATCGCGGCAAGATCTACATCGACGACGAAGGCTGGGGCCCCGACGCCGGCTCAATTGAGTATGGGTACCGGGTCCCCTTCAGAGGGATCCACGTCTTCATCGGCCGGATCAGCGAGTCGGGGCCTGAGCCAGACAGCTGCACCGACCTCGTCGAGATGGCTCAACATGCGAAACCCGCCCGAGTTCAAACCGGCATGAAGCGTGTCTTTGTGGGCTGCGTCCACGGAGAAGAACTTTCTGAAGGTCCTAAAGACGGTGGTGAGACGACCGTCCACTCTGACGGTGATTCCTCTGCCGGTTCAACAGATTCTTTGTATCAAGTTCAAGACGGTGCACTCGGGGGCTGTTCCGATGGCCTTAGTATTCCGGACCTCTGTGAGTTGCCAAATTGGGCAGGAGTCTTTATGGCTGGGACTCAACCCGGGCAAAACTCTACAGCCGCAGCAGCAATTACTTCCGGGGTAGGAGCGGCCGGGGCAGGAGGCCCTGTGCGCCCGCCGGCTCAAGTGCTGATAGACCTCATGGACAAGCTTACAACCTTGTTGACTGCCACGGTTGTCCCTGCAAACAAAGATGAGCATGACACGGAGGTAGCACGGGTACGTGAGGAGATAGCTCAGGCCAAGGAGGCCTTAGCGGCTGAGGATACTAGACTAGCTACAGAGCGGGCGGCTCTTGACGCCCGGGCACAGCGGTTGCAGTCAGAGGCTTACCAGCTTACGATGAGTTTAAACGCGTCTAATGAGGTAATGAGGAGGAGACACCAGAAGACCCAATCCCGGTTGCCTCCAAAGTACGACCCTGGGGTTCTTTTTGCTACACCCGGAGCCGGCCCAAGTAACCCGCCAGAAGGCAATCGGCTTAAGACATCCGGAGCAGGAGGACCGGTTCAACGTCGGGAGATGCCACCTCCTCATATGAGCACGGAACCGTCATGTTATGTGCCGATACCGCCGGGTCACTTTTCCAACCCCATGGATAACTTAATCGCAGCATTAGTGCGTCTGGCGGCTCTTCCAGTGGATGGCGATGACCCAACAGCGGTGGAGACCCGGAGGATCAGGGAACTCGTTCAGACAGCCTTGGCTCAGCAAGAGATCTATTCTTATAATCAGGATAGATTTCATTCAGCTCCTCCGCCTTGGATGGCACCACCTCGTCAGAACCGGAGTCAGAGTTATAGCAGGCACATAGGATCTGAAGTTTTGTCACGCAACGTCCAACGCCGTGACCAACATGGAGGCTATAACCCAGTGCAAGATCGAGTATGTCGGGAGAAAGAGCGAGCGGCTCAGCTGGCGGCTCAACAGACGACACGTCAGGATATGCCAGAATATCCAACGACTTCTACTGAGATGGGAATGGCCACCAGAGCCGGTGTTTTTTCTTGTTTGGTACCGGCTATGCGCAATGTGCGCCTGCCCAAAGATTTCAAGGGGCCTCGAAAGGTGCCGAATTACACAGCCGACTTACAGCCTGGAGCATGGATCGAGAGTTATGAGATGTCCATGGAACTGTTGGAGGTTAGTAACGCGGTAATGGCTAAATATTTTACCATGATGTTAGATGGAACGGCCCGGTCTTGGTTTAAAGGTTTACCACCCGATTCCATTGGTTCGTGGGAAGAGCTAAAGGCCCGTTTCATCTGGAACTTCAAGGACACCTGTAAGCGATCTACGACGGTCGTGGACTTAACGAATTGTAAGCAGGGGGAAGGTGAATCTACCGCCCATTGGGTACGCCGGGTCAAGGAGATAATTCATTCATCTGATAAGATGGATGCCGGCTCTACACTACTTATATTAGAAAAGAATTGCAGCTTCAAGCCGCTAAGGCACAAATTGGGGCGCCTTAAACGTGACTGCAGGGATATGGGTATGCTAATGGCGGCTCTGGTCAAATATGTCAATTCTGATAGTACCAAGGATCCCGAGTCTGACGGTGAAAAGACAGGGAAGGGAAAACGGAATGACAGTAGAAAGGGCCAACAGCACAACCCGGAGAATCAAAATAGCAATAAGCGTAAAGCGGATGACAACCCGGAACTTGTGGCCAATGTGACACAAGGTAACAATCAGAGACATAAGGGTAAGTGGCCTCGATCCGGCGGGTTATACACCTTTCTTCATAGTTTATGGAGTCTAGGTGGCTTTGCTAAGTGATATCCGGCCATGGGATATAACCCATCTTCGGCTTTACTATATTTAAGCCACCGGATCTTATGATATATATGTTTTTTGACAATGTACATATTATATAAAGAAATAAAGCAGGACCTTTGTCCTTTTTTCACCCCCAAAAAGGTGTATATGTCTTTTTAACAGGTGGTGGAAACAACCAATAGGGATTGGATCATATCTGAATCCGGCTTCCCTTTTGGTCCGGCTTATGATCATATCTGAATCTAGCCATGATCACTTGGGGGCTTCTTGTTCAAACATGGGTCGTATCCGAACCAAAGAGAACATAGTTGTCGATACCCACTTGATCGGCATACTTGCCAAACCTACTTGGGGGCTTCTTGATCATATTTGAATCATGCTTAACCCATTTGGGTATGACGTGGGTCGTATACGAATCAGCGTCATTAAACAAATCTTATGGTCACTTGGGGGCTTCCTGTTCAAACATAGGTCGTATTCGAACCAAAGAGAACATAGCTGTCGATACCCACTTGATCGGGATCGCCAAGCCACTGGGGGCTATATGATCGTATCCGAATCTTAGCTTAACCCCTTTGGAACGGTTTACTGATCACATTCGAATCAGAGGCCTGTAAATTATTTGATTATCTTGAGACTTTGGGAAAACATTATGAGATGTTTTTTGCCTTTCTGGTTTAATATTGGTCACACCTGGATATTAAGCACCAGGTGAGCATCAAATAAGCAGGAAAGGTTATCAAGGAATTACTCGCATGCTATTATGTTTATGTTTAGCAACAATGGAGTTGTAAACTAGCCTGTGTTGGGTGCCTTTGGTTCATGTCCGGGTTACAAGTACCTTATGTGACACCCGGTGTGATAAATCGCCAAGGGAGTTTATTTGTTTTATGTGCAGAATAAGACAAGTAAATTTAACATCAGGGAGGCAAATGGTCAACATAAGCTAAGCAATAGCGGCTTATGAAAGTACTATGCGCCATAAACATGCGTGAAGGCATGACAAAATTGAGAATTTTTTTCTATCCTATTACAAGGCTCCCCGAGCCTGAATAAAGTGAAGCATTGTTTTGGCAAAGGTTAAGACGCCCGGCAGTTTATCCCTGTGGCGGGCTTGATGGCTCCGGGTTATCCTTCTCTGCCTCTCCATCAGTTGCTTTGTCCTGGAAGGTGGACGAGGTCCAGTCAATGCCGCTCAAAGCTTCAAATTCAGCCTCATCATCTATTAAACCGGTCGGGTCCACATCAGGGGCAAAGGCATGCTTACGCGTTGGAGGGATCAGGCTGACTTGGTCATACGGAACGTTTGGGATTCTCCGGTTCTCACTATCATAGCCCGGCGAATACTTAGTAAGATCAGTATCATTACCGATGAGAGTCGCCAAGGGACGAACGACTTTGACACAGGCAGTAAAGTCTTGATCATCAAATGCAGAGCCATCCTCCTTTAGGCTTGGATATCCAAGGGTAAGATCAGCCAAGTAAAGTTCTGGCACCCATGCTTTTGCCCGGCTTAATGCGGCCACGGCTCCGGCTCTTGCAGATGCCTGCCTTAGGTCCTTAATCCGTTGAGGTAGCACTGCGAGATGCTTCAACACATCTTGTAGGAGGCAAGGAGGGGTATTTGATAAGGCTACAACGGCCAAAGCACGTTGTGACCCGGAGTACAGTTGCTCCACAAGGGTATAAACCGCCTTGAGCTTGATCAGCATGTTCTGCTTGAGGTTGGTACTCCTGGGGCCTGTATGGTCACAAGCATAAACAATAAGTCGGAGATAATTATTACAATAATCCTTGGAAGATTGCAATGTTTAAAGTTTTTTAGAGCGGCTTACCGAAGATGGCAGAGACCATTTGGGATATCTGCCGCTTTAAGTCGGACAGTTCGGTTGTTGCCTCTGCAAGGATGCTTCTGCCGTCTCGGACCGAGTCACTAGTGAAGCCCTCTCATCAAACCAAGCTTTTTCTCCGACAATTTTTTTCTTCAATTTCTCTTGTTCAGAGATGCTGAATTCAAATTTAGAGTTTGCTTTCTGAGTTTCAAGCTCTTGAAGCTTCAGCTGGTTCTTCAGGTTAGCAATCTCCGATTCAAATTGACTTGTGATGGCCTATATTGACATGAGGTTATGATAAGGATCATGATGATGTAACATTCAAGTCCCAAACACTTTACAAGTAAAGATATTTGGCACTTGGGGGCTAATGTATGCTGAAGAATTGTAAACTTTATCTTGCTGGGTCATATATATTAAAGTCTCAAGCACCTTACAAGTAAAGATACTTGACACTTGGGGGCTAATGTGTATTGCAAATTTAAAAGCCTTATGTTATAACCGGGTTAAGATAATTCTTTTTGAGCCGGATAAGTTAACAGGTAAAGCAGATTTCTAAAGTCTACATCATATTTGTTCAATAAGCAATAGACTTGGGGGCTGGTACAGTATGTAAGACTCAGGTAAACAGTATAAGTAATACCTCAGATTTGTGCTGTATTTGTTTCACCATGTCAATTTCCAGGTCACGGCTATTATGCAC
This sequence comes from Triticum dicoccoides, assembly GCF_002162155.2. Classification (NCBI taxonomy): domain Eukaryota; kingdom Viridiplantae; phylum Streptophyta; class Magnoliopsida; order Poales; family Poaceae; genus Triticum; species Triticum dicoccoides. The sequence goes on along the minus strand of NC_041381.1, from coordinate 505,483,298 downwards.
TTGATTCAGATAGCCCGAGACTATATCACCAATGCTTAAATGAGTATAATCAGTAATGTCCTGCTTCGCCTTTCGGCGTTGGGAAAATTCTTCCTTGGCGGTACATTTGGCAAGGATGGTAGTCCGTCCTGGTTCAACAAATTGAGACTTCACAATCTCAACTTCCGGTTCATTTGTCTTGACTGGGCTAGGAATTTCCGGGTTATCAGAATCATGGACAACGTCTTCTGTAGGCGGGTCAGAGGTTGACACCGGAATATCGAAAGCCGGTTCAGGCGATGGCTGATGAGTGGAGTTGTCAGGAACGGATGAGTCAATCACCGGCTCAGTGACCACCGGGTCTCGGGACGGTTTGTTCATCTTTGCCCTCTTGCTGGGCTTCAGCTGCAGGCTGTCAATCAAAGTGGAAGGATGAGTATCAATGAATGAAGTATGGAAAAACTTTAAGTAAGAAAAGTTGCATTACCCGGGAGCTGTTTTAAAAGCCGGCATGTTTGATTGCATCGACTCGACGGAAGACGGAGAGGTATCCTGATATTTGGAGTCAGATGAATTGAGAGGTTGGCAAATTAGACCCGCCAAAGGAATAGCAGAAATATAAATCGGAAATAACCTCGGTCCGACACTTCCTGGTTACATCGGGTAAGCCGGAGGAGAGTTCTGTGTCTTGAGTGGCCCGAGTTTGCCTCCGGTTCTCATGCTGTTGTCGCTTCAAAAGAAATTGAGGATCTTGGTAAGCTAGAGGATGTGAAAATCTTACTTTTCGGGTCAACCTTCGGATTTTTTGTGTTGGCAAAGGCTCTGAGTCGGAGGAGATTATAGTTACCTCTTCGTCAATTGCTTGACTGTTCCCTGTATCCTCCTAAAAGGATAAAATGTCAGTAGAGTAACGCCAAAGGAGTTAAGGAAATTAAAAGATTACCTCTTCCTCATCCGAAGACGAGTCATCCAATTTAAACAGATCAGAGGCGCTGGACTTTTTCTTCTTAGAGGTGCCCGTCTTGGAGGCCTTCCTTTCATTTTTCTTGGCTGTCCTGGCTTGTTTGGCAGCCTCATGGTCATACTTGACCTTCCAGAAATTGTCATCGACCTGTGGAAAAAGATAAGCAATCATAAGTACAAGAAGGTATAACATGTTAAAGAGTATTTTTGAAGATTGATAACTTACTGCAGGGGCCGGGTTCTTCTTGTAGAAGGGAAGTAAGCTGAAGGCATTACTGGTTACAGTGCCCTCCTTCAACATCGATTGGACTGTAGCGTCTACCACATCGTCTGGTAAATCATCAGGGCTATGACGCATTGGGTCATCCTTTTCGCCTGTGTAAGTACACATTAAGCCGGAGCGGCGGCTTAACAGTAGTATCCGCCAGGTGACCCAGGCTCGGACCAGATCGATGCCGTTTAACCCGTTCCCTAGAAGAGCTTTGATCTTCGTGATGGTTGGGTTGAGAGGCAGGCGCTCAACAGTGGATAACTTATCTGCCAGCGGATGATTGGATTCGAGACGCAGGGCGCGAAAGCCGGGCAGAGGCCTTTCATCAGCCGGTGATGTATCTTGACAGTAGAACCACGTCTAGTTCCAGTCTTTCGGGTGACTCGGCAGCTCAACATAAGGGAAAAGACAATCTCTCCGCCACTGGATTGAGATGCCGCCGAGCTCAAGACTAGGCCCGTTTGCACGTTCATTTTGCCGGTTCAAATAAAAAAGTTCTCTGAACAAAAGCAGACTTGGCTCTTCTCCCAGGTACACCTCGCAGAAGACTTGAAAATTGCAAAGATTTGACATGGAATTGGGTCCAATATCTTGAGGTCTAAGGTCAAAGCAATTCAGAATTTCCCTGAAGAATTTTGAGCCAGGAGGGGCAAATCCCCGGTTCATGTGATCCGTGAAAACTAATACCTCCCCATCTTTGGGTTGAGGTATTTCCTCAGATGGGTTAGGGGCACGATAAGACATGACCTCCCTCTTCGGCAGATGGCCGGACTTCACAAACTCGGCAAGTTTGCTTTTGGTCACTGTGGATGGAACCCATTTGCAAGTCACAGGGGCTTTGGCCGCTTTAGGAGCCATGACAGCAGTGGCCTATGATAAAATAAGAAAGCTCCGGTTCAACTTTAGCCTGGAAGAAATATTTAAAATTATTTAAAGTGGCAGCTTAAAGAAAGAGGCCTAATGATATAAGGGTGATTGTACAATAATATTTAAGCCGCTAGCAGTGTCAAGAGCAATTCAAGAATTCTTTGGATCATGAGAAGAGGGCAAGGCTTACAGTTCAGTATTGTTTATTTAAACCGGACACCTGGATGGTGGTTTTTAAAGGGCATTTTCCAGAAGAAGTTTTCCGGGTGATAGAAACAAGTTTCACAGACGACAGCTACTATTCTGGATCAAATTATTGCTCTGAAAGAGCAATTTTCTAGACCTAAAAATAGGGCAGAGAAGTTCATATGCTTGAAGAGGGTTTTCTAAACGAAGGAAATGAGATGTATTTCTATGCAAGATCAACACAAACAACTACCGCAGCAGTTCTGCACAGTTTTTATGATCTAAACAAGGCATTGGAGATGAAAGCTAACGAGGGTTTGCGTCGGGCAGTGATGAACGCCGACGAACTCAGCGGAGCTTCAATGTAGATCTAAGAAAAGGGGATGAGAGGAACTCACGGATAAGGACGAGCTGGTTCGCCGCGATCTCTGGTTAAGTCAGGTCAATGCAGCGGCCTGAGTCGAGGAAGACGAGGGGGTCGATGGCGACGACGGTGGATCTCGAATGGCAGAGAGGAGAGGAAGAAGACGACTGAAAGGATAAAAATGAAAAGACCTAAGTCGCGGCTATTTATAGGGAGAGGATAACTGAGACAGCGCGGGAAACGAGGAGATAAGAATTATTATCCAGTGGCCCTGATGCCTCGATTCTCAGGACAGTCAGTAAAGACAAAGATCCGTTGAAGATATGGCGGAATAAAAATAAGTTTTATTGAAGATGACGTCATGGTGATTTAACCCGGATCCAGATGATGACGTCACGACGGGTTAAAATTCTTCGTGCAAGACAAAAGACTGCAGGACAGTTCATAAGGTATTTTAAGATTGACATGAACAGGTTCATATCAATCTGGGGCCTAATGTTGGGGATATAACTATTTGTGTAAGCCGCCCAGGAGGGGCCAGGTTACGCAAAGAAGACTCGCCAGAGAGAAGCCCAAGACCAAAATATGAAGATGGCGGTTCATAGAAAGCTTAAGGCCTACAGGCGACTTAAGGCCCGTTGTAGTAAACCGCTGTAATAATATTACTTGTATCATAAGGTAGACTTAACTAGTCACCGAGCCGGACATTGTTTATAAGCCGGCCAGGACTCTGTAAGCCGCAGGGCGTCCACCCGTGTATATAAGGGGACGACCCGCTGGCGGCTTAGGGCAAGAAACAATTCATCGAGAGCCAGGCATAGCGTATCTCGCTCCCTGGTCATCGAAACATCAATACCAACCCAACTAGACTTAGGCCTTACCTTCACCGTAAGGGGCCGAACTAGTATAAAACCTCTCATGTCCTTTGTCCCGATTAACCCCTTCAAGCTTCCTAGTTGCGTTGGCTCCACAACTAAGTCCTTTCACGAGGACATATGACGTGACAATTCCACGACATGATTGCTAGTTTAACTCAAACTGACTTTAAGTATTGCAATGATGAGACAATATCATCATAGTTAGTTCTTTGATCTTGTTATAAACTATTTGTAACAAGTCAAGCATTATAAAACATTTTTATCATTGTTAGTTTATAGATCCATTACTATTCTTTTAGAGTCTAAGTCTTTCGAAGGGTTCATCAAGTTCTAAGCTCGAATTATGTGAATGGATACTATCTTGGATTATGTTGGCATATAGCCAGTTTCCAAAGTTAGGGCCCATCAACGCTTCTTTGTGAATTATAGGTTCATTGTTTGCCCAACAATATTTTATCTGCATACCACAAAGGTCTGAATTTTCCCAACTTATATAGTCCAGCTGCAAGTTTGACCATAGTCTCTATATCTCACGTGGAGGCTTTTGTATCTGTCACAGTAAGAAATTCTATAATTACTTCCAGTGCTTATTTTCTTTGAGCTGATTATGAAGATTCTACAATCTTGTTGAGTTGCACTGTCCTCCCATCCACTCTTTTGTAGAAAACATTTTCTTCAAAACTCCCGCACTCTGAGGAAAACCAAACAATTTGGGATAGCCTACAAAGTAGCACTTATTTCAATAAATTTGATGGCGCTCCTTTTTTAGTAAGCCACAATCTCCAAAGCATCACTTTAAAAGTACATTGGCGAAATAATTAATGTCATCTTTGATCTCACCATGGCATACATAGTTTGATTGCATCTACTTAAAAAAATCTACTCTTGCTAGTGTTTCTAGGAGGTGCAAGCTATAAATTTCTTTATAGCTCATCAGACATTTGCTAAATTTGTAAATTAAATATTATTTTCTGCAATCCAATTGTAGAAACATAATTTTCTCGTTACAATAGTTTCTACTTCATTCTAAAAACCTTTGAAACACTTCAAAAGATCTAGATTTATGTCTCAGTTAGTAAATATAAATATCTACTTGAGTCGTCTTCAAGATAGATAAATCCACTGCTTGCAACAACACTTATTGGATTACATACATCAATATGCATATCTCCAATTATTTTTGTTTCTCGTTCTTTATGGCTTGTGAATGGTATTTTAGTTTACTTCACTAGTGGGATGAAACTTGCAAGTGCAAATGATTCTCAATCAGATGACTTCAAAATTCATCACTGTGAAATTTATCCATGCTGGTTTCTACAATGTTACTAAATGCAGTGCCACACATATGTGGTATTCTTTTAGTATTGCAATATTCAGCGTTAGTGTTATGGATGTTAAATTTTATTATCAATATTCATAATAAGAATATGCCCTTTTGTTCAGAACATCGAGCAACTATTGTTCTGTCATGGACAACCTCCTTCATAACATCGAACAACTATTGTTCTATCATGAACATACTCCTTGCAACTTCTATGCAATGTGCTATAGTGTACAAAAACTCTAAAATGAATTATGATAATAAATACAAAGGAAATACACTGATAGATATATTGTAACCATTTACAGTCCATCAAAATATTTTAACCTCATTATTTGTTGGTCATTTAGGTCGTTCGAAGTTTCTTGCAACAATTTGCAATAATATGTGATCGATTCGATATCCTTGTGATTAACGTTTTAACCACAATACCGACGAACCAGTGATTAACAAATTGATCATATTTCCCAAGAACTACGATTTACTTGACCAACCACCTCTACATCTCATAACTTGTATGACATTCATACCTGAGCTGGACATTCCAGTCTTCTTTTCTTTCTGCCTTTTACTTCTTATAGTTTTACTTCAATATTTCTCTTAATCTCAGAAGAAATAACAACTTTAAGAGTGGCGTGAGCCCTGAACTTCCCTAGGCATGTAAGTCTCATTACATCCTTTGGTTTTGTTCTTTCTCTACAAGTTTTCACCGTCAACACATGACTGGCTTCCTTCCGGATCTTACGTATTTCAGTCCTAAACATAGTTGAACACTTCACTAGAATTTGCAAACAAGACACTTCTTTAGATATCGCATATCTTTTAGCCTATGTTTGTTTCTGAAAACAATTTTCAGCACCGTAAACCATGAAGAAAGGTGTGTAACTTGTTGATCTGTTGGGGGTGGTCCTGATGCTCCGAAGAACCAAAGGAAGCTCTTCCACCCAACAACCCGGAATCCGTTTTAGCGGAACCATAAGTCGGGGTTTGATTCCTCGCAAAATCTCTTGGTTAGCACGCTCTGCCTGATCATTGGACTAAGGATGTGCAACTGATGAAACATCAAGCCGGATGTGCTCCTCCTGACAAAACTCCTTTGTAGCACTTTTAGGTAGATTTGTCCCATTATCAGTGATGATACTATGAGGATACTCGAAGCGGAAAATCAACTTTTTGATAAAATGAACGCCCGTAGCCGCCTCACAATTACTAACCGGCTCTGCCTCAACCCACTTGGTGAATTTATCAATTGCAACCAATAGGTGAGTCTTCCTGTCTTTAGACATCTTGAACGACCAAACCACATCAAGCCCCCGGACTGCAAATGGCCAAGTTATAGGGATCATCCTCAATTCCTGAGCCGGCACATGAGCTTGTCTCGCAAATTTCTGGCAACCATCACACTTGCGAACGATATCCTCTGCATCAGCATGAGCCGTCACTAGTAGAAACCGTGCCGAAAGGCTTTGGCCACCAGAGATCTCGACTTGGCATGATGACCACAATCCCTTGCATGAATTTCGTGTAGAATCTCACGGCTTTCTTCAGGGGAGACACATCGTTGAAACACGCCAGTGACACTGCATCTATGTAACTCGCCATTGATAATAGTCATGGACTTAGATCGGTGAATGATCTGACGAGCAAATATTTCCTCCTTTGAAAGCTCACCCTAGGTAAAATAAGCAATATATGGTACTGTCCAATCTAGAGTAGCACGTAGAGCCGCCACCAGCTCGCCCTCCAGGTCAGGGATAGCCAGGTCTTCTTCTGAAGGCAACTTGACAGAAGGGTTGTGCAAGACATCAAGGAACACATTGGGAGGAACCGGCTTACACTGAGAACATAGCCGTGGCAGAGCATGAGCCACCTCATTAAGTCACCGGTCGATGTGATCCACTTGATAACCTTTGAAGTGTCCAGCAATGTTAGTCAATGCTTGACGATAAGCTGCCATGAGTGGGTCTTTAGAATCCCACGTTCCCGAAACTTGCCGAGCCACCAGATCTGAGTCATCCAGGAACCTGACCCGGCTCAGGTTCATCTCCTTGGGCATACGAATCCCATGGAGCAAAGCCTCATACTCAGCTACATTGTTAGTACATGGAAACATGAGCCTCAAAACATAACAAAACTTATCACCTCAAGGGGAAGGTATAACCACTCCGAGCCTTCCAGTTGCGGAGACCCGTCAAAGTGTATAGTCCAGTAGATATGATCCAGCTTCTCCTCAGGTGTCTGCAACTCTGTCCAGTCATTGATAAAATCTACCAAAGCCTGAGATTTGATGGCAGTCCTTGGTACATATTTGATATGATGTGGCCCTAGCTCAATTACCCACTTAGCAAATCAACTTGTTGCCTCTCTGTTTTGGATGATATCCCCTACAGGAGCTGAACTGACCATAGTAATTTGATGTTGAAGGAAATAGTGCTTCAACTTATGACTAGCCATGAACACTCCAAACACCAATTTTTGCCAATGTGGATATCTCTGCTTGGACTCGGTCAATACTTCACTGACATAATAAATCAGTCGTTGAACGGGATATTCTTTCCCTGCCTCTTTGTGCTCCACAACCACTGCCACGTTGACGGCTCTGTTGTTAGCCGCTACGTACAAGAGCATAGGCTCTTTCTCAGCTAGAGTAGCTAAGATAGGTGGCTCAGCCAACTGTGTTTTAAGTGCCTCAAAAGCCTCATTAGCAGCAAAGCTATTTGTCTTATTCATCATTTGGTATAAGGGATCGCCTTTTCACCTAGGCATCTTATGAACTGGCTTAGGGCTGCGATACGACCCGCCAATCTCTGCACATCATTGATATAGGTCGGCTTAGACAAGGAGGTAATAGATTCTATCTTCTCCGGGTTAGCTTTGATGCCCCGCTCCGAGACCAGAAAACCCAACAGTTTTCCTACGGGCATGCCAAAGACACACTTGGTCGGGTTAAGAATCATTCTATAGACCCGGAGGTTGTCAAAGGTTTATTTCAAATCATCAAGTAAGGTCTTCTTATTCCTTGACTTAATCACAATGTCATCAACATAAGCATGAACATTGAGTCCAATCTATCCATGGAAGCAGTTCTGAACACATCACTAATAAGTCGCCTGGGCACTCTTGAGCCCAAAAGGCATAGACACATAGAAAAAGCTCCAAAGGGAGTTATAAAAGTTGTCTTCTCCTCGTCTTCAACTGCCATCTTGATCTGATGATAACCAGAATAAGCATCTGGAAAACATAAGCTCTCACAACCCGCCGTTGCATCAATAATTTGGTTAACACGAGGGAGAGCAAATGGATCAGTCGGGCAGGCTTTGTTAAGATCTGTGTAATCAACACACATACGCCAGGTGCCATTTTTCTTAAGTACAAGCACTGGGTTAGCCAGCCACTGAGGGTGAAAACTTCGACTATGAAACCAGCCGCCAAGAGCTGGGCTACTTCTTCTCCGATAGCTTTCCGCCTTCCCTCATAAAAGCGACGAAGGAACTGTCTAACAGGTTTCATCTTAGGTTCCACATCAAGGTGGTGCTCAACAAATGCTCTTGGTACACCCGGCATGTCAGAAGGTTTCCATGCAAAGATGTCTTGATTCTCACGGATGAACTCGATGAGCGCGCTTTCCTATTCGGGGTCCATCTCAGTCCCAATGGTGAACTGTTGAGAAGAGTCCCCAGGGATAAAGTCAACTTGGTTTGTATCCTTCGCCGACTTAAACTTGAGCAGAGGGTCACTCTGAGTGGTAGGCTTCTTCAGAGGGGTCATATCAGCCGGGGCAACATTGTCCTTGTAGAACTTAAGATCTTCTGCAGCACATGTCGTCTCTGCATAAGCCGTGTCTCCTTTGCACTCCAAGGCGAGCTTGTGGTTCCCATGAACTATGATTATTCCCTCTAGCCCTGGTATCTTGAGTTGCAAATACACATAACAAGGGCGAGCCATGAACTTGGCATAAGTCGTCCGTTCAAATAAGGCATGATAAGGACTCTTGATCTTGACCACCTCAAACCATAACATCTCTACTCTGTATTTAAAATCATCGCCAAAAGCTACCTCCAAAGAAATCTTCCCCACAGGGCACGCCAACTTGCCAGGCACCTCTCCATGAAAAACTGTGGATGATGGCTTGAGATCTTTGTCTGTCAAACTCATCCGTCGAAAGGTATCATAGTACAATGCATTGATGCTGCTACCACCATCCATCGGTACTTTTGTGAACTTATAACCACCCACTTGAGGGGCTACCACTGGTGCTAGATCACCCGGATCATCAACCCGGGGCGGGTGATCCGTCCGTCTCCATGTGATCGTGTACTTCGACCACCATAAGTACTAGGGCACCACCGGCTCGACTGCGTGGACAGCTCACTTATGAACCTTTCGGTCACGCTTGCATGTGTTCGTAGTGAAGACATGATACTGGCCACTGTGAAGCTGTTTCGGATTACTCTGGTACCCTGATTGATTGTTTTGCTGCTGATTACCAGACTGTTGATTATTACCATGATGGTTACCTTGACCCTGATAGCTAGAATCTGAGCCGCCACCACCAAAGCCGGAACCCTGAAAACCGGAACCTGACCCGCCAGGTGGCCCATTACCATTACCATTATGTTGTTGAAGACTCTGGTTCCTAAACTCCTGCATGATATAACAATCCTTCCAAGCATGAGTAGACGGTTTGTTAGGATAACTATGTTTTCGACAGGGGTCATTGAGCATGCCTTAAGATTTATAGGATTTCCTCCACTGAATGGCGGCTTGCCGTTGCCATTATGACGTTGCCTCTTAAACCCGACATTTGTATTGGCCACAAAATCTAACCCACCGTCGGAGTATTTACGCTTCCCCCCATTGCCTTGGTTATTATGATTATCATGCTGAGCTGAGGCATGTTGCTGCTGGCCCTTGCCACCGTCATTTTTCTTGCCCTTACCAGATTTATCATCATTAGAACCCAGATCTTTGGTAGTATCAGAGTCACCATACCTGGTAAGTACATCCATAAGATTTCCCATGTCTGTACACTTGCGCTTAAGCCGCCAAAGCTTCTGCTTTAGCAGGTCAAAGTGATAGTTCTTCTCCAAGAGCAAGACAACTTTAGCCGCCCCAATTGTCGGTGTCAAAACCGGCGGATCTTGGGTAGGGGGTCCCAAACTATGCGTCTAAGGCTAATGGTAACAGGAGGCGGGGGACACAATGTTTACCCAGGTTCAGGCCCTCTCTATGGAGGTAATACCCTACTTCATGCTTGATTGATCTTGATGATGAGTATTACAAGAGTTGATCTACCACGAGATCGTAGAGGCTAAACCCTAGAAGCTAGCCTATGATTATGATTGTTGTTGTCCTACGGACTAAACCCTCCGGTTTGTATAGATACCGGAGGGGGCTAGGGTTACATAGAGTCAGTTACAGAGAAGGAGATCTACATATCCGAATTGCCAAGCTTGCCTTCCACGCAAAGGAGAGTCCCACCCGGACACGGGACGAAGTCTTCAATCTTGTATCTTCATAGTCTAACAGTCCGGCCAAAGTATATAGTTCGGCTGTCCGAGGACCCCCTAATCCAGGACTCCCTCAGTAGCCCCTGAACCAGGCTTCAATGACGATGAGTCCGGCGCGCAGATTGTCTTCGGCATTGCAAGGCGGGTTCCTTCTCTGAATACTCCATAGAAGATCTTTAATATGAGGATCGTGTCTGGCTCTGCAAAATAAATTCCACATACCACCGTAGAGAGCACAATATTTACAAATCTAATCCACTGACAACTTTTCATAGCGTGACATCATGCCACGACCCGGTCATTATTAGAACCGTTTTTCTCAACCAGCTACTGCACATATTGCGAGGCGGTTTCCTTGGCATGTCTTGTCAAAGCAGAGATCGTGTCCCCTTAACACGGGATTCTCATCAATATGGGTGTGGGTAATCCAACCGCGCCATCAATCGTGGCGCTTGGGGAATAAGGGATTTTACCAGGCAAGTGGGGAGGCGCACAGTTTCTGCCGCCTTTATAAAGAGATAGGGTTTCCCCTTTTTCACCCACGCCCTCTTCTTCCCTCGCTCATCCATTCTCGCACGCTCGAGCTCTAGCGCCCAAGTTCTCACCTTCTCCGCAAAGCCATTCCAAACATGTCCGGAGCGGGAGGCAAGTGGATGGTCTCCTCCGTTACGGAGGAGGACATCACGAAGCTCCGGGAGGCCGGATATCTGGCCGCAGACATCGCACACCGGCTCCCGGACGCAGGGCAGATCGTCCCTACTCCGGAACCCCACGAGAGGGTTGTGTTCCTTGCCCACTACGTCCACGGACTGGGATTTCCCCTCCACCCATTTGTCCATGGGCTCATGTTTTACTACGGGCTGGATTTCCACGACCTAGCCCCCAATTTCATCCTCAACATCTCGGTGTTTATCATCGTGTGCGAGGCCTTCCTCCGCATCAAGCCCCACTTCGGCCTGTGGCAGAAGACCTTCAACGTGAAGCCGAAAATAGTGGCCGGCCAGCAGGCGGAGTGCGGAGGCGCCATGGTGGGCAAGATGCCCAACATCATCTGGCTCGAAGGCTCCTATGTGGAGACCATGAAGGGGTGGCAATCGGGGTGGTTCTACATCACCGAGCCACGCGATGCCAACTGGGCGGCGGCCCCCGAATTACGATCCGGCATCCCCATGCGGCTTACCTCCTGGAAAAAGAAGGGCTTAGCCTGGGGTGCATCGGCGGAGCTGACCGGACTCCAGAACTGCGTCAAAAATATGATAAGCAAGAAAATTAAGCTTGTCAACATGGTCCAGGTCATGCTCTTCTGCCGGATCCTCCCGTGTCAAAGACGGACATTAAATATGTGGGAGTTTGACCCTGGCGAACACCAGACGTTGCGAGAGCTCTTCGACACGACACACAAAGACGTCTAGAAGGTGCTATTCAAGGACGCCGAAGTACCTCCTCCCTTCATTGAGGATCGCGGACTCAGCGCAAAGCGTCCCGTGTCGGTGTCAAAACCGGCGGATCTCAGGTAGGGGGTCCTGATCTGTGCGTCTTAGGCTGATGGTAACAGAAAGCAAGGGACACAATGTTTACCCAGGTTCGGGCCCTCTCGATGGAGGTAAAACCCTACTTCCTGCTTGATTAATATTGAAGATATGTGGAATACAAGAGTAGATCTACCACGAGATCGTAGAGGCTAAACCCTAAGAGCTAGCCTATGATGGTATGATCGTAATTGTGATCGGCCTTCTAAGGACCATGCTCTCCGGTTTATATAGACACCGGAGAGCTAGGGTTTACATGGAGTCAGTTTACAAGGAAGGAAACATAATATCCGGATTGCCAAGCTTGTCTTCCACGCAAAAGAGAGTCCCATCCAGACACGAGCCGAAGTCTTGAGTCTTGTATCTTGACGCTTCTATAGTCTGGACGACGTATATAGTCCGGCAGTCCGGATACCCCCTTATCCAGGACTCCCTCAGTAGCCCCTGAACCAGGACGATGAGTCCGGCGCGCAGTCTTGTCTTCGGCATTGCAAGGCGGGTTCCTCCTCCGTATACTCCAAGGTTCCCATCATGACGAACAGTGTTCGGCAGCTTCATCAATGTTATACTCCTTGGCTTCTGTGTATCAGTAATGATCATTTCCACGTGTCAAGCGAATGTGAGGAAGTACATTTCCTGATGAACAGGATAAAGTTACTGGCCAAATCCGGACTGACGATAGTCGAGGTGATGGCAATATGTATAATGCGGGGAGTGCAACCGCTTCAATATCGGAGCAATCCCATGTGGCACTACAACGGGACGGACGATGCCACCCGCTGTGGCCGTAAGGGTACGGACTCCCCCACCGCTCTGGCAAGGATACTGTCCGACCTGTACAAAGGAGAACAGGAGGAATTCCTCCATATCAAACCACGAGACAGATTCTCCATGTACAATCCCCCAAACTGGGTAAGTCGTCATTTATTTTACCGCTTCACTCATTGTGGCATTCTTTGTTAAAGTTACCTACATCGATATTTCCAAGCAGGAACTGAGGAGGGACGTTTGAAGGAATCACTAGCCCTTCTCCGCAACCAGAGGTCCCCGAAAGGGCCCTGGATCCAGGACTCGAAGAAGACCCAGATGCGGCTGTGGGGTTTGTCGACGGGATATTTTATCGAACGGGCCGTGATGGCGCCCCAATGGCCATTACCGCCGATTATCCCGGACTGTTACCTTCGTTGCATGTAAGCCAAGCCGAAAACTCGATCCTCTGAAGAGAATTCTTTCCTGATGTCACACATTATCCCTGATATGTCGTGCTTTTGCAGAAGCGACGTTCGGAGCGCAGGGCTGAGCCCCTAGGGACCCGTCAGCCACAACCGTCCGAATTGGGCAGGCTCAAGAGGAAGGCGATTAGAGCCGACACGCCTCTACAGAGGTAAGAAAACAACCTGTCATGCAATTTTATTGTCGTTTGAAGTATAACAGCGCCCTTCGTACATCTTGGTAGGAAGAGGAGTATCCGGACTATATCCGGAGATCCTGCCAACCACGCCTCCACCAGTCAGGCTCCAAGACCAACCTCGAGAGAGGAGGCAGACGTAGGGCCGATGCCGCATAGTCCTCCGACAGAAGACGCAGATATGCTCTCCGCCACCAATTCAGAGGTAGAGAGCGCCATGGATCATTGGCATCGACGGGCCGTGCTTCGCAACAACATCTTTTCCGAAGAGGCGTTTAATGCCTTCGATTCCGGAGACGCATACATCCGAGCTGCTCAAAGCGGACTTGCTCGTGCGACAGTCCAGTATACCAAAGATATACGGGTAAGAAAGCTTGATGAGCATATATATAGTAGTAGTACATGAGACTTGAAATGGTTGAAACAACAGTTTTAAGTATCAATTCATGCGCAGGTTCTTGTTGATAAGAATGAGCAACTCGGGAGCTAGAGGAGTGCAAGACTCAACTGAGGGCCACCGTTGCCAAGCTAGAGGAATCCCAAAAGGCCTCATGTGGTAATATTTATCTGAATTATATGAAAATGCACCCGTTGGCAACCGGCTAGTATGAAAAATTTAACAGAGTTCTGTAGACAACCCCGGAGTAAATCCGGAGGGCGGGGGGAGGACGAGTCGCATCTCCAGAGGCAACTAAAGGCCGGTGAGCGCATCCTGATGCAAGTGAAGCATGATAAGACTGTGCTCCAAGATGCCAATGTTCGGCTGGGCGTGGAATTGAAAGACGTCCGTGCACAGCTGGCGAACTCCGTAAAGGAGAACAAAAGGCTTCGCCGCGGCATTTATCGTAAGTGCCTAAATGAACTGTAGTATAGTTCGGCGAGGAAGCATATTGAAAAAGTTATGGTTGCAGGAATGCTGACGGATTGCCCTGAGGAGGAGATGCCCGCATCTGCAGGTGATTTACTGCAGGACCTCTCACAGCTGCACGAGTAGCTCGGCAGGTGATGCAGGGCATTACGTGGTCTTTGTGGCCATCAAGCTCCCCGCCAAAGGGCATGGGGGGGGCTTGTGGACATGCTTCAGGGAGCATGGCAGCGCTTCCGTTTGTGGAAGATATCCGCCAGCCAGCAAGGTGCAAGAGAAGCATGGGCGATGGTGAAGACGCGCTACACCAAGCTGGACCCGAACCATATGGCCGAAGTTGGACCGGCCGGGCCAGATGGGCAAGAAATTCCCGTGAGTCTGGTATATAACTAGGTGGCGTTAGCTGCAAAGTATTCTCAACAGGATTGTAAGTTAGATAGCCTGTTGGATGGTATAGAGGATGAATATAATCAGTCCAAATGACTGTGTAATTCGATGGACATAAGTAGCCCCTAGCCGGATTTAAAATCATTTGTTGTGGCAGACCTTTTCGCTTCAGCCCCCGGATTCTAAAGTCCGGGGTGTGTCCGAATACCCGCTCGGTTATATAAAACCGGAGTATGCATGGAGACCAGGCGTAGGGGTCATAAGTGCTTGAACAGACAAGTACCCAACTAGTTATGTTATATTGCATGGTTAGCAAGAAACATCTTCCAGGGAGAATAGTTCCGTTAAGGGTTCCTTTCCCTGGGTAAGCATGTGTCAAGGCACATGTCCGGACTGCGAACCAAAGCGCAGGATACGAAACTTCTAGGGATTAATGTTATAATAAACGAGGACATCTTTTGTTCACCGACCGAATATTCTCTTAAGGAAACTAGCTTTCGGCTTCACCCAGTCTGAGGTACACATCCGGCCCAACCGGCAGTAACAATCGCAGAGGTGCTACCCTTATGCCCTAGCCGAATTAACGGGAACGTAGGGCATAAACACAGGAGCCAGGCAACCCATCTTGGCCACGTCTTAAGTCATATCGATGCATATAATGGTGAAGAAAAGGCACACATGGAAAAAGAAACGCATGTGTGATGGGCAAGAAGCCCTTAAAGTAATTTATATTAAGCTTCCGTATAGGAAGCCCCCAGGTAAAGTTTACACACATAGTGCGGTTGGAGTAATTCGGGAATCGCACTGTATGAAATACTTGTGTGAAAAGAAGGAGATTGAGAAAGGAAAAAGGGAGGGGGCATAATTGAAAAAGGAGGGTTAAGGAGACGAACACTAAGTTCGGCGCTAGGCGTAGAATCTCCGGAGTCTGGCCGCGTTCCAAGTGTTCGGCTCGAGTCTGTTATCGGATGCATTACGTAAGCGGTATGCTCCTCCAGTGAGAACTTTGTCGATGATGAAGGGGCCTTCCCACTTGGGTTTGAGCTTGTCCTTCTTCTCTAGTAAGCGTAGAACGAGTTCGCCAATATTATAAGTTTTTGCCCGGACTTCTCTACTTTGGTATCGTCGAGCCTGTTGCTGATAGAATGCGGAACGGGCCTTAGCGACATCGCGCTCCAAATTATCTGTTGGAAATATGCCCTAGAGGCAATAATAAAAGTATTATTATATTTCAATGTTCATGATAAATGTCTTTTATTCATGCTATAACTGTATTATGCGGAAATCGTAATACACGTGTGAATACTTAGACCACAATATGTCCCTAGTGAGCCTCTAGTTGACTAGCTCGTTGTGATCAACAGATAGTCATGGTTTCCTGACTATGGACATTGGATGTCATTGATAACGGGATCACATCATTAGGAGAATGATGTGATGGACAAGACCCAATCCTAAGCATAGCATAAAAGATCGTGTAGTTCGTTTTGCTAGAGCTTTGCCAATGTCAAGTATCTCTTCCTTCGACCATGAGATCGTGTAACTCCCGGATACCGTAAGAGTGCCTTGGGTGTATCAAACGTCACAACGTAACTCGGTGACTATAAAGGTGCATTACAGGTATCTCCGAAAGTATCTCTTGGGTTGACACGGATCGAGACTGGGATTTGTCACTCCGTATGACGGAGAGGTATCTCTGGGCCCACTCGGTAATGCATCATCATAATGAGCTCAATGTGACCAAGGTGTTGGACACGGGATCATGCATTACGGTACGAGTAAAGTGACTTGCCGGTAACGAGACTGAACAAGGTATTGGGATACCGACGATCGAGTCTCGGGCAAGTAACATACCGATTGACAAAGGGAATTGTATGCAGGGTTTGATCGAATCCTCGACATCGTGGTTCATCCGATGACAACATCGAGGAGCATGTGGGAGCCATCATGGGTATCCAGATCCCGCTGTTGGTTATTGACCTGAGAGCCGGTCATGTCTGCATGTCTCTCGAACCCGTAGGGTCTACACACTTAAGGTTCGGTGACGCTAGGGTTATTAGGAGGACTAGTATGTGACTACTGAATGTTGTTCGGAGTCCTGGATGGGATCCTGGACGTCACGAGGAGCTCCGGAAGGGTCCGGAGGTAAAGATTTATATATGGGAAGTTGTCAAACGGGCACCGGGAAGTTTCGGGGTCATACCGGTATTGTACCGGGGCCACCGGAAGGGTTCCGGGGGTCCACCGGGAGGGGCCACCCCTCCCGGGGGGGCCACATGGGCTGCGTGGGGCAGGGTGCCAGCCCCTGGTGGGCTGGGCGCACCCCCTCCCTTGGGCCCTTGCGCCTAGGGTTGAGGGGGGAACCCTAGAGGGGGCGCCCCCTTGGCTTGGGGGGCAAGCCACCCTCTCCCCTTCTCCCCTTGGCCGCCGCACCCCCCTAGATGGGTTCTAGGGGGCCGGCCCCCTTCTCCCTTCCCCCTATAAATAGAGGGGTGAGGGGAGGGCAGCCACACCACCCTCCAAGGCGCAGCCCTCCCCTCCCCAACACCTCTCCTCCTTTGTTGTGTGCTTGGCGAAGCCCTGTCGGAGTACTGCCTCTCCACCATCACCACGCCGTCGTGCTGCCGGTGGAGCTGTCTTCCTCAACCTCTCCTTCCCCCTTGCTGGATCAAGAAGGAGGAGACGTCTCCCGTCCCGTACGTGTGTTGAACGCGGAGGTGCTGTCCGTTCAGCACTTGGTCATCGGTGATTCGAATCACGTCGAGTACGACTCCATCATCACCTTGCAAGCTTCCGCACACGATCTACAAGTGGTATGTAGATGCAAACTCTCTCCCTTGACTCGTTGCTTAGATGAACTCATAGATGGATCTTGGTGAAACCGTAGGAAAAATTTTAATTTTCTGCAACGTTCCCCAACATTATCCTGCCGATCTAACTCGGCTTCCTTCTCCTCGTACATGCGTACGCGTGGCGAATCATGTATTATGTCGCATGGTAGTACTGCTTCTGTGCCGTACACCATAAAAAAGGGTGTGTATCCGGTGGTGCGACTCGGCGTGCTCCACAGCCCCCAGAGTACGGAGTCGAGCTCCTCGACCCACTGAGTATCCGACTCTGTCAAGGATAGCACTAGTCTGGGTTTGATGCCGCTCATAATAAGACCGTTTACCCGTTCGACCTGGCCATTTGTTTGAGGATGGTAGACGGAAGCATAATCGAGCTTAATGCCCATTTTGCCGCACCAAGATTTCACCTCATCGGCCATGAAATTCGAGCCATTATCGGTGATGATGCTGTGGGGGACACAGTATCGGTGTACGACCCCGGATATAAAGTCTATAACTGGTCCGGATTCGGCCATTTTCACTGGTTTGGCTTCTATCCATTTGGTGAACTTGTCAACCATGACCAATAAGTATTTTTTCTTATGGCTTCCCCTTTAAGGGGTCCAACCATATCCAACCCCCAGACCGCACAGGGCCAAGTTATGGGGATTGTTTGGAGATCGGTAGGGGGCATATGGCTTTGATTGGCGAAGAGCTGGCAACCGACGCAGTGTTGGACAAGGTCCTGTGTGTCTGCTCGGGCCGTCGGCCAATAGAAACCTGTACGGAAGGCCTTGCTGACAAGTGCTCGAGCCGCAGCGTGGTGCCCGCCCAGTCCGGCGTGGATTTCAGCCAGGAGCTGCCGCCCTTCCTCTTCGGAGATGCATCTTTGGAGCACTCCGGTAGTACTTTTCTTATAGAGTTCTCCTTCATGGACTTTGTAAGCTTTAGAGCGCCGGACAATGCAGCGTGCTTCATTTTGGTCTTTAGGGAGCTCCTGCCTATTTAGGTAGGCCAAGAAAGGCTCAGTCCACAAGGTGATAAGAGCCATTATTTCGTGGGCTGACGATGTTATTTCGGTGGTAGAACCTCCGACTATGTCTGATAGTTCGGAATCTGGGGATGTATTCGGATCCGTGCTGGTATTGTCGGACTCCCCTTCCCATACCACGGATGGCTTGAACAGCCTTTCCAGGAATATGTTAGGTGGGACGGGGTCGCGTTTAGCGCCGATGCGTGCAAGGACATCTGCCGCTTGATTGTTTTCTCGAGCCACATGGTGGAATTCGATCCCCTCGAACCGAGCTGACATTTTAAGGATGGCATTGTGATAGGCCGCCATTTTCGGATCCTTGGCATCAAAGTCTCCACTTATTTGTGATATTGCAAGGTTTGAATCCCCGCGCACCTCTAGGCGTTGAATGCCCATAGAGACTGCCACCCGGAGACCGTGCAATAGAGCCTCGTATTCGGCTGCATTGTTGGAGTCTGTGTATAATATTTGGAGGACGTACTGGACCATGTCCCCGATGGGAGAAGTCAGGACTACACCTGCTCCCAATCCGGCCAGCATTTTAGAGCCGTCAAAGTGCATGATCCAGTTAGAGTACGCGCCGTACTCTTTAGGGAGTTTGGCTTCCGTCCATTCGGCGACGAAGTTAGCTAATACTTGTGACTTGATAGCCCGCCGGGGCTTGTACGTTATGTCAAACGGAAGGAGTTCGATGGCCCATTTAGCAATCCGGCCCGTGGCATCGCGGTTATTTATTATATCGTTGGGTGGTACTTCGGAGGCCACCGTAATCGAACACTCTTGAAAGTAGTGTCGTAGCTTTTGCGATGCCATGAAGACTGCGTATGCAATTTTTTGATAGTGTGGGTATCGGGATTTGCATGGGGTGAGGACCGTGGATACGTAATAAACCGGCTTATGTAGCGGGAATTTGTATCCATCAACCTCTCATTCGACGACGAGTGCTGTGCTTACAACTTGATGTGTTGCAGCTATGTACAGCAGCATAGGTTCGCCGATAGTTGGCGCTGTTAGGACTGGATGACTGGCCAATAAGGTCTTTATTTCATCTAGTCCGGCTGCGGCTGCATCCGTCCACACGAAGTGTTCAGTGCGCCAAAGGAGGCGATAAAGAGGCAATGCCTTTTCTCCTAACCTGGAGATAAAGTGGCTCAAAGCAACCACGCATCCAACTAATTTCTGGATGTGTTTGAGGTCTGTTGGTATAGCCAACTGTGACAAAGCTCGGATTTTTGCCGGATTAGCTTCAATTCCTCTATTGGAAACGATGAAGCCCAGCAGTTTTCGAGAGGGGACGCCGAAAACGCATTTCTCTGGATTCAGCTTGAGCTCGTATGTTCGTAATTTGTCGAACGTGAGCCTCAAGTCATCAATTAGGGTTTCGACGTGTCTTGTTTTAACGACTACGTCGTCCACGTATGCCTTCACTGTTTTGCCGATTTGCTTCTCCAGGCATGTTTGAATCATGCGTTGATAGGTTGCTCCGGCATTCTTAAGCCCGAAAGGCATAGTGTTGAAGCAGAAAGGGTCGTACGGCGTTATGAAAGCTGTTGCAGCTTGGTCGGACTCTGCCATCTTTATTTGATGATATCCAGAGTATACGTCGAGGAAACACAGCGAGTCGTGTCCGGCTGTGGCATCAATGATTTGATCGATGCGAGGGAGGGTAAAGGGATCCTTAGGGCAGGCCTTGTTAAGGTCTTTGAAGTCGATGCACAGGCGCCAGGATTTGTCCTTCTTTGGTACCATTACCAGGTTCGCCATCCAATCCGGATGTTTGATATCTCTGATGAATCCGGCCTCAAGTAACTTGGCTAGTTCCTCCCCCATGGCTTGTCGTTTGGGCTCTGAAAATTGCCTTAGGGCATGTTTAACAGGTTTGTATCCCTTTAGTATGTTAAGGCTGTGTTCGGCCAATCCACGTGGGATGCCCGGCATGTCCGATGGGTGCCAGGCGAAGATATCCCAATTCTCGCGTAAGAAGTCGCGCAGTGCGGCGTCCATAGTGGGGTTCAACCGTGTCCCAATGGAAGATGTTTTTATGGGGTCCGTTGGGTGGACTTGGAATTTGACTATCTCATCTGCAGGTTTGAATGAGGTGGACTTGGGTCGCTTGTCGAGTATCACGTCGTCCCTGTCCACGGTGGCCCGTAGCGTGGTTAATTCTTTTGCCGCTAGGGCTTCGGATAATGCTTCCAAGGCTAGCACTGCGGTTTTATTTTCGGCGCGGAGTGCGACGTCCGGATCACTAGCTAGAGTGATGATTCCATTGGGTCCGGGCATTTTAAGCTCATGTACCCGTAATGGGGTATGGCATGAAAGCTCGCAAACGCGTCCCGCCCTAGAAGGGCGTGGTATCCGCTGTTTAAAGGAGCCACTTGGAATGTGATTTCTTCAGACCTGTAATTCTCTGGGGTGCCGAATACCACGTCGAGTGTGATTTTTCCCACACACCGAGCCTCCCGACTAGGGATAATTCCCCTGAAGGTCGTGCCACTTTGTTCAATGCGGCTTTTGTTAATCTCCATCTTTTTGAGGGTTTCTTCATAGATTAGGTTCAATCCGCTTCCGTTGTCCATGAGTACTTTAGTGAGCCGAAAGCCATCCACTATTGGGCTGAGGACGAGAGCGGCCGGCGCCCGGACGGACTGGACTTGAGGTTTGTCACTGGCATTGAAGGTTATAGCAGTGTTGTTCCACGGATTTACTTTTGCCACATGGCAAATTTCAACGGAGCTTCGATGCGGTCGCTTGCGCCTATTGTTTGAGGCGAAGGTCTCGAAGACTGTCAGCACCGTATTGTGTTCTTTGGCGGGATGTGGTTCTGCTTTATGGCTCTCGAGGAGATCCTCGCCACTCTTAGTTACCTGCCGGAGTATCCAACATGCTTTAAGGCTATGGGTCGGCGTAGCGTCCGGCATGCTGTGAAGCTTACACGGCCCGTTGAGCCATCCTTCCAATACGGTTCCACGCCCTGGGGCGGGCTTTGATTTCTTGGGAATTGAGTTGGTCGACTTACGAGAGTTCGGCCGTTTAGTTCGGACAAAGGTTCCGGTGAGGGCCGTACTATCCCTAAATTTTGTCTGAGTTTTCTAGGCACTTTCCATCGCACAGTACTTTTGTACTATGGTTGCCAAGTCTGTAAGGTGCTCTATGTCACGACGACTTATAGCATTAAGGAGTCCTTTGTTCGTGCAGTTCCTGCAGAAAAGAGAGACTACGTCCTCCTCGTGGCAGTCCTTGACCTTATTAAGAGCAAGGAGAAATCCGGCCCAGTAATGATGTACCATTTCCTGGGGCTCCTGTCGGACACGGGAGAGACAGATTAAGTCTGAGCGGGCGTCATCGTCCGAAGCCGGATTTTGATCTGATCTGACACCCGGGGGGACGGGAAGTACCGAGCCTGACAGTTCGGGATCTAGAGTATTAACTAATCCCTTTGGCCCAGCGCCCGATTCTAAGTCCGGGACCTGGGTCATGTAGTCCTTTGGGTGGATGTTCGGCTTACTGAATTCGGTGATCAGAACATAATTCGTCCTCAAAGTTGAGGGGTGACCCACGTGTGATTCCTCCACTACCACTATCTTATGGGTGGCCGGCGGGGATCTAATGTCCCTCTGGTCGGGTTTAAGCCCAATCCGGTCATAGTCTGTAGCGACTCCCAAGGCGGCAAAGCGATCCAAGAGCTCGTTAAGAGAGGAGAGCTTCATGGGATCCATCTGTTCGGAAAGCTCCGAACCAATGCGAAGGTTATGCGTGATGACCCGAGAGGCCATCGTCGGCACGACAGCTGATGGGGCGGTCATAATGAAGCTGCCAAGCCGGAGAGTCTGGCCTATAGCCAGCGCTCCCCCAGAAGTGATATCGTCCTTGACAACGAGGCGAGCCAACGAGCCTTTGCAGCGGCAACACAGAGGAACTCTCAAGGAAAGCACCAATGTCGGTGTCAAAACCGGCGGATCTCGGGTAGGGGGTCCCGATCTATGCGTCTTAGGCTATTGGTAACAGGAAGCAAGGGACACAATGTTTACCTAGGTTCAGACCCTCTCGATGGAGGTAAATCCCTACTTCCTGCTTGATTAATATTGAAGGTATGTGGAATACAAGAGTAGATCTACCACGAGATCGTAGAGGCTAAACCCTAAGAGCTAGCCTATGATGGCATGATTGTAATTGTGATAGGGCTTCTAAGGACCATGCTCTCCGGTTTATATAAACACCAGAGAGCTAGGGTTTACATGGAGTCGGTTTACAAGGAAGGAAACATAATATCCGGATTGCCAAGCTTGTCTTCCACGCAAAGGAGAGTCCCATCTGGACATGAGCCGAAGTCTTGAGCCTTGTATCTTGACGCTTCTATAGTCCGTATGACATATATAGTCCGGCAGTCCGGATACCCCCTTACCGAGGACTCCCTCACCCCGCCAATCCGGTAAGCTCTCTATATTTCACAAGATACTCCTTTCCCCAGTATATTCGTGAGAGGAATCTAAGCCCCCATACTAATTTAACAGGACTGGGTGGCGACAGCGGAGCAGATCAACTGTCCAGCTCCGCTACCTGAAGATCCAGCAACTGCTCTCCTGACGGAGATGTTGTTTCCGACGCCCTATGAGGTGACGGAGAAGAAGGCCAAGAAGAAGGCCACGGGGACCAGGAAAGGTCTCCGGCGCAAGGTTGTGTCGGACTCATCGTCCGAAGACACCGAGGCGCACTCCTCCGACGAGGAGGAGGAAGAGGAAAACCCTCCCCCTCAAACCGAGGGGGAGAAGAAAGGGAAGGCCGCCCCGTCTGGGGAGGCCGAAGTGTCCAAGAAGGGAAGGACCCTCCCTCCGGACCACTCCACAACAGCCGCCTACAGCGACGAGGAGTGGTTGCCCAGGGACAAGCCCCGGGCGAAGTCGTAAGTATCCGGACACTATAATTTTTCCGGTATGTTTTGCTTTATTGCTTCTTATCATGTCAAATGTGATTGTGCAGTCCGTCCAAAGCCCACATCAACATATCCTCCTCGGATGGGTCTTTGAGTCAGTCGGAGATGAATAGCTATTCACTCCCGACGGCCACCACCCCCGGCCCGCGGACAACACCAAGGTGTTGTCTCAAAGGATACCGGAACAGGGGGAGATGGTTCTGGAGACGCCCCAAGGCGAAATTCTAGACGCCGGGCACATGGGGGGAAAGACCCCCATGGATTCTGCTGATGGGGGCCGCAGCAAGTCTGCCCCCCAGCCGGATACTGCGCTGGAGCCTCCAATGGTTCTAGATTCAGGTAGGCAACCCCTCGCTAAGGAGGGCGAGCCGTCTGTGTCGATGATCTCTGTCTATCCAGTGGCATCGGACAACTTGCTGGAAGCGCTTCAGGGCGCTTCCATTGATGAGGAACACCGTACTCTTATGAGTGCAGTGATTGAGAAGGTTCGGTCCGCCAAAAGCGGATTGACCGAAGCCTGCGCTAGCCTCCTAACAGGCTTTGAGGTAAGTAACTAAATTATGAGAAAATATCACAATATAGACAGTAGCCCCTGATGCACTGTTTGGTGTTCGGAAAGAAAGGCCGAACAGAGGATCAAGTAACATCCACAGGAGTCTAATCATATTATGTCTATGTGAATAAGCAGGCGTTGCTGCTGGCCGCTGCCGCCCGCACTGCGGAGGTCTCTAGACTGAAGCGGGACCTGGGGCGGGCCAAGGAAGAGCTCAGCCTCGTGAAGAGGTAGCTCAAGCAGAACAAAGGTTAGCGATACCCCGTCCGTGTGTCATATAAAGGAAAAATCGTTGATGGTAATAGAAGCATCATGAATTTTAATAGGGGCCACGACCGAAGTGGCGGCCCTTAATAAGGCGCTGTCCGAGGCCGAAGACAAAGCGGCCAAGGAGCGCACCGAGCGTGAGAAACAGGAGACTCTGGTTGATGAGGTCCAGCAAGAGCTCCAAGACTTCGTCAAAAAATTCGAGTCCTTGGAGCGTGACTCCAAGACGCAAGAGTCCGAGCTTGCGAAGGCCCTCTAGAGCGTGCAAGACGCCAAGGCCGAAGCCCAAAAGGCCCTCCAAGAGATTCAGGCAGCCAAGAAGATAGCGGCGGGTAAGGCGTTCATTATGCAAAGCAAGCATGTGAAGGAGACTTTCCTTTTACTTACCCGAATTCGGAGCTCTCCAGGAGCGTTTGCAGATCTGCCGCGCAGCATATCGGATGTCATGGAGTTCTATTGTGCCGAAGAAGGGAGCTTGATGGAGAAGTTGTTCTGGTCTCAATATAGTGGGACCGAACATCTAATGCCCTTGAGCGACCAGCTGAAGCAGCTGGTCGAACTGCACAAGGCGGCCGAACTAGCCATGAAGGACCTCATAGTTCGGCTGTGGCCTGGCGAGCCCCTGCCCAGCAACTACTTCGGCCTTGTAAAGCGGATGGTAAATGCTTGTTTGTGGCTTGAAGTCATTAAGAGGTCCGTCTGCATTGAAGGTGCCCGCAGGGTCTTTGCCCGTGTGATAGTGCACTGGCCGAAGATGGATGCCGAGAAGCTGGTGATGGAGGGGCCATCGAAGGGCAAGGAGCACCGCCACCCCAAAAAGTACTATGACAGGGTTATGAAAGGCGCCCGCCTTGTGGCGGAGGAATGTGCCAAGGATGTAATATTTGAATGAATGTACTCATGTGACCCTGTAATATGAAAACGAGTTCATTTAAAATATTACCTTCTGTGCGGCCGTTTATAAAATCTAAGAGTTGGCCAGTCGTCAGCTTTTGCCCCCATGTAGCTAGTACTAGGGTGTTCGGGATAAATCTAAACACTCTTTGTCCAAATTTTTGGTCCTTTAAGGAGGTGTTTAGCGCAGCGAGCAAGGCAATCGGACTATAGAGCTTTATCACTCTCACTTGGCCATAGAAGTCTACAATTTTAAATTTTGGCGAAGCCCCTAGTATTCGGAAGGCCGAACTTGGGGCGCTATACATGCCTAAATCGGACAAGGCTGATTCCTCGCCCGAAGCGGAAAAAATCTTTAAGGATTTGAGACCTCTCGAACAGCGACCAGCTCTCGCCGCATCATGATAGTCAGTTTTCGGCTTTCTCTACTGAGGTGATCGTTCGGAAGAACCGGGACACAATCGCAGTAGTTCTCCCTGTGCTACCTTAGCCGATATAGCGGAACATAAGGCACCAAAACATGGGAGCCGGGCAAACCCAACTATTGACCCAAGACATGATTCGGAGCTGATGCATATAATGCTATAAGTTCGGGGTGCCGCACTGTCGAAAGTGTTCGGAATTTTCTTGCCGTGTTATGGGGTACATTGAAGCCCCTGGCAAACTGAACGTACCAAAGTGTACGGGTGCAATTTGTAATAAATAAGCAGTCAAGGAAAAAGATAAAGAAAATGTAATAATAAGCTGACGCTGTATATTTTATCCATTGTTATTTAAATAATATGTCAAAGCGTATGTATACAAGTAGTGCGATAAGCAAAATAGGACTATTTGACATGTCCTAGCCAAGGGTAAGCTGCGTGTGGGTATGTAAAACAGGTATAACGATCGTTATCAGAGACCACCTGGGTATTCCCTTATACGTCAAAGCTTCTTGCCTCCTTGGTTTTTCATTCCCGTGATGAGTCCGATAATCTGGCTATCTGAAAGGGCTTCCAGAAAGTAGGGTCCTGAAAGAAAGAAAATGATGAAGGTATACGGGTCCTCGGGCGGTTGAGCCGCATTGTGGACCGCGTCGTAGTTGTGCCTCCGCCTATGCCCATGGTATTTTGAGTGCGTAATTATGTACGCGTGGCACAAATTTCGCTGCTTAACTGGGACTAGGACGGAGGCCGAATTGCTAGTCGAGCTCTGGACGTGCCGGACGATCCTGTTGCAGGGTACTCCGGACTCGCTTGACAGTGTCCGGGGGCTTTATCGCCGAGTTGGCGGTCAACCTAAGAAAGCTGCTTTGTACTTCTGCTGCGAGGTCCGCAGTGTGCTCCTCCGTATGGAGCGAGCGTTCTGTGTTTCCATTGACTTTTATAACCCCGCGAGTTCCTGGCATCTTGAGCTTGAGGTATGTGTAGTGTGGTACCGCATTGAATCGAGCTAATGCGGTTCGTCTTAGTAGGGCATGATAACCACTACGGAAGGGGACGATGTCGAAAATTAACTCCTCACTTCAGAAGTTGTCCGGAGATCCGAAGACTACTTCCAGTGTGATTGAGCCCGTACAACATGCCTCTACACTTGGTATTACACCTTTAAAGGTGGTTTTGGTGGGTTTGATCCTTGAGGGATCGATGCCCATTTTGCACACTGTATCTTCAGGCTGCTGCCACCGTCCATAAGGACTCGTGTGAGGTGGAATCCGTCGATGATGGGGTCGAGGACCAATGCGGCTGAACCGCCATGACGGATACTGGTAGGGTGGTCCTTGCGATTGAAAGTGATCAGGCAAGAAGACCATGGGTTGAATTTTGGGGCGACTGGCTCCATCGCATAGACGTCCCTTAGTGCACGCTTCCGTTCCCGCTTGGGGATATGGGTTGCGTATATCATGTTCACCGTTTTCATCTGGGGAGGAAATTTCTTCTGCCCTCCTGTGTTCGGCGGCCGGGGATCCTCGTCGTCATCGCTATGCGGCCCCTTTTCCTTGTTTTCGGCGTTCACCTTGCCGTCCCGTTTGAACACCCAGCATTCTCTATTGGTGTGGTTGGCTGGTTTATCGGGGGTGCCGTGAATTTGACACGAGCGATCGAGTATGCGGTCCAGACTGGATGGGCCTGGATTGTTTCTTTTGAATGGCTTTTTCCGCTGACCGGACTTAGAGCCACTGAATCCGGCATTGACTGTTGTGTCTTCGGGGTTATCGCCATTATTGCAACGCTTGTGTCTGTTGCCTCGTGGCTTGCCGTTGCTATCTCTGGCATCTGAAGTGCCAGGGTTTCTAGATGTGCTGTTGCTACGAGCCAGCCAGCTGTCCTCGCCCGCGCAGAAGAGGGTCATGAGTGTCGTGAGTGCTGCCATGGATTTTGGCTTCTCTTGGCCGAGGTGTCGGGCAAGCCACTCGTCACGGATGTTATGCTTAAAGGCTGCTAGGGCTTCGGCATCCGGACAGTCGACGATTTGGTTCTTTTTAGTTGGGAACCGAGTCCAGAATTTCCTGGCTGGCTCTCCGGGCTGTTGGGTTATGTGACTTAAGTCATCAGCGTCCGGTGGTTGCACATAAGTGACCTGGAAATTGTCAAGGAATGCATCTTCCAGGTTCTCCCAACTGCCAATGGAGTTTGGCGGTAGGCTATTCAGCCAATGCCGAGCCGGTCCTTTGAGCTTAAGTGGGAGGTACATGATGGCATGTAGATCATCACCGTGGGCCATGTGAATGCGGAGAAGAAAATCTTCGATCCATACCGCGGGGTCTGTTGTACCATCATATGATTCGATGTTCACAGGTTTAAACCCTTCTGGGAATTCATGATCCATTACTTCGTCAGTGAAGCATAGGGGGTGTGCAATGCCTCTATGCCGGGCTACATCATGACGCAGTTCAAATTAGTCTGGTCTGTTGTATTCGACCCGGCTGGACTTGTTCATCATGCATTGCGGCGCGCCCCCATGATCCGTAGATCGATCTTGAGTGTCCTGCTTTGTTTTCCAATACGTCTCACAGGTCCTGCGTGTAGCCCCGGGCCTTAGTGTTTTTGTTTGATTGGCGGCGGGGTGCGGGCTGGTGTTCGGGCTGATACGCCGCTTTGTCTCGGCCACGAGGTGGTCGCTCAGCCGCATCGTGTGCTGGTAGTGTGGGCTTTAATGCCTCCTCCTCGAGCTGAGGTAGCAACCTGCACTTTGGGTAACTTTTGGTTGGGTGCTCGAGTCCATATTCCTCGGCTGCCAGGACCTCAGTCAATCTATCAGTTAGCAGATCTTGATCAGCTTGAAGCTGTTGTTGTTTCTTCTTCAGGCTTTTTGCAGTGGCTATAAGCCGGCACTTGAAGTGCTCCTGCTCGACAGGGTCCTCAGGCACGATGAATTCTTCATCGCCAAGGCTCACTTTGTCTTCGGAGAGGGGCATGTAATTGTCATCCTCTGATTCTCCGTCCGTTGCCTGTTCCTTAGGGCTAGCTTGCCCATCCTCCTACTTGGCCTGCTCGAAGCCTGGCTGGGCGGGATTGTTTTCGTCATCGGCACCATCCGGATTTCTACCATCTCTTGTGCCGGTGTCGCTATTTTTGCTATGGCGGGGCTTAGAGCGGCGTCGATGACGCCGGTGCTTAGATTGCTTCTCCAAAGGATTATCCTTCGTTGCCTCATCGCCATGTCTTTCTTTGGGGGTGTCCACCGTGTATATGTCATATGATGAGGTGGCTGTCCAGCGCCCTGTGGGCGGTGGTTCCTGTTCTTCTCCTGCATCGCCATCCATATCGTCGATGTCTTTGGAGTCGAAGTCAAGCACGTCAGTTAAGTCATCGACAGTGGCTATTAAGTGGGTGGTGGGTGGGGAACGAATTTCTTCGTCGTCCGCTTCCCATTCAAGCCGGACATAGATCGGCCAAGAGTCTCGTGTTAGAGAGAGAGACCTCAATGAATTTAGCACGTCACCCAAGGGTGAGTGCTGAAAGATATCCACGAAGGTAAACTCCATGATCGGTGCCCAATCAGATTCGATAGGCACGGATGCACGCGGTTCGGAACCTATGGCCAGAGACGAGTCCGAGGGTCCGATGACACAGATCTCCTTGGAGGTGAAGTCTGTGTTCGGCTCCAGTGCCAATGAATGTGCGGCCTCCATGACAGGGTCCATCCACCCATCCTCGGATGGTGTGATCTACTCCAGATTAAGGGTCGGGGCAGCCGCAGGTGCGATCTCCCGAACACCGTCCGATGGCAGACCTAAGTCATGACCATCGTGACTGTTTGGCGCTCCTGACATGGGCTCGAATCTGTCGAAGATCAAGTCTCCGCGGATGTCGGCGGTGTAGTTCAAGTTTCCAAACCTGACCTGATGGCCAGGGGCGTAGCTGTTGATCTGCTCCAGATGGCCTAGCGAGTTGGCCCGCAATAAGAAGCCGCCGAATATGAAGATCTGTACGGGAAGGAAAACCTCACCCTGGACCGCATCGTTGCAGATGATTGAAGAAGCCATCGAGCCTTATCATGACGGTACAATGGAACTCTCAATGAAAGCACCAATGTCGCTGTCAAAACTGGCGGATCTCGGGTAGGGGGTCCCGAACTGTGTGTCTAAGGCTAATGGTAACAGGAGGCGGGTGTCGGTGTCAAAACCGGCGGATCTCGGGTAGGGAGTCCAGAACTGTGCGTCTAGGCGGATGGTAACAGGAGACAAGGGACACGATGTTTTTACCCAGGTTCGGGCCCTCTTGATGGAGGTAAAACCCTACTCATGCTTGATTAATATTGATGATATGGGTAGTACAAGAGTTGATCTACCACGAGATCAGAGAGGCTAAACCCTAGAAGCTAGCCTATGGTATGATTGTTTTTTCGTCCTACGGACTAAATCTCTCCGGTTTATATAGACACCGGAGAGGGCTAGGGTTACACTGAGTCGGTTACAATGGGAGGAGATCTACATATTGTATCGCCAAGCTTGCCTTCCACGCCAAGGAAAGTCTTATCCGGACACGGGACGAAGTCTTCAATCTTGTATCTTCATAGTCCGGGAGTCCGGCCAAAGGTCATAGTCCGGTCATCCGGACGCCCCCTAATCTGGAACTCCCTCAGTAGCCCCTGAACCAGGCTTCAAATGACGATGAGTCCGACGTGTAGATTCGTCTTCGGCATTGCAAGGCGGGTTCTTCTCCAAATCCCATATACCTGTCGAATAGTGTCCGGCTTCTAAAGAGTGTTGTGCTCCTTGGCTTCCGCGCCCAATAATGGCCATCTTCCACGTGTCAAAAGAATGTGAAAAGACGTTGTTTTTTCATTTACCCCCCTAGCTATGCAAATGGGCCGCCTATAAAAGAGATGGGGATTTAGATCCGAATCACACCATCTTCCCTCCGCGAGCATTCATCAGTGCGCATTCGACAGAGATCCATTCCATCATGGCCGGTCAACGCAGCTCCTCCTCTCGCCCCTCCAGCCCTCGGCCTGGAGATTGGGAGAGGTGTTTCATCCCACATAGCAAGCTAGTAGCACTCCAAACCAAGGGGCTCCTCCCCCCAGCATACATGGTCCCAGTTTGAGCCGGGCTTGCCACCTATAATGGCGGAGAGTAGGCGGAGAGCGTCCCCAATCCCTCCAAAGGAGAGCGGGTATGCCTTGTGCCTTATTTAATAATAGGGCTCGGATTTCCAATTCAACCATTTCTCCGGGGGCTCCTGGAGTTCTATGGCCTCCAACTACACGACCTCACGCCTGCCTCCATATTGCATATTGCGGGCTTCGTGGCCTTTTATGAGCTGTTTTTGGGCATCAAGGCCCATTTCACGCTGTGGAAGAAGTTGTTCTGCCTCGTGCCCTGTTCTCAGGAGGGTCGATTTATCAAGTGGGCGGAGCCGAACTATGGCGCATCGCCGGGACCGGATATCTATCCGGAACCCCAAAGAAGGTGTACGAGGACTGGCCTTCAGAATGGTTTTATGTAGAAGACGTCCCCCTGCCGGACCTTGTACAGATTGGCCTCCCTGAGTTCAATAATGCTCCCTTGAAGAAACGCCTGAGCTGGCGTCCACGGAGCCCTCAGCGGGAAACTGACAGGGACGTCCTTTACTTGATGAGCCGGATAAGATTGTTAGCTCATTCCGGACTAACCATGATCGAGGTCATGTCCACATGCGTTACGCGGGGGGTGCAGCCACTTCAGTACAGAGGCCACCCCATGTGGGATTTCAACGGGGAGGATGACGCCACCCGGTGCGGTCGCAAGGGGACGGATTCAGCCGCCACCCTAACGAAGATCTTATCCGCTTTGTATAAGGGAGAGGAGGAGGAATTCCTCCGTGTCAACCCACGGGGCGGATTCTCTATGTACAATCCTCCAAGCTGGGTAAGCGAACACTTTCACTTGCCTATCCGTTTTCATATTCCCATAGTTAAGTACTTAGTCTAGCAATTTTAACGCAGGAGTTATGCCAGACTTTAAAGGAGATAAACAACCCTCCTCCACAACCCGAGGACCCGGAATGGTCCTTCGACCCGGACCCCCAAGAGGATCCGGACTTATGTGTGGAGCTGATTGATGGGGTGTTTCATCAATTGAGTAAGGACAACACCTTAGTGGCCATTACGGCCGATTATCCCGGACTACTTCTGGCCTCAAAGGTAACCGAGACTGAAGTCCCAGTACTTTCAAGAGGATCCATCTATGCTTATTTTTGATCGCCGTATACCAATGGCATTTTTTGCAGGGGGAAGTCCTTGAGGCAGAGAGCCGAGCCCGCGGTGGCTAGCCAACAAGGGCCATCGAGGGCCAGCGGGCTAAAAAGAAGTGCGGACCGGATCGAGACACCGGCGCAACGGTACAGCGTGCGACTTTAATGCCCAGGCTTTATGCCTTTAAGGCATACTAATGCTTATGCTCTCTTTAGGAAGAAGAGCGCGCCCCGGACTATATCCACCGGCCAAGCTTCAAGGCCGGGTCCGGAAGCGGAGGCGAACACGGGCCGCGCACCGGATGCTCCTCCGACAGAGGACATGGGCGGGCTATCTGCCATCAATTTAGAGGTGGAGAGTGCCATGAACCACAGGCGTCGCCGGACTGTTCTTCGTGACGCATGTTTTTTCCAAGAGGCGTTGGACGCCTTTAATACGGGACATGCGTATCTCCGTGCCGCTCAAAATGGTCTAGCCAGAGCTACAGAGCAGTATGTAAAAGACATACGGGTGAGTAAATCTGATGGTTATATATGTCAGTAGCCCCCGAGACTTGAAACAGTTAAAATAACTGATTTAAGGATCATTTTTTTACAGGATCTTACAAAAAAGAATACGCAACTGCCCCAGGAGCTGGAAGAGTGCAAGGCCCAACTTGAGGCTGCACTAGCCACCACGGGGAATGCCAAGGAGACCCCCTCAGGTAATATATGCTTCGAAAGATGAGTATGCTGTGAAGTGCGGCATGTGTGCAATTCTGATAACAACAGTACAGATGGCGCCGGAGTGGACCCGGACAAGCAACTCTTGCGCCAGTTAAAGGCCGGCGGGAGCGTGCTTACGCGGGTGAGGCAAGAGAAGAACAAGCTTCAAGATGCCAACACCCAGCTGGGTGAGGAACTAAAGGATGTTCGTGCTCAGCTGTCGGATTCCGTAAAGGAGAATCGGCGGCTTCGATGTGGCATTTTTAATAAGTGCTTGAACGAACCTTCGAAAAAAGAGTTCGGCGAGGAAGTCGATTGACAGAGTTATGTCTGTAGGTATGCTGACAGGTCAGCCTGCGGATGAAATGCCCGGTTCTACGGGTGACCTTCTTTCTGAGCTATCGCAACTGCACGAACGAGTTCGGCAGGCGATGCAAGGCGTCGTCCAGGCTTTGTGTCCATCCTTCTCCATGCCCGAAGGCCTTGGAGAGCTAACAGAGAAGCTAAAGGGAGCGCGGCAACGCTTCCGATTATGGAAGATATCGGCCTGCCATCAAGGCGCCAGGGAGGCCTGGGCCATGGTGAAGACGCGGTACACGAAGGCTAACCCAAACCACATGGCCGAGGTCGGACCTGTGGGGCCTGATGGGAAGGAGATGCCTGTCAGTTTAGTGTACGGCCAAGTAGAGCTGGCCGCCAAATATTCCCAACAGGACTGTAAATTGGACGGCCTGTTGGATGGTATTGAAGAAGAATATACCCAGTCAAATTGACTATGTAATTAAAAATGACATGTAAAATGCCTTCTAGCCGGATTGTAGATCATTTGTCATTGCGGACCTTTTCGCTTCAACCTCTGGACCCAATAGTCCGGAGTGTGTCCGAATACCCTCTCGGTTATGTAAGAACTGGGGCATGCGTGGAGACCAGGCGTAGGGGTCATTAGTGCTTTAGTAGACAAGTGCCCAACTAGTTATGTTATATTACATGGTTAGTAAGAAACATCTTCCAGGGAGAATAGTTCCGTTAGGGGTTCCTTTCCCTGGGAGGCATGCCCTAAAGTGCATGTCCGGACTGCGAAAAAAAGGAGAAAAGCATCTGGGGGCGGATAAATAAACAAGTGAAAAATCATATTTTAGTTCACCGACCAAATATTCGCTTAAGAACGCTAGCTTTCGGCTTCACCCAGTCGGAGGTACACATCCGGCTGACCCAACAGTAACAATCGCAGAGGTGCTCCCTTTACCACCTAGCCGATCAATCGGGAACGTAGGGGTAAGCATAGGAGCCAGGCAACCCGGCTTGGCCAAAACTTAAGTCATATCAATGCATGTAATGGTGAATAAAAGGTACATGCGGAAGTGTGACACATGTGTTGGGCATGAGGCCCGTATATACAAGCTTCTGATAAAGAAGCCCCCATGTATGATGACCGCGGGTAGCGCGTCAATTATGTGCGAACAATGCGCAAGCGAGCCCTTAAAGGCTTGTAAGAAAAAAGGAGGGAGAAGGATAGAAATATAAGGCAGCTAATGTGTAAAAAATAGACAGAGGAAGGAGACGAACACAAAATCGGGCGCTAGGCGTAGAATCTTCGTAGGCGTGCTGCGTTCCATGGGTTCGGCTCGAGTCGGTTATCCGATGCATTTCACAGACAGTACGCTCCACCAGTCAGGACTTGGTCGATTATGAAGGGACCTTCCCATTTGGGCTTGAGTTTGTCCTTTTTCTTGTCCGGCAGGCGTAGAACTAGTTCGCCAACATTGTAAGTTTTGGCCCGTACTTCTCTGCTTTGATATCTTTGAGCCTGCTGTTGATAAAATGCGGAACGGGATTTTGCCACGTCGCGCTCCTCCTCCAATGCGTCCAAACTGTCCTGCCGATCGAGCTCGGCTTCTCTTTCTTCGTACATGCGCACGTGAGGTGAGTCATGAATTATATCGTAGGGCAGGACTTCCTCTGCGCCGTATACCATAAAGAATAGTGTGAATCCGGTAGTGCGATTTGGCGTGGTCTGCAGCCCTCAGAGTACGGAGTCGAGCTCCTCTACCCAGTGCGTGTTAGATTCCTTGAGGGATCTCACTAATTTGGGTTTGATGTCGCTCATGATTAGACCATTTGCTCGCTCGACTTGACCGTTATTTTATGGGTGATAGATTGAAGCGTAGTCGAGCTTGATGCCCATGTTTTTGCACCGGAGTTTAACCTCGTCGGCCGTAAAGTTCATGATGTTGTCAGTGATGATGTTGTGGGGGACGCCGTAACGGTGTACGACCCCTGATATGAAGTCTATCACCGGTCCGGATTCGGCCGTCTTAACAGGCTTGGCCTCTATCCATTTGGTGAATTTGTCCACCATGACCAGTATGTATTTTTGCTTGTTGGTTCCACCTTTAAGGGGTCCAACCATGTCAAGCCCTCAGACCGCAAGAGGCCAGGTAATGGGTATATTTTGGAGGGCGGTAGGTGGCATGTGGCTTTGGTTAGCAAATAATTGGCAACCGACGCATCGTTGGACTAAGTCCTGAGCGTCTGCCCGGGCTGCCGGCTAATAAAATCCAGTGCAGAAGGCCTTGTTTACAAGGGCCCGGGCTACGGCGTGGTGCCCGCCGAGTCCGACATGAATTTCATCCAGAAGGTTCCGCCCTTCCTCTTCGGAGATACACCTTTGAAGGACTCCGGTGGTGCTTTTCTTATAAAGCTCTCCTTCATGGACTTTATAGGCTTTAGATCGCCGCACTATGCAGCGTGCCTCATTTTGGTCCTCGGGAAGTTCCTGCCTAGTTAAGTAGGCTAAGAATGGTTTTGTCCACGGGGCAATTACTGCCATTATTATGTGGGCTGAGGATGTTACATCATTGGCAGAGCCTTCAGTTATGTCAGAATGTTCGATGTCAGGTGGTGCGGCTGGGTCCGGATTGTTATTTCCGGATTCCCCTTCCCACTGTACGGATGGCTTGAATAGCCTCTCCAAGAAAATGTTGGGGGGGACTGCATCGCGCTTTGCGCCGATACGTGCCAAGACGTCTGCTGCCTGATTGTTTTCCCGGGCTATATGGTGAAATTCGAGCCCTTCGAACCGAGCTGACATTTTTAGGACGACATTGCGATAAGCTGCCATTTTCGGATCTTTGGCATCAAAGTCTCCATTTATTTGGAATATCGCGAGGTTCGAATCCCCACGCACCTCTGGGCATTGAATTCCCATGGAGACTGCCATCCGGAGAACATGTAGAAGGGCCTCATATTCGGCTGCATTATTGGAGTCCGTACACATTATCTGGAGTACATATTGAACTGTATCTCCTGTTGGGGGCGTCAGAACGACGCCAGCCCCCAGACCCTTGATCCAGTTGGAATATGTGCCATACTCTTTAGGGAGTTCGGCTTCAGTCCATTCAGCGACAAAGTCGGCCAAAACTTGTGACTTGATAGCTCGCCGTGGCTTATAGGTTATGTCGAACGGGAGGAGCTCAATGGCCCATTTGGCAATCCGTCCCGTCGCGTCGCAGTTGTTTATAATATCATTAAGAGGTACTTTGGAGGCTACTGTTATTGAACACTCTTGAAAGTAGTGTCGTAGCTTCCGGGGTGCCATGAACACTGCGTACGCTATCTTTTGGTAATGCGGGTACCGGGATTTACATGGACTGAGGACAGTGGACACATAGTAGACTGGTTTCTGGACATGGAATTTGTGTCCGTCCGTTTCTCGTTCGACGACGAGCACTGCGCTTACAACTTGATGAGTTGCCGCAATGTATAACAACATTGGTTCGCCAATGTTAGGCGCGACCAGGACTGGGTTTGTTGCCAATATGGCTTTTATTTCTTCTAGTCCGGCCGTGGCGGCATCCGTCCACTCGAAGTGTTCGGTGCGCCGGAGGAGGCGATAAAGGGGTAATGCTTTTTCTCCCAAGCGGAAGATGAAGCGGCTTAGAGCCGCCACACATCCAGTCAATTTTTGTATTTGTTTGAGGTCCTTTGGAATGTCCAATTGTGACAGAGCTCGGATCTTGGCTGGGTTTGCTTCAATTCCTCTACCGGATACAGTGAAGCCCAGGAGCTTTCCGTCTGGTATGCTGAAAATGCATTTTTCCGGGTTAAGCTTGATGTCATATGTTCGGAGGTTATTGAACGTGAGCCTCAAGTCGTCTACTAGAGTTTCGACATGCTTGGTTTTGACGACCACGTCATCTATGTATGCTTCAACTGTTTTGCCGATCTGGTTGGCCAGACATGTCTGGATCATGTGCTGATATGTTGCGCCGGTGTTTTTGAGCCCGAAGGGCATTGTGTTGAAGCAGAATGGGTCGTATGGGGTGATAAATGTCGTCGCGACTTGGTCTGGCTCTGCCATTTTAATTTGATGGTAGCCAGAGTATGCATCGAGGAAACACAATGAATCGTGTCCTGCATTAGCGTCGATGATTTGATCAATGCGGGGGAGGGGGAAGGGATCCTTTGGGCAAGCCTTGTTCAGGTCCTTGAAATCGACGCATAAGCACCAGGATTTGTCCTTCTTTGGTACCATCACCAGGTTTGCTAGCCAGTCTGGATGTTTTATATCTCTGATGAATCCAGCTTCCAGTAGTTTGGCTAGCTCCTCTCCCATGGGTTGTCTCTTAGGTTCATAGAAACACCGAAGAGCCTGCTTAACAGGCTTGAATCCTTTTAAGATGTTCAGGCTGTGCTCGGCTAGCCTGCGTGGGATTCCTGGCATGTCTGAAGGGTGCCAGGCAAAGATGTCCCAATTTTCCCGTAGGAATTCTCGTAGTGCGGCGTCTACATCAGGGTTTAATTGAGCCCCGATGGAGGACGTTTTTGCAGGGTCCGTTGGATGGACTTGGAATTTGACTATTTCGTCTGCCGGTTTAAAGGAGGTTGACTTGGATCTTTTGTCGAGTATCACATCGTCCCTGTCCACCATGGAGCGCAGCGCAGTTAGTTCCTCGGCTGCTAGGGCTTCGGACAATGCCTCAAGGGCCAGTGCGGCTGTCTTGTTTTCGGCACGGAGTGCTATGTCTGGGTCACTAGCGAGAGTGATGATTCCGTTGGATCCGTGCATTTTAAGCTTCATGTACCCGTAATGGGGTATAGCTTGAAAAATTGTGAATGCCTCTCGCCCTAACAGAGTGTGGTATCCGCTGCTGGATGGGGCCACTTGAAATGTGACCTCCTCGGATCTTTAATTATCCGGCGTGCCGAACACCACATCCAGTGTGATTTTTCCTGTACAGCACACTTCCCGACTGGGGATTATTGCTCTAAAGGTTGTGTTGCTTCGCTCCATGCGGCTCCAGTCTATTTCCATTTTTCAAAGGGTTTCCTCATAGATGAGGTTCAATCCGCTGCCACCGTCCATGAGTACCTTGGTAAGCCGAAAGCCATCCAGTATCGGACTGAGGACCAATTCGGCTGGTGCTCGGGCTGTTCGGAATTTAGGTTCGTCACTGGCGTTAAAGGTAATAGCCGTGTCACTCCATGGGTTTATTGTTGCTACCTGGTAGACTTCGGTAAGGCTGCGGAGTGTTCGTTTCCGCATGTTGTTTGATGCGAAAGTCTCGAAGACTGTTGATACCGTACTGGTATTCCTGGGGTGATGTTCTGCGGATTCTGGAGTTAGAAGCTCCTCGCCACTTCTGGCCACCTGCCAGAGTATCCAACATGCTCTAAGGCTATGAGTTGGTGTGACGCCCTCTGTACTATGAATTTTATAGGGTCCATTGAGCCATCCCTTCAGTACGGTTCCATACCCTATAGAGGGTTTTTGCTTTTTGTTGTTTGGCCCAGGTGCCCGGCGATAATGCGCCCTTTTATTTTGGACTGGGATTGTATTCAGGGCCGGATTGTCCCAGAATTTTATTTCGGTTTTCCGAACGCTTTCCGTCGCACAGTATTTTCGTACTATGGATGCCAACTCAGCGAAGCATGTAATTTCACGGCCACTTATGGCGTTGAGGATCCCGATGTCCGTACAATTATTGCAGAAGAATGAAATTGCATCCTCCTCGCGGCAGTCCTCTATCCTGTTCATAACCAGGAGTAATCTGGCCCAGTAATGGTGTACTGTTTGTGTTGGCTCTTGCCAAATTTGGGATAGATCCCTTATATTTGGGTGGGCGGGTGGATTTAATTCCGGAACCTCACCCGATCTGAGACTCAGGGGCTGAGAAGTTTCCGAACTCGGAAGCTTGTGTCCTTGGATGTTGTCCAATGAATCTGGCCCGCTGCCTGACTTTAGGTTCAGGGCTTGAGTGACGTCCTCCCCTCGGCGGGTATCCGGCCTGGAGGGGTCGGGAATCCGGACATATCTGGTCCTTAGGATGGGTGAAGATTCGCCGCATTGTTCCTCCACCACTTAGACGTGGTTGGTGATCTGGGGAGAGTCAATCTCTCTCGGGTCGAGTTTAATCCCAATCTGATCGTAATCTGTAGCGACTCCCAGGGCGGCAATGCGATCCAAGAGCTCGTTCAAGGAAGAGAGCTCCATCGGATCTAACTGCTCAGCGAGCTCCGAGTTGACGTGAAGATTGCTTTCGATGACTCGAGAGGTCATCATCGGCGCGGCGGCCGAGCAGGCGGTCATTAGAAAACCGCCTAGCCGGAGAGTTTGGCCGATAGCCAAAGCTCCTTTAGCGACAGCGCCATCTTTAAAGACAGGGTGCGGCATCCTTCCTGATGGCGACGGCACAGCGAAACTCTCAATGAAAGCACCAATGTCGGTGTCAAAACCGGCGGATCTCGGGTAGGGGGTCCCGAACTGTGCGTCTAGGCGGATGGTAACAGGAGACAAGGGACACGATGTTTTTACCCAGGTTCGGGCCCTCTCGATGGACGTAAAACCCTACTCCTGCTTGATTAATATTGATGATATGGGTAGTACAAGAGTTGATCTACCACGAGATCAGAGAGGCTAAACCCTAGAAGCTAGCCTATGGTATGATTGTTTTTTCGTCCTACGGACTAAATCTCTCCGGTTTATATAGACACCGGAAAGGGCTAGGGTTACACCGAGTCGGTTACAATGGGAGGAGATCTATATATCGTATCGCCAAGCTTTCCTTCCACGCCAAGGAAAGTCCTATCCGGACACGGGACGAAGTCTTCAATCTTGTATCTTCATAGTCCGGGAGTCCGGCCAAAGGTCATAGTCCGGTCATCCGGACACCCCCTAATCCGGAACTCCCTCAGTGGGGGACACAATGTTTACCCAGGTTCGGGCCCTCTCGATGGAGGTAATACCCTACTTCCTGCTTGATTGATCTTGATGATATGAGTATTACAAGAGTTGATCTACCACGAGATCATAGAGGCTAAACCCTAGAAGCTAGCCTATGATTATGATTGTTGTTGTCCTACGGACTAAACCTCCGGTTTATATAGATACCGGAGGGGGCTAGGGTTACACAGAGTTGGTTACAGATAAGGAGATCTACATATCCGAATTGCCAAGCTTGCCTTCGACGCAAAGGACAGTCCCACCCGGACACGGGACGAAGTCTTCAATCTTGTATCTTCATAGTCCAACAGTCCGGCCAAAGTATATAATCCGGCTGTCCGAGGACCCCCTTATCCAGGACTCCCTCACCAATGTTGTCCGAAGAGTGTATAATGGTTGCAACCCGCCGAGCCCAATGATGGGCCGACTCATCCTCACGCTGCACATAGTGTTCCAAATCAACTATTATCATTGGCTTCTTGCAAGTTCCTTGAAAGTTCTTGATGAAGTTGTCCTTCAATTCCGCCCAAGTATTAATAGAGTTGGGGGCAGGTTTTTCGCCATGTCTGAGTCAGTCCCTCCAACATCATAGAAAAATACTTGGCAAATACCACATCACTGACTTCCAACATGTCCATGGCTAACTCATAGCTCTCAATCCAAGCTGTTGGCTCAAGATCTGTCATGTAGTTGGGTACCTTCCGAGGGCCCTTAAAATCCTTGGGCATATGCTCATTGCGTAAAGCCGACAGTAGACACGGCACTCCAATGGTCCTGGAATTTGATCCGGCCCCCACAAAGGCTGAAGGAGTCACCGGGGGCAGTTGATGAGCCCCTAGTTCGCTGCCTCCGCCTCACGGCGGGATCTTGCCTCATCAATAATAGCTTGAGCATTAGTGCACGTGTTATGGGGCGGATTATGGCGCCGCTCACTGCTGGAAATGGTTGGTGACTCAGCGTGCCAACTGTAACTTTGGCTCGGCAACAGAGTTGAATGCATGCGATGCTGGCTATAAGAGTAGTTGGCCTATTGATCAATCACCGTCTGAAGAAGCCCAATAGCATTTCGGGGCTCAACATCGGCCGGTGTGTCACCGACAA
Source organism: Triticum dicoccoides (assembly GCF_002162155.2). NCBI lineage: Eukaryota > Viridiplantae > Streptophyta > Magnoliopsida > Poales > Poaceae > Triticum > Triticum dicoccoides. The sequence continues at coordinate 505,442,575 of NC_041381.1, read as the reverse complement.
CAGGGATCGTGACAAGCCGGGTTGCTACTCCTACCATGTTATCCACCGGGTTGCAGAAGTGACCTGATGGAGTCAAAAACTGCTGTTGTTGGACGGGTTAGGGCTTGGGACCCTGTCCTCTCTCTGGGCGGCCTCCGGCTAGCGAGGTTGAGCCGCCGTCTCGCTTCCAGGTGTATTCATGGTTAATTGGGGTATAACATGTGCTTCCTGGTTACTTGTGCCAGCTCCCGGCGTGTTAAACAAGCATGCGCGTTGATAATCCGGATATAAATGACTTTGATGTCGTATTCTAAGAACCGCCTCAGAAGCATTATCATCGAGGTTTAACCGCCAAGCCTCAGCCTGTCAGTGTTCCCTTTCTGCATGAATATGAGCTTGTAACTCGGCCATCCGGGTATTCTCCGGGTCTATCTCCTCCTGGGCATTAGTCATATGCTCGTGAAGATTTGTGATCTCCACATTACGCTCTACTTGATTCTCCGCACTAACCTCAGTTGTGAGCAAGGTTGTAAGAGCATTCATCAACTCAGACAAGGTTTGAGCCGGCGACCTTGCTGAGCCGTATCCTCCAGGAGCCGCCGCCGCTGCTGGGTCAGTCGCGGTCGCTGCTCCCATCGTCATTGAATTATTAATCAGTGTCGTACCTGCCATGTAGATGGCGGCTCGACATGGTGGCTCATAGGGCTCCGGAATACTGTCGCAATCGGAACAACCCCCAAGCCCACCGTCATGAAGACGGTAAATCGATTCCGTCTCTCCAGTCGAGGACTCATCATCTATGTAAACGAGAGTCTCTCTTCCAGACTCAGAAATTTCTGGGAGTTCCACACCTTGTGTGAAACCAACGAAGACGTGCTTCCGACCGGCTTGACACCGGGCGAGTTGCACGCACCGAGCTGGCTCGATGAGGTCGGTGCAGAACTCTCGCTCGAGTTCAGATCCGTCGATCTTGCCGATGAAAATGTGGATTTTGCAAAAGGGGACCTGGTACCCATACTCGATAGAGTTGGCCTCGGGACCCCAGCCGGCGTTGTTGATGTAGAGCTTGCCGCGGCGACTCTTGGTCATTCGGCCCACGACGTATCCCTCGAGCCCTGAGAAAGTACCCTCCAAGAACTCGAAACCACCATGCACTGGCCCCACGGTGGGCACCAACTGTCGTGGTTTTGTCATGGCAGATGTCCTAGTGTAAGGACTTAGACGTGAGGCCATTGCTATGGTGACTGGCTTGTCGGGGTTGAGCGGGACGAGAGACACGGTTTACCCAGGTTCGGCCCCTCGCCGTGGAGGTAAAAGCCTACTCCTGCTTTTCTGCTTATTGTTTGAATATCGATTACAAGGGAGCGGATTCGCTTGACCTAGATATCAATTGATTGTCACCTATCCTATCTGCCTTAGGGGCTCGCCTTTATATAGAGGTCGAGAACCTGGGCTTACAAAGAGTCCTGGTCGTATTTAGACTCGTACCCAAACCTGCTTCTAATCCTGCCAAGTAAGGAGACTCTGGGCGGCTTATACTTTCCGGTCCATGAGCCGCCATCGCTGGCACTGGGCCTTTCAGCCGGCCCATCTAGTGAACTGCCTTCAGGTCTTCACCTTAACTCCTCAGAGCCCATGTAGGCTCTGGCTCTTGACTCGTCACCTTGGTAACCCGGCCTAGTATGGCGGGTCATAACTTGGGGTTATATCCCTAACAACATAACTATCCCAAACATTTTGAAGTTCGGGTTTCTTGAAAGCAAGCAGACCATAATGCAATTCTATCTTTTGGATTGAAGGACATGAGTCTCGTCATCCACAACATCAGCAAGAGAGTATTGTAAACATGCAGTAGGACAAAATCCTTCTTGGCACCTTTAGAGGATGATCCTCTCAAACATAAAGTTTCAACCAGATAAATAAACAGTCAATCAATTTCAACAACAAAGGTGGAACCGTGAGCCATAATTCTAAAACTATAGTGCAAACTACATATAGACATTGTTCATAATTAATTAGCACTAGTTATTAAAGTTAATTAATACCTACTTGTGCTCCCAGTCAAATCAATATGTCTCATAATTGATAGTGAGTGATTCAAGATCCAAATCTAGTTCTCAGCCATTGATGTGGACATCACCGATGACAAGAATTTTGACTGGTAGGCAAACTTTTGCCGATCATATCTCCATATGACTCTGGTTCATATTTCGATGCTTTGTGCTCCGAGCTTAGAACGATTCTGTCAGAACTTGAAAACAACCGAGTGCTATCTGCATACATGGTCTGAGCATCTCTATCTTAGACCTCATGTCCCATTTGTACTCACGTGGACATGACGCACTCCGAAACCCTACGTATTATAGACGGTTGCAACCCTGGGAAGAGCACCTTTTAACTTGATATTTACTGTGAGAGATCACCCTAATAATTGAGTACTTGTAGGATCGAAATTATGTCTAGAGGTCGGTGATTAGACTACTTGACCAAATAAAAATCTAGCCATTTCTGAATTTTAAGTCTTGGCAGATTTTAGCAACTTAACACAAGTCAAGCAATCAACCTACAGATGCAATTCTAAGAGTATAGCAGCAGAATGTAAAACATTGCATATGAAGGTAAAAGGGCAGGGTTTGGAGAGGGCAAACTCAATGTACACACGAAGATTTTTGGCGTGGTTACGATAGGTGATGCAATCGTACATACACATTGATGGAGACTTCAACCCACGAAGGGTAACGGTTGCGCGAATCCATGGAGGGCACCAACCACGAAGGGTCCACGAAGAAGCAACGTTGACTATCCCACCATGGCCAACGCCCATGAAGGACTTGCCTCACTTGGGTAGATCTTCACAAAGTAGGCGATCTCCTTGCCCTTACAAGCTCCTTGGTTCAACTCCACAATCTTGACGGAGGGTCCCAAGTGACACCTAACCAATCTAGGAGACAGCACTCTCCAAAATGTAATAGATGGTGTGTTTATGATGACCTCCTTGCTCTTGTGCTTCAAATGATAGTCTCCCCAACACTCAACTCTCTCACACAGATTTTGATATGGTGGAAACATGACTTGAGTGGAAAGAAACTTGGGGAAGGCTAGAGATCAAGATTTTTGTGGTAGGATTGGAATGTCTTGGTCTCAACACATGAGTAGGTGGTTCTCTCTCAGAAAATGAGTAGTGGAAGTGTAGACACATTCTGATGGCTCTCTCTCAAATGGAGAAGGGGGTGGAGGGGTGTATATAGCCTCCACACAAAATCTAACCATTACACACAATTTACCAAACTTGGTGACACCGAATAGTGAAACTCGATGGGACCGATCTAGTTCAAAATGTGAATGTTAGGGTTTTCGGTGGTACCGACAAGATCAACTCGATGGGATCGATGCGCTAGGGTTAGGGCAAAACCTCATCTTGGTGAGACCGATCGCATGAACTCGGTGAGACCGATTTCAACAATAAGCAAAGAGATACTTGGTCAACCAAACTCAAAGGGACCAATCGCTCATTTCGGTTAGACCGAAATGTTACGAAAAGGAAACATAGAGTTTCCATTGCGAACTCGGTGGGACCGATCGCTCATCTCGGTAATACTAAAATGTTACGAAGGGAAACAGAGAGTTTGCAGTCCCATCTCGGTGGGACTGAGATCCCTATCGATGAGACCGAACTAATTAGGGTTTCTGGCTATGGCTATGTCAAGTGAACTCGGTGGTGCCGGATAGATCAAATTGGTGGGGCCAAGTTTGACTTTATGTTTAGGACATATGTGGAAATCAGAAAGTGGTTGAGGGCTTTGGAGCATATCACTAACCATTTTGAGCAAGTAGACCATTAAGCAACACCTCATCCCCTTCTAGGGCCAATTCTTTTGGGCGGCTTAAAAAATAAGCCGCCCCCTAAATTTGTTGAGACTTCTAAATTAGTTATCTCATAACTAGTTTAGAAGCCGTAGTGAATAAGAGAGGTGGCTTATGAAAAAAATTGGGAAGGTGGCAGCTTATTTTTTAAGCTGCCAAAAGAACTGGCCCTTAATAGTATTAGCTTTTCCTATGGACTCGTTGTGATCTTGGATCACTAAAATGAAAATGAAGAGTCTTGAGCTTTTGCCAATATGTGTCCTTAGCATTTTGAGGGGTCCACATCTCTAGTCCATGCCATGCCAATCATTGAACTTTCTGAAACATTAATCTTGAATGGATATTAGTTCAATGAGCTATATGTTGTTATGAATTACCAAAACCACCCGGGGATTAGTTGCACTTTCAATCTCCCCCTTTTTGGTAATTGATGACAACATATAAATCAAAGCTTCGACAGATGATAATATAAATTAAGTACATCGACGCTTCGAGAAGTATGTGATAAGCAAGAGCTCCCCTAAATTTGTGCATTATTTAAAATCTGCTTTTGAATGCAAATGCACAATTGATTAGGATCGTGAGTTACTCTTCAATGTCACAAACATCTTGGTGGAGCGCTCAAAATGATAGAATATAAATAGCATGCACTCATCACCAAGGCAAGATATGAATGATCATACATAAGAGATGAGATATCATCATTCAAGCACACAATAAAGCATAATATGATCAAACACATGATCATAGGAGTATCTCACACACAAGCACAAATAATGTTGCAACCAAGCAAGCAAGAAACAAGAGAGGCAAAATAGAACAAAACTCTCTCTCTCTCTCTCTCTCTCTCTCTCGAAGCCTATGATCTATACACTTTCTCTCCCTTTGGCAACAAGTTACCTAAAAGCTCGAAAATGCATAGGGCTATGCGGATCTCTAAGCACGATCTCCTGGAGCTCCCGTGTGCGAAGGTGGCGTGGAGAGGAGTCCTGCAATAAAAGCATCTAAGGAGGTCTGTGCAGCTGGTGGAGTTGCAACTGGAGGGGCAACTGGGGCTGTAGCTGCAGATGCTGAAGTGGTAGCTCTAGTGTCACTGGCTAGCACAGTTGCAGACCTTTGTGCCCTTGGCACTCTCTGAAAACCATCAGTGGTAGCTCTCCCTCTCATTTCCTCTGCTTCTTCTTGAAGTTGCTCAACTATAGTCTGGATATCTGTGACCTTCAAGTCTAGATCATAAAATTTGGTTTGAATGATCCTCTCAAGGCTTTCTTGGTTTTGAGTCAAGGTTGCTAATCCTTTCTCAATTCTCATTGTGGCTTCAAGTAGATAGCTAAGCTGATCCTTCTTGGTCTTGAGGTGTACAACTGAGGCATCTAGAACTTTTGAAGTATGTGCTGCCTTCTCTGCCTTTGCTTTCTCCCTCTTCTCCTGAGCCTCTACTAATGTAGGATGTGATGCATCCATGACAATCTCCTTGTCCTCAAACTCAGGCCTCAAGGGAAGGTGCTCTTTGTCCAAAAGATATGTGCTTGTGCGATTTTAGAGTTGATGAGCATCTGAATATGTGGGGCATAAACACATGATCTCTTCTAGTCAACAACAGTCCTCTTGACTGTTTCAACAATCAAGGTCATCACCTTGAACTTTTCTAGCATATCAAACATATGCAGCAAGTTAATTGAATGCCCTCTGATCATTCTGTCATCTTCATACTTGGGCAACAATGTAAATCTCAGAATGGTGTTGGGCAGCCCTGACTATACGGAGCCAAATTTGTGTCTCCAAGGCAGCATCAGGAATCTCCTTGTACATGTGTGCCATGGAGTTGTGTCCTTTCCTGGGCTTGGCATATACATCTATGTCATATTCATGTTCTTCAGGGGCATTGATCAGCTTGGCCCACTCAGCAACAGAAGATTGGTACCTTATACCCTCAGACATCCAGACAATCTTTCCATTTGGGTAGAAATGTGCAGTGGAATAGAATTGCATCACCATCTCATCATTCCATTTTGTGAGTTTCTGACCAACGAATTTGTCAACTCCAGTCAATCTGAAGCTGTCATGCACTCCTGGGAAATAATCAGCATTGTCATCATATATGTCCAATCAACCCATCTCATGTCACTGACAATGGGCTTCTTGTCCAAGAGTACTGTCTCATAGAAGTCCTGGTGCTCCTTGGTGTGGAACCTGTAATCCACAGCAGTCCTTTTCCTGGTGGCATATGGGTCTGTGTGTCTCCATAATCTGAGACCTGCATCTTTTCTCAACTTCATGTTTTCTGCAACAAGATGTGTATCATCATGATCTGGAATCTTTGGTTTAAGTTTCCTGAGCACTTGGGCTTCTTTTCTTCTTCAACTTTAGGCACTGGGGCATTGTTCTTTTCAGCAATTGGGATGTTTCTTATAGATCTCTTAGGTGCTGATGGCTTAGAAGCTTGTGCAGCAGCAGCCTTGGGCTTAGGTGGAGCAGCCCCTGACTTGATTGCATCCCCCATCAACTTCTAGGTTTTGGCAGGAGGTGCAACAGGCTCTTCCACCTTATCATCAGATTCCCTGACCATAGATGGTCTACCAATCTCTCTGGCCATGGTCTTCTTGACCCTTTCCTTTCTTTTCTTGCCCCCAGCAGCCTCCTCTTCCCTTGGCTCAAGGGTGAATTCCATTGTTCCCTGAGTTGAAGCTCTGGCTTTGGATATTGGGATCCTTTTGGCAGGAGACTTCTTCTTCATGCCAGGCTTGGTTGAAGCTACAGTGCCAAACTCTTTCTTGACAACTTTCTTATTTGAGGTGACTTCCTCATCAACCACAAAGTCCTCATCTTCTGTATCTGAGGTTTTCTTCTTCCTTTGCCTGGTTATAGCCTTTGGAAGATTGCTTGGGGCGCTTCTTCTACCCTCCTCAAAACTGTTGTTTGAGGGACTAGTCCCTCGCTCAAGTTTGCCTGCTCCTCATATCTGTTCTGGCTACCTTTGTCTGACATAGCTAACACTAAAAGCTGACCCTGTGAATACATAGGTCAAGATAGAGTGTATGAGCATCACAAAGTACAGACATTTTGCAAAACAAATGAGTCAAAAACTTAGTTTCAGTTTTCTACTGAAAGCATTTTGGAGCTACCGACATGTCAAACTCGGTAACACCGAAGCAACTTTAGAGTCTAAACATGTGAGATCGGTTAGACCCAGGTACATTTCGGTGACTCCAAGATTGCCAGGGTTTCACAGAGAAATGAACTCAGTCACACCGATTTTTATGTTTCGGTCAGACCAAAAAATACATGTGCAATGGCCTAGGCAAAATCGGTGGGACCGAATTCTCCAAATCGGTCGGTCAGAGATGAGTTTGACGGAAACCGAACCCTAAGTTTTTGGACCAAACCTAATCTAGAGGATGTTCCGGTTGGATAGAAGTATCTCAAACATGGCAAGAATCATGGCATTGACCTTAGTGCAAGAATCGGAGTTAAAGATTGCACAAGGGGTCGAGTTCATACCCTAACTTGATGGTGAACTCACTACGGCGACAACGGCGGCAAAGATTTCCGTTGACAGTGGTGGAGACCAACGGCAGGAGGTCGCTGGCGGCGGCGGAGACCAACGGCAGGAGGTCACTAGCAACGGCGGAGACGATCCGGAGACCACGAGTTGGCAGAGTTGGACAGGCGCGGGCGAAGGGTTTGGAGAAATTTCCAAATTTTCAGCCCGTGGGTATATATATCCAGACCCTGCCGGTGTGACCAAGTGGAACAACTCAGTGGCACCGGGATGCAGAATCGCAAGCGATTGCTGCAACTCGGTGTGACCAAAAAGTTCAAATCGGTTGCATCGAGATTGAAACCTAGATCAACTTAATGAGCTCGGTATGACCGTATGGAATGAATCGGTCAGACCGAAATGCACTAAGAGGTTTTTGGAAGTTTAATTCTATGACGAATCGGTGGCTCCGAGTGCTCCTCACTCAAAGGGTTCGAATTTGAATTGATCAAACTTTGTGATGTAGCATGAATAAAGTTTGAGACGAGAAAATCATAGATAGCTAGAGGGAGTTCTTAGGCATTCTTGTCCATCCATTTGGCAAAAATAAAAGCCAAACAATCAAGGCAACAAATGGATGTCCTCGAATGGAGGAAATTATGCAACCAACATTCTCACACAATAAGATAGCAAATGAAATATGTGGCAAAGCATGCATAAACACTCTAGCATTTGTCAAGCAATTGGTGATGACTAGGTCATCTATATATGAGTATATTGACTTAGGAGTCAAATGAGAACATTTGATCATAGGTCATACTCATCATTTAAGGTCAAGTGGGGTTACCACTGTTACATAAAGCATTGTTGTGTTCACACCATTAGAGTTGCTTTAGCTCAATTCTTAGAGTAAAGCTCCCCCTAGATGTGATATCACCTTTTAGAGGGATGAACTAACCTTGGATTTTGTCGATGATGACTTCATGTAGATGTTGAAGGTGTGGATGCTCAATGTTGATGTAGATCATTTGGAGCAATCCATTGGAGTGAGTTGCACTTTCAATACCTAAGGTTAGTCCCACAAGGAACAAACAAGGATATCCATAGACATAGAGTGAAGTACACATATGATGGTGTCCATGAAAGCATTAGGTTACCTTGTCCCTTGACTTACTATCAAGAGGGTTTGTGACTCCTTGAACTAGTGCAAGACGTGGAAGTTGATTGCACTTGTCCTTGCCAATATGAATATGAGTGAAATATGTTGGCGGAGTCACCCTCAAGAAATCTCTAGTTCTTCTTCTTTGGTATCCACATCAACTTGATGGGAATCCTTGGAGTTGTAGTCTTACTTGATGAAGTAGAACTTGAAGTAGTCTTGGGAACCCACTTGACCAAGGCTTTTGGAGCTTCTTGATAACCCACAAGTATAGGGGATCAATTGTAGCCTCTTTCGATAAGTAAGAGTGTCGAACCCAAAGAGGAGCTAAAGGTAGAACAAATATTCCCTCAAGTTCTATCAACCACCGATACAACTCTACGCATGCTTAACGTTCGCTTTACCTAAAACAAGTATGAAACTAGAAGGACTTTGTAGCTGTTGTTGGATAGGTTTGCAAGAATATAAAGAGCACGTAAATAAAAACTAGGAGTTGTTTAGATAAATACGCAATAAAGTTAGTTTAGCGAGTGTGGAAAAGTGGTGGTAGGAGTTGTGAAATTGTCCCTAAGCAATTGACTACTTTACTAGACCGATAGCAAGTTTTATGTGGGAGAGGCCACTGCTAGCATGTCATCCCTAACTTGGAATTCTATGCACTTATGATTGGAACTATTAGCAACCATCCGCAACTACTAATGTTCATTAAGGTAAAACCCAACCATAGCATTAAGATATATTGGTCCCCCTTCAATCCCGTATGCATCAATTTCTATGCTAGGTTGAAGCTTTTGTCACTCTTGCCCTCCAATACATAGTCCTATCAACATACAACTAACCCTATGGTGTGATCCACGCGCGCGCTCATATGATGGGCACCAAAGGACAGCAACATAACCACAAGCAAATTAAACCAATCATAGCAATTCACCAATTACCGATAGGACAACGAAAATCTACTCAGACATCATAGGATGGCAACACATCATTGGATAATAATATGAAGCATAAAGCACCATGTTCAAGTAGAGGGTACATCGGGTTGCGGGAGAGTGGACCGCTGTAGATAGATGGGAGAAGGTGATGGAGATGTTGGTGAAGACGACGGAGGTGTTGATGTAGATCGCGGTGATGATGATGGCCCCGGTGGCACTCCGGCGCCATCGAAAGCGAGAGGGAGAGAGCCCCCCTCCTTATTCTTCTTCCTTGACCTTCTCCCTAGGTGGGAGAAGGGTTTCCCCTCTGGTCCATGGTCTCCATGGCGTGGGAGGGGCGAGAGCCCCTCTGAGATTGGATCTGTCTCTTTGTCTCTCTCTGTTTCTAGGTTCCTGATTCTGCCCTTTCACTGTTTCTTATATTCCCGGAGTTCCGTAACTCCGATTGGATTGAAACTTTGAATGTGATTTTTCTCCGGATATTAGCTTTCTTGCGGCGAAAGAAGGGCAACACAAGGGTCAGGGGCGCGCCTGCCGCCCTGGGGCGCGCCCCTTGCCTCGTGGCCCCCTCGGGCATCATCTCACGTTGATTCTGCTTCCCGAAATTCATAAATACTCCAAAAAAAATCTCCATCAGTTTTTATCCCATTTGGACTCTGTTTGATATGGATTTTCTGTGAAACAAAAAACATGCAACAAATAGGAACTGGCACTGGGCACTGGATCAATATGTTAGTCCCAAAAATAGTATAAAAAGTTGCCAAAAGTATGTAAAAGTTGTAGAATATTGGCATGGAACAATCAAAAATTATAGATATGATGGAGACGTATCAGCATCCCCAAGCTTAATTCCTGCTCGTCCTCGAGTACGTAAATGATAAAAAGATAATTTTTGATGTGGAATGCTACATAGCATAATCTTGATCATATATCTAATCATGGCATGAATATTAAGACACGAGTGATTCAAAGCAATAGTCTATCGTTTGACATAAAAACAATAATACTTCAAGCATACTAATAAAGCAATTATGTCTTACCAAAATAACATAGCCAAAGAAAGCTTATCCCTACAAAATCATATAGTTTGGCCATGCTTCATTTTCGTCACACAAAATGCTCCCATCATGCGCAACCCCGGTTTCAGCCAAGCAATTGGTTCATACTTTTTAACGCGCTTCAGCCTTTTCAACCCTCACGCAATACATGAGCATAAGCCATGGACATAGCACTATGGGTGGAGTAGAGTATGATGATGGAGGTTGTGTGGAGAAGACAAAAAGGGAGAAAGTCTCACATCGACGCGGCTAATCAACGGGCTATGGAGATGCCCATCAATTGATGTCAATGTGAGGAGTAGGGATTGCCATGCAACGGATGCACTAAGATCTATAAGTGTATGAAAGCTCAGACTGGAAACTAAGTGGGTGTGCATCCAACTTGCTTGCTCATGAAGACCTTGGGCATTTGAGGAAGCCCATCATCGGAATATACAAGCCAAGTTCTATAATGAAAATTCCCACTAGTATACGAAAATGATAACTCAAGAGACTTTCTATATGAAGAACATGGTGCTACTCTGAATCACAAGTGTGGTAAAAGGATAGTAACATTTCCCCTTCTCTCTTTTCTCTCATTTTTTTGTTTTTTTTGTTTTGGTGGGCTTATTTGGCCTCTTTTTTTATTTGGGTTTCTTTGGCCTCTCTTTTTTAAAGTTCGGAGTCTCATCCCAACTTGTGGGGGAATCATAGTCTCCATCATCCTTTCCTCACTGGGGCAATGCTCTAATAATGATGATCATCACACTTTTATTTACTTACAACTCAATATTACAACTCGATACTAGAACAAAAATATGACTCTATATGAATGCCTCTGGCGGTGTACCCGGATGTGCAATGATCTAGCATAGCAATGAAATAAAAAAACGGACAAGCCATGAAAACATCATGCTAGCTATCTTACGATCATGCAAAGCAATATGACAATGAATGCTCAAGTCATGTATATGATGATGGAAGTTGCATGGCAATATATCTCAGAATGGCTATGGAAATGCCATGATAGGTAGGTATGGCGGCTGTTTTGAGGAAGATATAAGGAGGCTTATCTGTGATAGAGCGTGTCGTATCACGGGGTTTGGATGCACCGGTGAAGTTTGCACCAAATCTCGAGGTGAGAAAGGGCAATGCACGGAACCGTAGAGGCTACAAATTGCAAAAAGGTAAGAGTGCATATAATTCATGGACTCACACTAGTCATAAAGAACTCATATACATATTGCAAAATTTTATTAGCCCTCGAAGCAAAGTACTACTACGCATGCTCCTAGGGGGGAGGTTGGTCGGAGTTAACCATCACGTGCCCCCGACCTTCACACAAAGGAGGACAATCAATAATAAATCATGCTCCAACTTCTTAGCATAACGACAGACTATATGTGCATGCTTCGGGAATTACAAACCTTAACACCAATATTCTTACTAAACACAACCATTTACTAGTACCTCCCACATATTATCATGTCTATATTGCAAAACTATTGCAAGGAATCAAACATATCGTATTCAGTGATCTACAAGTTTATGTAGGATTTTATGACTAACCATGTGAATGACCAATTCCTGTCAATTCTCTAAATAGATATAAGTGAAGCAAGAGAGTACAATTCTTTCTACAAAAGATATGCCCACGCTCTAATAAATATAAGTGAAGCAAAAGAGAATTCTACAAATGGCGGTTTTCTATGTGAAGAGAAACAGGCAATCCAAACTTCAAATGATATAAGTGAAGCACATGAAGCATTCTATAAAGCCATACTCAAAAGATGTAAGTGAGATGCAATGAGCATTCTATAAATCAACCATGGACTATCTCATACCAGCATGGTGCATAAAATAAAAGTGAAAACTAAATGCAAAAGACGCTCCAAGATTTGCACATATCGCATGAATTAAATGAATCCGAAAACATGCCGATACTTGCTGAAGAAAGATGGGATGCCTTCCGGGGCATCCCCAAGCTTTGACACTTGAGTATCCTTGAATATTCACTTGGGGTGCCTTGGGCATCCCCAAGCTTGAGCTCTTGCCTCTTCTTCTTCTTCTCACATCGAGACCTCCTCGATCTTGGAACACTCTTCATCCACACAAAACTCAACGGAAAGCTCGGTAAGATCCGTTAGTATAATAAAGTAAATCACTACTCTAAGTACTGTTGTAAACCAATTCATATTTTGTTTTTGCATTTCAGCTACTGTAATATAACTTTTCCATGGCTTAATCCACTGATAGGAATCGATAGTTTCATCAAAACAAGCAAACTATGCATCAAAAACATAATCTATCTTAAACAGGACAGTCTGTAGTAATATGAACATTCACCATACTTCTGTAACCCAACAAATTCTGAAACAATTAGGAAAAATAAACAATTTGTATAGAAAGACAGCGCAAAAAGTTTCAGAACCGTTTGATGTTCCAGTAAAAATGTAAAATCGCGCATTACAGCCAAAGTTTCTGTCCTGCACCGCACAAACCAACAAGCATTGTAAACATCCTAAAGGCAAATCTTGGCACATTATTTTTAAACTTAAACTTTATAAAAGCACACAACAGAAATAAATGACTCTCTAAAACTTCCGGGTTGTCTCCCTGGCAGCGCTTTCTTTAAAGCCATTAAGCTAGGCATAGAGTGCTCAAGTAATGGATCCACCCGGATCCCAAGGTATATCAAACCCAATTTTAATTAACAATGATTTTTGATTTAGTAGTGAGCACAAAGTAACATATATCATGCAACAACGAAGTCTAACTCTTTTCCTATGCATCGGCATGTCATAAAAGAACAATTCATGCACACCAAGTAAAGGCCAATGCATAGTATAAGCAGTTTCTTGCAATTCTATCATGTTGGAAACATAAAGAGGCGGAGATGTAGTTCATCTCACATAATAATTGCAAGTTGGAGCAGCACGCACATGCATATTATATCTATCAAAATCATCATGTGCAACAGTAAAATGCAACCCATCAACATAATCCTTAATAGGAGCAAACTTATCCGGTATAGTGTAGTTTGGAGAATTCAAAAAGATAATAGGACTATTATGTGTGGGTGCAATAGCAACAATTTCATGTTTAACATAAGGAACTATAGCAAGTTCATCTCCTTAAGCATCATTCATATTGGCATCATGGCCACAAGCATAGCAAGCATCATCAAAAAGAGGTATTTCAAGACAATCAACGGGATCATAACAATCATCATAGCAATCATCCTTCGGTAAGCACAAAGGGTAATTAAACAATGTATGAGTTGAAGAGTTACTCTCATTAGAAGGTAGGCACGGGTGATCAATATGCTCTTCCTCCTTTTGTTCTTCGCACTCCTCCTCATCTTTTTCATCCAATGAGTTCACAGTTTCATCAATTTCTTCTTCCATAGATTCCTGCAAAATATTAGTCTCTTCTTGGACAGCGGAGACTTTCTCAATAAATTCATCAATATCATAATTGTATTTATAATTCTCATAGCAATATTTAAGGATAGCTAAATTTTCAGGTCTGTAAGCAGCATCATAAAGATTTTCACACACTTTAAACAAAGATTCAATTTCATAAGCGCCCATAAAAGCAACAAATTCTTCTATTTGTTCCACATCATAGCAATCATATATACCATTAGCATAAGAAGCTAAGGTTTTATTATCATTAAATTTGCATGAAAAGGGAAGGTGTGGAGCCTTCATCCTAGAGCAACAAGTATAATCATATCTCAAGCACAGTTCCCGAGCATACCAGTGCAACATATGAATTTGATCCCATAATAGTTTCCCTTTTTGAGTCAAGCGATAGTCCCTAAAGTATTTAGGTTGATCCAACGTTACTCCCATTATAAAGTTGAATGGGGTTCTCTCAGGATTATCAAAGTAGTACATAATATCTTTTACATAATGAGCAGCGAGGGTTTTAGGAGATTCCTGTAAGTGCATCTAGTGCCCCTTAGTGATTTTGGTGTATTGAAGACTTATAGGTTAAGGGACTAATGCGTTTGTGAGTGTACACAGGTTTATAAGTCTATGAGGAGTTTGATATTTACAGAGAAAGTCAACCCCTAAAAATGAAGTTCTTCAATTGAAGACTTTGATATTCTGAAGACTTTCTGAAGACTTTGAAAGTGAAGAAATTGGTGTGACCTTGAAGACTTGGTATTCATTTGTGGAACATGAAGCGTGAAGACTTTTGTTTTCGTAGTTTCATTTTCTCTTTCTTGAGTCATAGGAAACATCGTACTGTTAAAGGCGGTCGAGGAAATACTAAGGAAAAATTTCCATGTGATGCTCAACTCAAAATCCTACACCTACCAATCCCTTCAAGTGAAGCCTTTGGAAATCTCATATAGTTCAGTCACTTTCTTCAGTGACAGAGACAAAGTTCTGTTGGTCGCTGATGAATTTGTTCTGACTGAGGAGTTAGGAATTCGTCAGTGCGAATTACCTACACAGTGAGGAACATGATAGCCCTGAGGAATTTGAGAGTCAAATTTTCGACCGTTGCTGTGCTGCACGCCAGCTGTCCCAAAATATCTTATCCACCTAACGGTCATATCATTGAAGGGCGTTTATGTCTTATCATGTCGGGCTGCTCCCTAGGCTATAAATAGCCGCCCCCTACAACCACTAGCTGGTTGGCTGCTCCGAGAGAACTTGACACTTGTCATTTGAGAGCAACCCATCCTCCGAGGACTTTGAGCGAAAATCATCGAGTGAGGAAAATCCAAAACCAAACCCCTACAAACCCAAAGTGATTGAGCATCACTGAAGAAATTGATCCTGCGTGGATCCGACGCTTGTTACCTTTGAAGACTGTGCTTCTTCCAGACGGTTAGGTGTCAAGGTCTAGAGCATCCAAGAGGAATTGTGGATCACCGAGTGACCAAGTCTGTGAAGGTTTGGAAGTCGCCTGAAGACTTACCACGAGTGATTGGACGAGGTCTGTGTGACCTTAGTTCAAGGAGAATACGGTGAGGACTGGGTGTCCTGAGCTGCGTGCTCAGCGACTGGGTGTCTGGGACTGTGTGTCCTCGAGTTTAAATACTCAGCCGCTCCAACCAGACGTACAACTGAGACAACAGTTGGAACTGGTCTACCAAATCATTGTCTTCACCAACCTAACTGGTTCTATTTCCTCAACCCTTTCATTTCCTCATTACTGTGTTGAGTGTTTGTTCATATCTGTGTTTGAAGACTTTGACTGAAGACTTTCTCAATTTCCTCAGTTCAATTTCTTCAGTTTGTTTGTCTTCATCTTGTGTTATCCTGTGATTACGCTTTCTGTACTCTGTGCTAGTCTTCATTTCATCATGATGACCATGCTTGTATTCTGTTATGCTTACTTCTGAGTACTTATTCTGCTGCTAATAGTTCTTCACTAAGGAATTTCCTCACCGGCAAATTCCTCAGTGAAGAATTCATAAAAATCGCCTATTCACCCCCCCTCTAGTCGACATAACGCACTTTCAATTGGTATCAGAGCAAGGTACTCCCTTGTTCTGTGTGATTTTGGTTTAACCGCCTGGAGTTTTAGTTATGTCGACCGCAAGTATGATCAAGGTCTCGGCTGGGTGTCCTACCTTTGATGGGACGAACTACCCTTACTAGAAAAACAAGATGCGAATGCATCTCGAGGCAATTGACAACGATCTCTGGTATGTTGTGGAAAATGGTGTTCCCTCTGTCTCACCCTCACTGAACGCTACTGATGTGAAGAGATTCAAGCAACTCGATTCTCAAGCGAAGAATATCATATGTGGCCATCTGAGTAAAGGACAATATGGAAGAGTGAGTGCTTTGGAAACTGCTAAGCTTATCTGGGATAGGCTGTCCAAAGTGAATGAAGGGGTCTCAACTCAGCGTGACTCTCGA
Source organism: Triticum dicoccoides (assembly GCF_002162155.2). NCBI lineage: Eukaryota > Viridiplantae > Streptophyta > Magnoliopsida > Poales > Poaceae > Triticum > Triticum dicoccoides. Next base: position 505,426,232 of record NC_041381.1, on the reverse strand, counting down.
GTTGATGTTCTTCGGAATCTCTTCAACCGCTTCAAAAGACTTGACAATGAAAATGTCCAACAAACCTTTGATCGCCTCACTGACATCTCAAATGAGCTTCAAGCCCTCGGTGGCACTGACATCACTGACCATGAGGTGGTGAAGAAACTGTTGAGATCGCTTGATTCCTCATTTGATACTCTGGGTCTGATGATACAAGAACGGGCTGACTACAAGTCTCTTGATCCTGCCGATATCCTCGAAAGGCTAAATACTCACGAGTTCCAGGTTGCTGAAAAGAGAGATCTCTATGGTTCGAGCTATGGCAAACCACGTGCCCTGAAGGCCAAGGTTGTGTCCGAGTCTGAATGTGAGGATTCTGGTAGTAGCCTTTGTGATCCTGAAGAATTGAGCCAGGAGCTAGCACTGCTCGTGAAGAAATTCCAAAAGTTCTCAAGACGTGGTCGCTTTGGAAAATCCTCAAGAAGCAGTGATTCCTCATCAAGTGACTATAAGAGAAGGTTGTGCCACAAATGCAAGAAACCTGGTCATTATATTCAAGATTGTCCTCAGTGGGAAAAGGAATTGAAGAAGAAGAAATACAAGGATTACAGTTCTGATGATGCGAAGAAGAAGAAGAAATCGTCAAAATCTTCGTCATCAAAATCCTCGAAGTCTTCATCTCACAAGAAGAGCAGCTCCAAGAAGGCTCGGGAATTCATTGGCAAGGAAATGGACTCTAAAGCTGAATCTGAGGAACATGAGGAAGAGGAGGCGTCTGAAGAATCCGAATCTGGTGTGGCGAATCTGGCCTTCGCTACTGCTTTCGTTAGCAAGTCCATCTTCAACACTGAAGAAACTGGCCCCACCGACAAGCCTGATGAAGATAATGATGACTACGCTCCCACCTATTGCTTCATGGCAAAAGGTGCAAAGGTACTCAAATACACCTCCTCTGAATCTAGTGAAAATGAATCTGATGAGGATCTCAAGCCCAGCTACTCTAAACTTGCTAAGATTGCTGTAAAACAACAAAGGGCTTTTGAAAAGGTTCAAAACATGCTAGACAAAAGTGATGATATGTTGGGTGAAGAAATGGATCGCACTAAAGCCCTGACTGAAAATCTTCAGAGACTTCAGTCTTGGTTTGATAACCTTCAAAGTCATCAAAACACTCTCTTATCTGATCATGAGAAACTTTCTTATGAATTTCTTCAAAGAAAGCAAGATCTTGAGAAGCTAAGAGTAAGTTATGAAGATCTTCAGAAGGAGCGCGATTCATTACTAGCTCAACAAATCAGCGCTTATCAGGAAGAATTTGTTCCTCCATGCTTAAAGTGCATTGAACGTGAATCTGCTAATTCTTCACCTGAATGTTCAAATGCTTCAACTGTTACAAATTCTTCACCTGCCTCTACTATCAGTAATTCCTCATCTGAGGACATTGCTAGTATCACTGACGATGCAGGGCTGAAGGAATTGTACATGACAGGCATGTACAAAAGCCTCAAAGGGCATCAGACTCTTTGTGATGTGCTTAAAAAGCAGATCCTCAACAGAAACCCTAGGAAAGAGGGTATCGCCTTTGAGAGGAAACTTAATGCTGATGGAACATATTGGAAGCCTGAGCAGTACCCCAAAACCTCATGGGTTGCTGCAAAGGGACCTCCAGTTGATCCATCTAACTTATCTGGCTTTACATGTGAATATCCTCATCCTTCTGATGAGTCATTTGACTCCAACTATAAACTGTTCAAAAATCAGAATGGTGAAGTATTTGCTAGATATGTTGGCACTAATTGCAGGAACGGTTCTCCTATGAAGAAAATCTAGGTTCCCAAGAAGTGCCTTGAAAGTCTTCAGGTGAATGTCCTCATGACACCACCAGTGAAGAACAGGAACCCCAGATCAAATTCTTCATATGGATCAAATTCCTCAAATGGATCAAAGTCCTCATATGATTATCATCGTGCTAACAACTCTGTTTCGCAGGGTAGAGCTAAGGGCTATGAATATATGCATTATTCTTCAAACCATTATGTTCATAAGTCCTCGAAGAATTTCTCTGCTTATTCATATGCTTACCCTAACCCCTCTTATGTGAAACAAAATGGTTTGGCTTCTATGCCACCATTCTCGTATGGTGCTCGCAGAGTGATGAACTCTTTGCCACCCCTTCAGATGTGGGTGGTGAAGAAAAAGAACTAATCTCTTCTGCAGGGTCAGGTCTCCAGACGTGCCTTAACGTCTGAAGAATTTGCTGGGGACCTGACAAAATTGCCTGAAAGGACGCAGGCGAATCATGATGAAATAAACTTTCACACATCCTCCTACTGCTATATCTGTTTACTGCTTGATGAAATTCATCTGATGAACTTGATATCATATTCTTCATTGATGAAGCATATGAGATTGTAAGTTACACTAATTCATCTGCAGGATGATCAACCCAAAGCCACTGAATGGGTCCTCGATAGTGGATGTACAAATCACATGACTGGTGACAAGAATCTTTTGATGGATGCTCCCTTATCACCGTCACATCTGAAGCACATCATCTTTGCTGACAAAGGCAAAAGTCAGGTATTGGGTCTTGGTAAGGTTGCGATCTCTAAGGATAAACACATGGACAAAGTCATGCTTCTTGAGTCCTTAGGATACAACCTCATGTCAGTCTCAATGCTTTGTGATCCTGATATGGTTGTTGTCTTTGGCAAGTATCGCTGTGTTGTGATTATGGAAGCTGACAATTCCAAAGTCTTCGAAGGCTTTAGGAGAGGAGATTTGTATATTGTTGATTTCTCTACAGGACCACATCCAGCCGTGTGTCTACTTGCAAAAGCTTCAGAAGGCTGGCTATGGCATCAACGACTTCGTCACACAGGCATGAGGAATTTGCACACGCTTGAGAAGAAGAAGCATGTCATTGGCATTGAGAATGTCAAATTCCTCAAGGATCACTTATGCGGAGCCTGTGAAGCTGGAAAAATGACCAAGGCCAAGCATCCAGCGAAGACTATCATGACCACTACTCGTCCATTCGAATTGCTTCACATGGACCTCTTCGGACCTAATCATTACTCAGCAGTCACTAATGATGCATCTCTATATGGTTTTGTCATTGTTGATGATTACTCTCGATATACATGGGTACACATTGTTACTTACAAACATGAAGTGCAGGAAGTCTTCAAACGTTTTTCCGCGAGGGCTTCAACCAACTTTGGTGTGAAGATCAAGCACATCAGAAGTGACAATGGAACTAAGTTCAAGAATTCTGGTCTTGATGACTATCTTGATGAACTTGGTATTACTCATGAGTTATCTGCTCCCTATACTCCTCAGCAAAATGGCATCATGGAGCGCAAGAACAGAACTCTTGTTGAGATGGCTCGCACTATGCTTGATGAATACAAAACGCCTCATCATTTTTGGATTGATGCAATTGATACTGCGTGCCACATCATCAACAGAGTATATCTTCACAAATTTTTCAAGAAGACGGCCTATGAACTCCTCACTGACAAGAAACCCAATGTGAGTTATTTCAAAGTCTTTGGTGCTAAATGTTGGATTAGAGATCCTCACCACAATTCTAAATTTGCACCGAAAGCACATGAAGTTTTTATGCTTGGTTACGGAAAGGACTCGCACACCTACAGAGTCTTCAACATTGTTCTTCACAAGATTGTTGACACTGTAGATGTGTGGTTCGATGAAACTAATGGCTCGCAAAGATAGCACCTACCTTCTGTGTTAGATGAACCAGCACCTGAGGATTCTATCAAGTTCAAGGCAACTGAGGATGTCATTCCTACTGAAGAATTTGCTGAAGAATTCATTCCAGTTCATGAAGAACATCGAGCTGATACACCTGAAGAAAATGCTGAGGAAAATGGTGCTGAAGAAAATGCTGACCAAACTCCTCAGCGACAACCAGCTCATCCTCGCGTTGCAAAAGAAGTGCAAGTGGAGAAGATCATCGATGACATTAGAGCACCAGGTCCTCTCACACGCTCAAAAGCTTCACATTTATCTAACTTTTGTGGGCACTATGCTTTTGTCTCTATCACAGAGCCCACTAAGGTAGATGAAGCATTTTTGGAGCCGGAGTGGATTCAGGCTATGCAAGAAGAATTACATCAGTTCGAGCTCAACAATGTCTGGGAACTGGTCAAACGTCCAGATCCTTGCAAGCATAATATCATTGGCACAAAGTGGATCTACCGCAACAAGCAAGATGAAAATGGCCTTGTGGTGAGGAATAAGGCACGACTTGTAGCTCAAGGCTACACACAGGTTGAAGGAATTGATTTCGATGAAACTTTTGCACCTATTGCTAGACTTGAGGCTATTCGCATATTACTTGCTTATGCTAACCATCATGATATCATCTTATATCAAATGGATGTGAAAAGTGCATTCCTCAATGGTAAGCTTGAGGAAGAAGTATATGTTGCTCAACCCCCGGGTTTTGAAGATCCAAAGAATCCTGACAAAGTCTTCAGACTTAATAAGGCCCTCTATGGCCTCAAGCAAGCCCCTCGGGTGTGGTATGATACATTGAAGGAATTCTTCGTGAAGAATGGCTTCACACCCGGTTCACTCGACCCTACTCTCTTTACTAAATCTTATGATGGTGAACTGTTTGTGTGCCAAATATATGTTGATGATATTATCTTTGGCTATACTGACCAGCATTATAGTGATGAATTTGCCTATATGATGAGTGAAGAATATCAAATGTCTATGATGGGAGAGTTGAAATTCTTCTTAGGTCTTCAAATTCGTCAACAGCGCAATGGCATATTCATATCTCAGGAGAAATACCTCAAAGATGTACTGAGGAAATTCAGCATGCAAGATTGCAAAGGCGTCAAAATTCCTATGCCCACAAATGGCCATCTATGCACTGATGAAAATGGTATTGACTTTGATCACAAGGTATACCGCTCCATGATTGGTTCTTTATTGTACTTATGTGCATCTAGGCCAGATATAATGCTTAGTGTTTGCATGTGTGCCCGATTTCAAGCTACGCCGAAGGAATCACACCATAAGGCTGTGAAGCATATTCTTCGATATCTAGCTCACACACCAACACTAGGATTATGGTACCCCAAGGGCTCTGCTTTTGATCTCATTGGATATTCTGACTCTGACTATGTTGGTGATCGTGTGGACCGCAAGTCAACTACTGGCACTTGTCATTTCCTCGGACGATCTTTGGTCTGTTGGTCCTCGAAGAAACAGAACTGCGTATCACTGTCCACTGCGGAAGCTGAATACATTGCTTCTGGCTCTTGCTGTGCTCAACTACTTTGGATGAAGCAAACACTCAAGGACTATGGCTTTAACGTGAAGAATGTGCCTCTCCTCTGCGACAATGAGAGTGCCATCAAGATTTCTCACAACCCAGTTCAGCACTCGAAGACAAAGCACATTCAGATTCATCATCATTTTCTTCGTGATCATGTGTTGAAGGGCGACATCTCCATCGAGCACGTGAAGACTGAAGAACAGCTAGCTGATATCTTCACTAAGCCCTTGGATGAGAAGAGATTTAGCAAGTTGCGGTGTGAGCTAAATATCTTAGAATCTTCGAATGTTCTTTGAAAAGGACACACATCCTAACACTTATGCAAAATTGATGACTTAGATGTGCAACACATGAAGAAATGTTTTTCTTCAATCAATGAAGAATAACACTCTAAGTGTGAAGAAATTAATGAAGAATTTGATTCTCAGAACCCTACGACAATTGTACGCGGTGTCTGAAATCATCATTCTTATACGGTGGGTCACGCCACCACAAAAAGTTGAAAATCTTTAATTTGAGTTTTTCCTCAGTTTTGAAATTCTTCAAAATCTTCACTGTTTCCTTCGTTTTTCTTCATTGGCTATAT